>NC_137695.1:101671321-102173821 GCF_964034855.1 Anser brachyrhynchus
ACTTGTGAAGACAGAAAGCTAAAGTCACAAAATGGGTGCTGCAGTAGGGATGCAGCTGTCAGCAAGGCAGCTCATGTGGGAGAGTAAGTATTCTCTTTCCTTGGGCCACTGACTGCTACTGGTGCTTGTAGGATACAGGCAGGTAGTCACATGGTGGGGACAGGACAGATGATGTCTTCAGCCCATAGGACTGTCCATAGGACTGTCCTCACACCCCATCAGAGCTCCACGGGGGGAATGCAGCCCTTGAAGTGAAGGACAGCAGATAGGGTCTGGTACTCCTCCCTGGGCTTATCAGGATGAGGTCATCTCCTGTGGGATGCGTGGCCTGACAGATCATAGAGAGGACAGGTGTGGGAGTTGTAGGAAGAATGCAGCAGGTTGTGCTGTAGTAGAGAGGGTTAGAAGGGAATCGATACGATGCAAGTAATGACACTGCAGGGACAGGGGTTGAGACCTCGGCATGCTGACAAAATTGGATGACCAAAGATATGGCTTAAAAAGGAGTAAAACAGTGACTTGCAGCATAAGGCACCCTGGAAGCTTATGCCACATGGCAGCAAGGCAGCCGCTCTCCCCTTCTCTAAAAATAAATGGCAGTAAATAGAAAGGACAGACAGATTTCCCTGGAAGGGATAAGTGGGCAAGAATCTCATGCTCAACAGGTCACACCCATCAGAGGGAAGAAGTGGTGTATATCAGTAGCAAAACACTCCCTTCTGTGGGAGACTGGGACACCCACCTGCCAACCTGACACACAGGGAAAGTTTCCTGCTTTCCTGGAGCCAAAGTCAGCATGTCACGGAGAGTGCCAAGACACCCCAAGCCAAGAGACCACTACCCTTCCTCTCCTCCACATGAGTGCCAATGTGTTGCGGAGCTAAGGCTGGCAGCTAAGCACCACACAGCTGTTCGCTCTTCTCCCTCCCCCAGTGGGATGGAGGAGAGAACCGGAAAAAAAATAAAAGCTGGTGGGTTGAGATAAAGACAGTTTTTTAGGACAGAAAAGAAATAATAATAATAATAATAATAATAATAATAGTAATTATCTAATATTGTGTACAAAACAAGTGATGTACTATGTAATTGCTCATCACCCGCTGACGAATGACCAGCCTATTCCCGAGCAGCCAGTCCCCCTACCTTGGCTAGCCACCCCATATTAATTGTTCAGCATGATGCAATACCCCTTTGGCCAGTTTGGGTCAGCTGTCCTGGGTCTGTCCCCTCCCAGCTCCTGCTGCACCCCCATCCTCCTTTCTGGCAGGGTGGTGTGAGAAGCTGAAAAGTCCTTGGCTTAGTATAAGCACTGCTCTGCAACAATTAAAACATCAGTGTGTTATCAACATTATTCTCATCCTAAATCTAAAACACAGCACTCTACCAGATACTAGGAGGAAAAATAACTCTATCCTAGCTGAAATCAGGACACAACGATACTGCAAAGAGTGAGTTACAAAAAGAACAGTCAGAACTACTGAAATCCAAGGGCTAAAGTAAAGGGAACAGGAACTCAAATTTTTTTCTCCTTACAGTGCAAGGCAAGTATGAAGGCAGAAGCAAGTGTATCAAACAATAAGCCCCCAGCTATATGGCTGGTATTGCAGCCAGGTTTTCAGCCCCCATGACCATGAGATGCTCTTTGAAGACAACTCGGAGATTCCTGCCAGGATATTTTTTTCCAGTGGAATGGCTAACTTTGCAAGTTAAGCTTAAAACTGGCTTTCACAGGAAGTGCTTTCTGAAGCCAGGAGACCAGAAAGTACATGGTGAAAGTATATGCAAAGAAGAGCCCCGAGGGAGGATTCTACGCACCCCTCAGACTCCAGGGGCAGACAACACATCATCCGAAATCTGTATAGCAATACTCGCACTCTGGAGAACAGAATAGAAAAAATGGAGCTATGCATGCAATCCCACAGTTACCAGGCTTTTGGAATTACAGAAATTCAGTGGGTTAGGTCACATAATGGGAGTCCCACAGTGGACAGGTACAGGCCACACCAGAAAGATAGAAAGGGAAAAAGAGCATGAGGGTCTCTGTAGAAGATAATTTGAGTATATGGAGGTTAGCTGTGCTCCGCAGAGTGCCTTTTGGTGCAGATTAAAGGAATTGCCTGTGAACTGAGATTTTGTGGTAGGTGTCTGCTACAGACCACTGGATCAAGAAGATGAAGTGGATGAAGCTTTCTTCAGAGACTTCAAATAGGCCTCAGGCCAGCTGTCTCTGGTTCTGACAGAATTTTCAACCACCCAGGTATTTGCTGGAAGGCAACATAGTCAACTGAAGATTTTTGGAGTTCACTGAGGAGAACTTCCAAAAACTACTACAGTGTGTGCTCATTAGGTAGGAGTGGTGTTCTTCCAGACCAACTGTGTACAAACAAGGAAGACTTATTTAGATATTTCAGCACAAATGGCAGCTTTGATGATGCAGTGATCATAAGGTTGTAAAGACTAAGATCCTAAGGGTGAAGAAGACAAGGAGAGGGATAAAGACCTTGAGAGGAACAGTTTTCAGTTTGCTCTGGGAATAATGAGGGATCTCCTGGGAGTCTCCCTTGGAGGGCAAATGGGCTTGGGAGTGCACGTCAGAGACAGCCTTCTCCAAGGGCAAGGGCAATTCTTCCTCCTCAGTGCAAAAAGGCACAAAAAGGTACAACCAGAAAACATCCCAGATAAAGAGTGCACTACCAACACTGGAAAAAAAAAAAAAAAAAAAAAAGCACCTGAGAGGTAGAAAAAGGGAGACTACCAAAGGCCAACACAGAAACATCATGTGCATGTACAGCAGTGTAGTGAGGAGAGCAGAAGTTCTGCTGTAGCTCAGATGGGCAAGCGAGATCAAGAATAACATGAAAGGCATCTGTAAGTATGTTAGTAGAAAGCAAATATACAAGGAAGATGTAGGTCCACTGTCAAATGGGGTGTGCAAACTAATTACAAATGTCACCACAGAGACCCAGGTATTCAATGCCTTATTCACCTTAGTCTTCAGTTCCCAAGTCTGTTACAGCAAGGAGCAATGGCACGGGAAATGGCAAACCACTGGTAGCAGAGAAAGGTTGAGTTAAAGACCCTGTGTACAAAGCAGACATGGACAAGTTGAGACCTGATGGGATGCATCCAAGGGTTCTGAGGGAATTGGCTGGCATGATGACTAAACAATTCCTATAATTTTTGAAAGCCCACTGGGACCAAGGGCAGAAAAGGGCAAATATTTTGCCTAACTACAAACATGGATGAAAAAAAATTGAAACAACGGTCATACTTACTTCAGATCCTGGGAAAATTAAAGAAAAGGTCTTAAAGGAAGCTCCTCCTTCCAGGAACATGAAGGAAAAGAAGGTGACTGGAAGGAGACAAAATGGATTTACCAATGGTAAATAGTACTTGACCAGCCTAACTGCTTTCTCATATCAAACAATTTGCTGAGACGATAAGGGGAAAGCCATGGATGTCATTTGCCTTAATTTTGCCAAGGACATGATTCCCATAGATAAGCTGGCAAGCTCCCAGATGGACAAGTGGAGCTAGTTTGATGGAAACCATCCCAAACTACCATGCACAAGGGTTGGTGGTGAATGGCTGAAAGTCCAACTGACAGAGATCACACGTGTAGTTTTCTGGAAGTTGTTTCTGGGTCACATGCTATTGAGTGTCTCTCTAAAAGATCACAATGATGGGATTGCATTCACACTCACCAGGTTTGTGAATGACACTGGAATGACAGAAGAGGTATATGAACTAAAAGGAAGAGTCACAATGCAGAGAGATCACAACATACTGGATGACTGGTCAACAAGTGTTGCATGAGGTATTACAGAGAAACACAAGCCCTGCACACATGGAGCATAATAATCCCAAGCAGCACCACAGCCTGCGGTCTGGCTCAGTGGAATGTAGGGTTGCTGGGAAGGCAGCCTGAGGATCCCGGTGGACAGCAAAGTAAGCAATGGACCAACAATGCATGCACCCCTGCATCACTGAGGACAACATCCTGGGCTGTATACAGCAAGGGGTCAAGAGCTAAAATCTGTTTTCACAGCTCTTTTTCCCATCAAAGTAGTTAAACATTTTCTTTTCCTTGAGAAGATCATGAACAAACCTCTCTGTGTCTCTGCTTTATATCATTGGAGCAGCACTTCGTACCTGAATGAGGAGTGTTAGGAAGACAGATTTATGTAGAATGAAGTACTTTCTGTGCAGAGATTTTAACCCAAAATGAACTCTTACAGTCAGCACGATTGATCCCATTTCCTTCACTTGGCTTTGGAACTCTCACTTTGGGTACAAAAATAAAGAGAAAGCTTGTTTTACCACTTAAGATAAATCATTTGATTCTCTTAGAGAGCAGGAGCAGTTCCTGCAATATGATGTAACTCTCACACATTTAGTCTCATTTCCAAGCCACAACTTTGATAGACTCTTTCACACCACCCAGAGCAGATGAAAAGGCCAGAGCAGCTCTGGCAGCTTGAGAGACCCCAAACCTGTGACTATGTGTCAGTCTTTGTCTTTTATGTGTGCTGTTGTGCAATTCTCTTTCTGGAGATGTCCTCTCCAATTCACTGATGCTCAGTCACATTCCCATCAATGACTCATGCATAAGCCCCAAGTCCCTAAGGCAGATGTACATCAACTGTTTTTCACCAGGAGAAGTGACATCAATTCCCTGGTGGAGACTGTTGAGAGATACAAGAGTTCAGAAGAGACCAAGTTGTGATCTGAGAGAAGATGGTATGCGTATTCCTGTCAAGAAGGTGCTTTTAGACTCTGTCTTGCTTTAGACTGAGAAAAAGTGTTAAGTGTGAAGAGTGAAAGGAGACCACCACAAACTAATGTTGAATATGTCCTCTTTCACAGGGAAAGAATGGGTGGACAGATGAAGAGAAGTGATATGGTGAAAGGTACATAGAGAAAGAAAGAATTGGAAAATGAAGAAAATTTGTATCAATAATCTCTTGTTCATACACAGTATTATATTGATGTATTTTTAAATGGTCTCTCTTCCATTGCCATGCCTATTGACACTAGAAAGAGACTGAGGACACGTTGTTTTGGGTGGCATTTTGTGTAGATGGAATGGACTCACACAATAAGTTTTTTGATTTCTTTTACTTATAATGAAACCCATAAAGATTTTCAAAAAGAAAAAAAAAATGATTTCCTTGAAGAAGCAGAACTTTGGAGTTCAAGATTAGTTTTAATCCAAAAGAAAGTAAGAGGTTGAAATTTAGCAGCAATAACAGAGCACTTCGTTTCACAAATATTTAGTTATTTGTCTAAGTTTCTTAGGAAAAAGGAAGGAGAAAAAAAGAGCCAGTTAAATACTTTTTTTTTTTTTTTTACCATATAGCAGCTGTTAAATCATAACTAATTCTGGTTCTGTTAGGAATAAACATTTGTCATATCTGTGGAATACTGTCCAAACAGGTTCTCTGGTGGAAAAAGACAAAGGACTAAAGCAGTTCAGTTTAAAACACCTGTGTGGAAAAGCAGAAACCAGGAATTTTGAAGAATTATTTTCAAATAACAAAGAAAAAAAATAAGGGTGGAAAAAAATCTCACAAAAACTTGTGCACTGGAAGCATATGCAGTTGCATATTAATGATGGCATCTGTTATGTACTGCCTGAAGTTCCCTTAACCACAGAACATTACATAACCACTGTCAGGAGATTTAAAAGACTTCCATTAATTTGTGATGGCAGCAATTAGCAAGGAGGGTGTTAATACTTAGTGGTGCTCAAGCTGTCAATTTCTGGCTATTTTTCATTTGGATTCTTTGTAAACTCTCACTGTTTACACAAGATCACTGCATCTAGCTAAAAAATCATTTTGTTCCTCCCTCCCCCCCCCCCCCTTTTTTTTTTTTTACTGGTATGAGATATTCATTAGACAACTGAAATTTGTATTATGGGCAGCTAAAGATGTTTTTCTCAGAATATCTTCAGTACTTTGTATAAATCAGTACATACAGAAAATTTGGAAGATTATTTTTAGTAATGTGTATTTCTGTCTGAATCCATTCCAGCTCTTGTAAGTTATATTCTGACATGTGCTGTCAGCAATTTACCAATTTGAACAGCATGAATTATTTCTGCTAGCAGATCATGGTGAAATATATTTGTTTAAAAATCTTTTCACAAGAAAACAAAAAACAATTAGAAATGAAAACTCTAATATCTTCTTTAAGAAGTTTTCTCTGGTCAAAGACTGGTTTTATGGCCAAAGAAATTCAGCAAATTGATGCTATGGGACTTGAAACTTCTTTCATATAAGAATGAAACTTGAAATTTCTTTCATATAAGACTTGAACTTTCTTTCATATAAGAATAAAACTCTGTACATGAGTTGACAACATTTCTGTGTCCTGCTTTAGGGTTAGGTGTTCTTCACATTCTAAAGTATATAGAGGAGGCCAAGAAACAGTGAAGGATGACATAATCATTACACAAGGCAGCAGTGAAACACTTGTTGATTTCCATTGCAAGTCATCCTCTGGAGAGGATAGCATAGACCTCAGTCTCTTTAAATCTTTGCTGGAGATGGCCTCAAAGATCAGGGAGCTGTAGTTATGTTCACCTAACTTAATAGATTCAGTCTTCCTGTTATGATCCTATTCAGTTTAGGTTGTAGTTTTGAAATAATTACGCATTTGAAAACACTACAATATGTCTCAATACTATATCAATACTATATCACTGGTGGTGTTTTGAAATAACATGTCAGTTCACACATCTATTATAAATATAATATTAACCTTTATTTATTTATTTATTTATTTATTTATTTATTTTTGTCACAAAGGTCTGCAAATCTTTTATGAACTGTAAATATATGGCACCAAAGAAGTACATCTCCTTCTGGAATTAGATAGCAGAAACTGAGCTGCATGAAATATGTTGCATAATGGTAAAATGAGATAATTTTTTTCCAAGGAAAGCAGAGTAAATTCAGTCAGCTACAAAGAATTGCTGTGGGGTCTTTTTTATGACCACATAAAATAAGAAACCATAGAGGTCGTAGCTGACAGACCCATAACACAGTAAGCTGCTTGCTATTCAGTTGGTTGTTGATGTTATTCTTTTTTCTGCCTCAGTTAAAACGCTAGGTTAAACTGTCACTATAAGAAATGTAACTTCTGATTCTATAAACTGTATTTCAAGCTTAGTATAAAGTGAGCTATCTGAGCTATGTATTTCCAGGTTGTAACATTAGTTAAACAATGCATGGTAAATTGAAAAGAATCCATGTGATCTGCAATGGTTTTCACAATCTGTGTTTTAATGTTCTGTGCCTACAGTATTCAAATATTATTTAAATATAGTATTCAAATAGGCAGACATGGTTTTGTGTCCTCATCCCCCCTACTGGTAAAATGCAATAACTTCCAATGTTCAGTTTTAACTATCACTAAAAATGCCTTTTACTCCTCTGTTATCATCAGCTGCATAGCTAATGTCAGCAGGAAATTCTGAATAACTGTAGAGCAGGAGGACACCCGGGGCTAGGCAACTAAATCAAACAAACATAATTAAATTGTGGAGCTCATTGTCAATGGATGCTGGGGAAAACAAAAGAATTAATATGTTTTAAAGGACATTTAAACAAATGAAGAGTGGTCTATCAGCGACTATTAAGCAAAATGGTCTAGATACGTTTTCCACTGCAGGAAAATCCTATAGTATTGTTTGCTGTCCAGTGGTAATAGAGGAAAGTCTCTGTATGGTTCCCCGTTTCTTAAAATTTTCCATAATTACCTGCCTCTGGCCACCAATGACAACAGGATGGTAGGTGGCCAAAGAAAGACCTCTGGTCTTTTATAAACTCTGAAAGTACTTGTATTCAGCCCCTGAACCCTATTCTCTGAGGGAGAGCAAACATACAACAGCATCTGCTCTGGGGATGTACTCTTATGTACTCCTGTAGCAGCTGGGAGAGCACCTGTTCTTACTCCTCTTTGCCTCTTTCTTTTCAGATGCAGCCTAGAAAAGGGAAGGATACAGTCTTGCCATTGATGCAAGAGAGAGTTCTCTGCCATATAACAGAACCCGGCAGAGACAAGCTCACAGATATTCAAGAAGGTAGTGCTGTATTATATAGTACTGTGGTATTATGCTCTACATAATATTAAAACAGTATTTGTAGGCAGGGACTCCTAAAGAACCTATGGTGCTGTAATGGGATTGTGCCACTGGTGGTATTGCTCCAGGTAGTGAATGGGAATCTTTGTCTAAATGTCCTTTTACCCATAGGGCAGTAGACGAGGGTAAAGAGCAGGGTGTCTCTCGCAGATCTGTCTTTGCTCAAACAGTGCTTGGGGGATTCTGGTAAACAGAGTAATCCTGTTAATGAAACCACATGCCATGCTTACACCAATGTCATGCAGTTATTTAAAACTGCCTGTCCTGTACCTCAGGGCACAAGACATATAGGTATATTTTTTATCTTATTGCTTTGGATATCAGTGCACTTCAGACTAGTATGGTAGGGGTATGTCCTTTGCATAGCTGAAGTACATCTTGCCATACCAGAAGTTGATCTGGGTGGATTAATGTTAGTCTGAGGTAAAATATCTGTAAGAAAATGACATTTTGAATTGCAGTGTAGATCTACTCACAGGTAGTTGGGAGACCAAGGCAGGCAAAGACCGTTAATCTTCACAAAAACGTTTTGATTTTAACATACCTAAATCCCCAATACAGATTATCTGTCTATTTGTTTTAGGTGTTTAGTTAACTTAATTGACTTTATTATCCTATTATATCAGTTGTACAACAATATCTGGGAAGAAAAATGTTAAAGAAATATTTTGTTGCAAAGAGGCTAACTCTACCTCTGTACAGAACTTCATCTGCCAACTGCAGCATCCTATGAAACATCAGTCAGTGCAGTATTCAGATCATATGGTCAGAGCATCTTTCCTGGTTACCAAGCTGTAAAGAATTACAGCTAGTACTACCCTGGGCGATCACTGGAGTAGGGACAGGACAGAGGATGACTACACATCTGGAATCAAGAGCTGTTCCTGAATACTGTGGCATTCAAGGTTCCAGTGTAGGAAACACATCATCTAACTTAAACATATTCAGGAGAGGGCCACCAAGACATTATTGGGGTTCTGTAGCACTTGCCATGAGAGGTAGGGTCTGGTTCAGTCAGGAAGAGGAATATCTTCAAGATCACTTTACAGCAGTACTTACAGGGAATCTCGTGAGGAGATAGAGCTGGGCACACTGGTGCATGAGAGAGGACAAGAAATAACTGCCATGAACTGTAACAAGAGAGGTTCTGACTAGTTATAATGAAAATCTTTTTCTCCCTAAGGATAGCTCTGCGGTGGCTACCCAAAATGACTGTGTAGTCTTCATCCTTGGAGGTTTGCAGAATCTAACTGGACAAGGCCCTGAGCAACCAAGCTAGACTTCAGAGGTGATGATGCTGTGAACAGGAGGATGAACATGAGACCTCCTGAACTCCCTTCCAGCTGGAATTATCCCATGATCTTATGATACTGTAGGTATAGCCATTTCAGACTTGGTGAAATTCATAATTGAATTCAAACTTAATTCTTATTGAGATCGATGAGTCTGTAATTTTAGCTGACTTGTTCAGTCTCTTCTTTCTGTAAAGGAAAAAAGATAAAGTGAATTTAGTGCTGTTTAGAAAACATAAAGTAATGTTTCTACAGACCTATGTCCCTGAAAAGAAATTTGGTAGTAGTTGCGTACTAGCCTTTGGTAGTAGTTGCAAAATTGGTATCATGCCAAAGGTAGCTCTGGAATGGCTGCTGTCCAGAGCACAAAAGTGTCTGAGAAAAGTAAAGCAACTGTTTTTTTCTTACCTGTATGGATTTTTATTTTTATTTTCTAAGTTAACACTCAAGATACCTATTCAGATTTGTGTCTAGGACTTTGAAAACTAATGTGTATTCTGTTTTGCTAGGTTCTGGTCAGGACGATACTCTCAGATGCATTTCAAGTCACTGACAATTTCAAAGTACTTGGTGATGGTTTGCATGCCTAAAAATATCTTACTTTTTTTTTTTCCTTTCCTTCCTTCCTTCCTTTTTTTTTTTTTTTTTTTTTTTTTTAAGAATTCAGGGCAGGGTAGAAAGAAACTTTCACAAAATAAACAAATATCAAGGTGCTCTCCTGATTAGGGTATACCCTATATCAGAATCTGTGGAAATAAAACAAAAAAATCAAGGTTGCTTCTGCCATCATAGATTAATTAAACTTTGAATATAGAAAAGGAGATATTTTCAGATAAATGTGCTGATCACATTGACAGAAACCAGAATTATATTTAGATTATTTATTGTATTTTTAATCTTGTGTTTCTACATTTTATCTACTGTTCTCGATTTCTGACTTTTTAAAATGTTTGTTTTTAATGTTCTTATTTTTTCTTGCTCCCTCTCTCCTATGCATTTGAAAATGTGATTTTTAATATCCCTTCCAATATTAATGCTTATGGATGTAGATGAAGCTACTTTATTGGAAAATGGGCAAGGAAAGATGAATTCAGTGGGCAAGGCTAGTGACTTGTTTGCTAATTGCCATTATTTTAAAAGTTGCTAAAACAGGTGGATTTTTTTTTCTCTGTATTACTATCTCTAATTCAAATTCTTTGTAATTTATTTGATTTAATTTACACTCACAGAAAATATGCACACACAAGGCCCCCTTGCCACAGTTTGGATAATTAAATAACTTTTGTTTGCTTTTGAAAGTTTAGTTGGATATGAACTATATTTTTTATGTTTTTGTTTTCCATTTTATCTAACAGAAATTTGCTTCAATTCTTACTGTTCATTGCTTTCAATATGTAAAATATTCTGTAGAAAATGAAATATCCTTGTCTGTAAAATAACCATGTGATGCACAGAGAGTAAGGAACTCACGCAGCATATCAACAGTAGGCAATCTATCTCTATAAGTCCAGCAGCCCAGTTTCAGGGTGAAGACCTTTTGTTTAAAAGACAGGTGTTCCTGGAATACAAGTGGCAATATACCTATCCTTTATGAAGAAAATCAATATTTTTCAAAAGCAAAGCACTCACTTAGCTAGCATCCAAACAATAGCAGGTAATCAGGGAAATATCTAGAAAGAAAAGTGTACCATGCCTTTTAGTTTTCATGATTAAATACCAAAATATCAAGCACAGCATTTCTATTGTTATAATACATGTTTTCCCATGGTATTCTTCTTATTATTATTATTGGTTCTATTATAGATCCTCAGTAGTTGCAACATAACTGGCAATACAATAGACGTTATTTTCAATCTTTCATGGTCTTTCTGTGAAGCAAAAGAGTATTTAAATTATGATGTCTATACTATATATTTTATTCTAAAATGTATTTAAAAGTGAGAGCAATATTTTTTAGACATACCTCATTGCTATTTTTTCAAAATTTAATGAAATGTAAGAAGGGTTACATTCTCTAATATTAAAAGAAATTTTGCAAAAACAAGAGTTCTTTCCTCCATTCCAAAGTGTAGAGCAGATACAAATGTTTTGAATTTCTAAAGTTAACATTAAGAATAGTTAGAATTTACATTATCTCTATGTCCTGTCTTTATTGCTACTAGATTATGAGAAAAGTGTAAAGGTAAAAAGCTCTTTTGATCTATACTAATCCTGATAAACATTCGGCCTTTCTTAAAAAAAAGTAAATAAAAAAAAAAAATAGCATACCATCTAAAAACTATCTAATAATACTTGCTCACTACAGCCATACATTAAAATTCCACGCCGACAAAGGTAGTGCTTTTCTGTGTGTGTGTGTGTGTGTGTGTGTACACTTTTCACAGGGTTATCAACAAAAAAAGACGTAATTGACTAAAGCCTAGCTTTACTGGTCTCAGTCCATCAAGGAATGCTTTTATTGCTGCTCTTTTATTTACTCTAAGTAACTTCTTCCTGACCTGTCACTTTCTTGATCCTCTTCCATGCTGTGTAGGAGAAACAGAATAAAAACCAGGCAGAACAAATAGAATAGCACTGAAAAGTGTTGCAGCTGTTGGTATTATTGTTGGAGTGGTGTGTAATACTAGTGGGATATGAGATAAAGTATGTAGATGGAAACTGCAAAGCAGAAAAAAGAAGGATAAGATCTTAGATATTCAGAATAATGAGGAGAGGAAAGAAGGTAAAATATAAGCAAAGATCCAAATAAACAAAAACAGAAATCATTTTGTGAGTTTAATTTTAAAAAGCGAGTCTGACAAAGAACTCATATCCCTGTCTACAAGATGGCTGCAGAGTTGACTAGAAATGACTTTCATTTTTATCATGATTTAGACTAATTAGTTTGTATCTGATAATTTTACACAGTTCTTTTGCAGTTCAACACAATTGTGTTTAGCTGTTCAAGATGGAGGCTTGTATGACTGATATGGCACTAAGCTCTGGGCATTCAGAGCATAAAATAATACTTTAATTGTCTTATTAGTGGATGAAACATCTGGCATAACATTTTTAAGGAAAAGAGAAGATGTAAACCACTTTTACATTTGTTGGAACTATCTTCCTCCTTATTTAGTGAGCTTGAGATTTATATTAAGCTAAAAGAACCACATTTTGTGAAGAAGCTTTAAAAGAATGCATTTTAGGATGAAGAAAATGAATCTAGACCTTTGCTTAGACAGTCAATAATAAAATGAATAATTATAACATTTATATGGATTACTGATTATTATATAACATAATAAGTTGTCTGTAGTCCTACAGAAGAGGGTGGTAAAATCAAAGATATCATTAAGATTTTAGTTCTGTGTGCTAGAAGAAAGATTGTTAGATGTTGTTAGACAATAAATTATGCTACAACTGTACCATCAATTGTATTGTACAAAAAAGAAAACATCTTGTGTTTTGCATTCTTCAAACAGACAGTAAGTTACTACTATACCTAACTATATACTTCTGAGTTTTCCTTTGCTGGTTGTTGTGGTGTGTTTTTTTCCACATACAAAGGAGAAATATGTTTTTTCATATACTAAGGATGTATATATATCCCTGCTTGTACGTACTTTTATATATTTCTGAGGGCCTGGGAACTTCTGCCTGACACTGAGGCAAAATCTGTCTACTCAGTGATCTTTGGTCATCTGCATTTGATCTCCACAGGACAGTGTTTCCTTGCTCCCCACTGAGCTTTCACAGCATCTGGCTGCCTTAGAAATGACAGGACTCTTCCAATTGATTCAGAAGTAACTTGCTCAAAAGGTGGTGCTCCATTACAGGAATTCAGAGAAGAGATGAGACCTTCACTACCAATCTGAAAACAGAAAGTAAAGCTTTGACAGAGTGGATTTGGGAACCAGAGATCAAGGGCTTGAGAATATAGGGTAGTGTAGTAGAAAGGAAAGTAGAAAGGAAATAGCTTATTTTCTTGAGGTGACAGAAACAGTGGACATGAACCAAAGCATACATCCTCTCCTGAAGCATACATCCCTCCTGTAACATCTCTCCTGAAAATCCTGCACATTAATTATATACTAAAAAAAAAAAAAAAAAGAAAAAAAAAAAAAGGGGAGAGAGAGAGAAGAAGAGGAGAGAGGCCTCTATCACTAAAAACAATCACAGAAACAACAAAAGTTAAACCAAGCTGGATATTTGGCATCCATCCAAATCATGGGATGGATAGGATGGAAATCAGTTAGCTTGGAAGGATACTGCAATGCACCACTTATCTGGATTTATTATGTACTACTTTGGGCAACTTTTTGATAAATTCACACTTAAAGGTGTATATGCCTAATCATATTCATACACTGCCTGTGTGATTGACATTTTTAAAGATTAAACTAGCCTTAAACATCTTAAGGCTTTAACAGTGAAAATTATTACCATGGGCATATTGCTAATGGTTAGTACAAGTCTTATATATCAATTGAACCCTACTTAAATCCTAAAAATAATAGACATGTAGAAAGCAATATTGTAGTTTTCAGGTTGTTTGTTACTCTGACATTTACATCCCCAGTACTCTATAGATTATTATTTAAAAATCTTTACTGATTCCTGCTTATTTCTGATATCTTTGAAAAATCAAGTAAGAGAATAAGAAAAAAATAAAAATAAAAATCTGTTCCTAGTAAATGCTGTGGCAGAAAAACACTGATATCAATGGAAGAAGTATTTGTGTCAAATTCAGATGAACAATTGCATTTAAATCATTAAATAACAAAGGAAAGGAATAAGGGGAAAAGATCACAAATGTTTAGTCTGGGAAGACACTTAAAAATATATTCTTTATATAATATGCTGATAGTGATGGAAATCCATCTTCAAATAATGTTCTCATCCATGGCGCCTCTAGACAGGAACAGTCATAAACATAGTGCTATGCAAATAAGTCAGGGTTTGGAGGAAAGGATTTACTGTGAAGTTGACAGAAGACTGGCACGGGTTGCCCAGACTGGTTGTGGAATCTCCTTCCTTGGAGATATTCAAAACACACCTGGTCATGGTCCTGGGGAACTGGCTCTCAGTGGCCCTGTTTGAGAAGGGTTTTGGACAAGATGACCCGTAGAGGACACTTCCTCAACAGTTCAACAGTTATGTAATTCTGTGAAACAGACTTTTAATACTAATTTGTGTAAATCATTAGATTTCAATGTACTATGATTAAGTGAGGAAAAACAGATCTGTTCTCATATTATTTTACTGAGATTCCTAAATGGAACTATTTTTTTTTTATGAAAGTATGAGTTTCATATATGAAATTAAACAGAAGCACAACCCATTTACATCACCTTTTAACTTGTGGATTCAAATGTACAACTTGACAGAGCTTGTATCCTAATACAGGAGTAGATTGTTTGTGGAAGACAGATCCAACACTGAAGAAAAACAACAACAATGACAAACTTCAGAAATATGTAGTCTTGAATTTAAAAGAAACAAAAATAATGCAATGCAAAAATAACGTGGTGGGCTTCAATCAAAATATGATAAAAATGTATAGACTATGTAAATAAGTGAAGAAACATTTAAAAATTAAGTGAAAGACCTCTCACAGACTACTAAATAGACGAATATTTTTACTAGAAATGAAAATGCACAAATGAAGAAACAAACCAATCTAAGCAATCTTCTTTAACTAGAATTGCCATATAGGCAGAAATCAGCACATAAAGGTTTTAGGTGCCCACAAATAAACAAATCTAAAGTAGCTGCAGAGGTGAAATGCAATGGTAATGAAGAGAGCTACAATAGTCTAGCGAATCAAAATCATTTCTTCATGAATTTGAAAATAAAACCTAACTGCATGCAACACAGAGAAATATCACTGCTTTTATGCCTTTTGCATATCTTGGGGTTCAGCTCACTTGCACTGTTAATCCATCGCCTCTAGAAGGGTGTTTCCAAGCTTCCATTACCTGCCAATGTTCACACAAAATTACTAGTCGTGAAGAACTGTTGCTTGGTGGAAGACCATTCAGAAGTCCTCCTGTCAGTCTTTGGAGACACTGCTCACTAACCATGGAATAAGAGCTATATCATTATTATTTAAAGTGCTAATTATACATAAGGTAGGAAAACTAAAGATAGACACACTGATACCTCGTATGAGTCATATGTTTTGCTTTACTTTCCTCTTACATTAAAAAAAAAATAAAAAGTCTCGTCTCATGGGCTGTTAGGTTTTTATTAAGATATCATCAATAGCATGTAAAACTTGAGCAGTCAAAATTGCTTCCCAGGATCCAGCCACAAGAGGCTCAGCTCCTTTGATTAAAAACTCTATGAGTAGATGACTATAATGTAGGAACTATTGAATGTTTACATCAGTACTCAAGGGCTGACAGCTATACCACATAAATCACTCTTTCTTCCTGATCATTTTGGCATATTTCCTTCAACTGAATTACAGATACTTCCTTATTTAAACTGACATATTAAAATTAGCTAGTAAAATATTATTTCTCAATCTTTAGAAAACGTTGGACTATTCAGTCAAGAGAAATTACTATTTTTGTACTGACAACTATTCTTGTATATCTGTCATGTCCTCCAAAATAAGTTATTAGTGATGGGATAAGTATAGACTTTGCAAGTGGCCAAAAGCAAGAATTTCCCTCTTTTAAAAAATAACTTTTAAAACATTATTTTTATTTTTTAATTCTCTATGAAAGCTAAAAACATCTTGGAATTTTTTTTTGTAAAAAAATAAAAAAAATCATCTCATCTTAACTTGATTGAACTAGTCTTCTTTGGTTACTCTGAAAACCCTTACAGATTCAATGCTTTACTGTACGCATTATATAATAAAATACATTTCACAATGCAAGGTGTTTTATGAGAAAGAAAAAAAAAGTTATAACAGTGGATTTTTAATCATTAATCTTTTCTTAATGAAGGACTATGACAATATCTTGATATGGAGATCACTGATACTGTAATAGTTGAACGAATCAAAGGCCATAGCCTTCCCTCTTAAATTTTAATTATATCTTTACTTCTGTTAGAATAAAATGGTCTCCTTAGCTCTTTATCTGCCTTTTTTTTTTTTTTTAGACCATTTAATTCTTAACATTATGGATTTTGATCTCCTTTTGTCTTTTTACTCTCTTTTCCCTCAATACTTTCCCTTTTGCCTATTCAAATAATTGTTCCTCCCTTGGCTTTTTCAACTACAGCCATAATGACTTGCAAACTTTCGTATAAGAAAGCAATTTAGGATCAGATATACAAATATTGTAATGCATTTGCAAAATGTACCTGTATACAGTAAATATGTATCTATATAGAGAGAGAGAGATAGATACATTGAGATATAAAGAGAGAGATAGAGAGAGAGCTATATACAAAGTTAAAATATGTCACTTACAGGCCAGCCTCTTAGTATTTTTGTCTCCCTTTTTGTAGGTGAGAGGACTCTATGAAAATCTGTATCCTATGTGATGACTGAACTTTAGAAATTTTGTCCCTTGTTTAAGTGTTTTACATTCTTAGTGTGATTTACATTCCATTCAAAGTTCCAGACAGTAAGTTACTAAGTCAGACCATATATACCCGCAATTTTTGCAGTATTCAGCTTGTTCCACAGCAGGCTGCATCCACGGAATTTCACTGAGTTACCATTAAGTGTGGAAGTACAAAACAAGAGCAAAAAGGTATCCTTTGCATAGTTCTTAAAACAAAACAAAGCAAACAAACAAACAAAAAAAAACTAATACTTTCTTCTTTAATTATGTTAATTTCCCAGAAGCCTTAAATTAATATTGAGATGTCTTCTGTGTCATGATTTTCATTATATAGCTTATAACTTATTTCTGACAATATTTTAAGCAAAGATAAAATTTTGATTCATGTTTGTTCTTGGTTTTATAAAACTTTACAGTTATAAATGAAAAGGAATAAATCTTATTTCATATTTTACAAACTATCTATAAAACTATCAGTCAATTACTAAACTCTTATTGTTTTCCAACACAAAAGTCTATATTGTCATTAAACAGAACCTCATATTTCCCTCAGACAGTTACTTCTCATCAGTGAAATATCCTATCTAAACAAGATCTTTTTATTGTTTCTCATACCACTAGGAAAAATACAGCTTTGCTATTTTATCCTTCGAAGATTTATGTAAAAATCCTGACATTAATCACAGGAAGAAATCAAAGACTTCAATAAATGTATGCAGAATGTTCTAGTGAAAATAGAAGTCATAGACTTTAAATTATGACGCCTCATTTCTTTACCCCAGATTAAAAAAAAAAAAAAAAAAAGACCCTCTGGGGAGTATGGTGCTCAATCAATACTGTTTTACCTCAGTGACTGTGCAATTGTGCTAATGTCGTATTTGCATAAGACAGGTGAAAAAATGTAATATTCCATGGGGAACCATTGCGTTGGTAGGTGTTGGATAAACTTCAAAATTTACCCCTACATGAGGTACATTTATTGCTCTTGCTTAGAAATATTAAACCTGCAGAAGATAATTGTACTACAATATCCCATCTTTGGAAGATCTAAGGTCTCATCCATAAACCTTCCCAGTGCAGCCACTGCTTTTTGAATAGTATGCTGTGAATTTCATTCCATATGCCTCTCAAAAAGATGCCTGTGATCAGAAAATAACTAATATATTTTTTTCTGCTTTCAGACAGAACCAGTGCAAATGAAGTTTTAATGTTCTTTGCAAATATGTTTTTTGAATACAAAACTTTTTCCCTCTTCCCAATATCTCACTTTGTTTCACCATAAATATTTTCCTTTGTCTTACATTCTAATTATTATTTTATTTTGTAGAATTCTGATTTTTTCATTCAGTGATATCCTTGTAATTGTAGAATCAATCACTCATCCTTATTTTTCATCAGCCCCCCATTTTCTTTACTGCTGAAGATTTTGAATATTTTTCCTTTGCCTTTACTTCTTGATCTACTGTTCTTATTTCCTATGTTATCCAACTGAAGAAGAAGGAATAAAAGAAAAAAAAAAAGGCTTTATTAGCTATTATATAACATCCTTCATTTTCAGGGATAATATTTGATGCAATGTCATCACCAATGTTAATATTTTGATCAAATGATAATTGTCTAATTTTTCTGTTTGCAGAACAAGAAATATGTAATACGAACTCGGATTGCATTCAATATTTGTCTAAATACTACATATTACTGCATTGAAACTCACTGGTGTTTGATTTAATAACTCACTTAAAAAAAAAATAAATAAAAAAGTAAAAGATAGCTTCGAATATTTCTCATCTGAACTACCCATCCTATTCCTCCTTTAAAAAGACAACTTGATTTCTAAAGTATTATATTGTACTGACCACTTCTTTATAATATTTCCATTTTTTTTATACTTATGTAGTCATACAAGTGAAAAATGAATGATGTAACATTTTTTATTTTATAATCTTGTTTTCTTAATGTAATGGAGAAAAACTCATATGAAGATCTGTATGACATTTTTTAAACTGTGAGTCTAAAAGTGCAGATTACCCAGGGGTTTATTTTATCACATACTGAATGACACATAGATTGTCTGCCTCTGAATAAGAGGAGCTTCACTTTGCTCTGCTGAAATATATGTTTTGACTTTTATAAGTCAGGAATGTGATTTCTGCAATTTGCAAGACATTATACAAGGTATATACAGGTTATTGGTATTTATTGTTGTCACTGTTATTATCATTAATATTATTATTAATATCATTATTATTGTATTCCTAAATCTTTGTTCAGGTGCTTTAATAAAATTCTTGAGTTTTCAAGATGTGCTAAGCAACTACCATTTTTTATTTATTTATTTATTTATTCCTGAAAGATCTCTACAAAAAAAAAAAAAAAAAACTCTGCTATTGACTACTGCAGAAAATATCTAGCTTATTTTTAGGGAAGCATTATCTTACTCCATTCTTTTGTTTTTATTTTTTCCTTAGACAGTTTGCCTTAGCTATTCTATATCATGAAAAGGAGTTTGTTGTCAAACTACAAAGACAGAAGCTGGGATGAATGAATAAAACACAGAGCAGATTGGTCTATACAAAATAAATCTATCATTCTTCTCAAGGTTTTCATGCAACTTAAATGGTTAGCATTATAAATTTAATGCATTTGCTCAGATTTTCTTGACTCTAAGTGAAAGCAAACCAAAAATAATGAAAGCGACAGCAAAAAAATAGATTTACAAAAAGAACATAAGTATCACTCAGAGGAGCTAACTTAAGTCCATTTGTAAACAGAAAGCTGAGAAGCTACTATTTAAAACAAATGATTTTACTCAGATTTCATTACCATAAGTCTGATACCCACAAAGATGTCCAGTGCTGAAATTATCAAACCTTCTAGAGCTAAGTTTTCAAAGATTTGCAAGGTTTTATTTACTTTTTTTTTTTTTTTAATTCACAATTCATTTCTTAATAAAAGTTAAAGAGACTCCATGAAGCTAATCAGGACACATTTTATTCTCTATATTTCCCAGTAAATATTTTATTTGTTACTACTGATTTCTTATTGTTTATTTGTTTGTTTATTTGCCTTCAGTAAATGGAAAATTCTGGAACTAACAATACAGATCTCCTTATATGTTCCACAACCCCAAATATTTCAGATCCATTTTATTTTGTCCTGTAAAGTTAGGAGCTATGACCAGAATCTAAGATCTCCTTGTTCTTTTTTTTTTTTTTTTTTCAGTGTTCATTTAGCGTAGAAAACTGAGTGGGTTTTTTTATTATTATTACGATTTTTTCTTCCTCCTGTTCCATTTTCTCCACACACTGTTCTGTACAAGCACTTGCTTTTCCAGCTGGTATTGTAAACATCACCATCCTGCATATGTTAAAAAATGAGCAGCCTGCTCTTTCCACTTTTAAAACTCAGAGTAGCAGAAGCAGATTGGTGTTGTTTTTTGACATGCACAGCGTACATTACTGCAAGATGTCATATTTCCCCAAAGGGGTACTCAGAATGTCAAGAAACTTGGACCAGACACAACAAGATCATAAATATGCTACAGAGAACACACCAGGATATTTGTATGGGATTATCATTAGGTATCAGATGAATAGTGTTTCATCACATGCTCTCTGTGGAATAGGATTTGATGGTTACATACTTGTGATAATATGAATTATATCTCTATTTTAATACCACTGATTTTCAAATAAGAATTTTTAAAAAAATGAAAATAAAAAGAAAAATGTTGCTTTTATTTTTTTATATAGTTTAGATTTTTTTAAACTTAGTTAAAAAAAAAAAAAGATTGCAATTGCAAAGTTTTCAGTGATCTTAAAACTATCTTATTTACTGCTGATATTAAGAGTGAAGATAGTCACATTGTGCAGGGAACATTAAAAACACAGTCAGAGACAGTCCCCACCTGGAAAACTCCAAATCTGAATTCATTATATATTTATGTACAGAATTTACATCATGTTAATTTAAGAACACAAGGTAAAATATAAATTAAAAATAATAATAATAATAATAATAATCTGCCTCTGTCTCTGTTTGGATCCAAATCTCATTTACCCTCAAAAAGAAGAGCAAAATGTACCTAAAAGCTTTATGCTTTATTTAGGCCACAATTTTATTAACTCCCCTGGGAACTATTTTCAGTAATGTACACAGTACAAGTCATGATTCTTACTTTAGTTGTTCCTATCTTGTGGACAGGTTCCATCTTAATAAATATACACCCACGTAAACTCAGAACAGAAGAGAAAACCTGCTGCAAGCCAAGGCTACAATATTTTTCTCATACAAATGGTCTCCAACCGCCATTAAAAAAAAAAAAAAAAAAAAAGAAACAATTTAGCACACATAAACCAGTGATTTACCTTCTGCAGATGGAACTTGTATATTGCTGTATGTTTTCAGAAGTTGCCTTTTGATAAGCCTAACTTTATGGGCTCCCATTTCCATGTGACACAACCAAACCAATCCTGAATTAATTAAACCCTAATTTACCAGAAGATTCTTAACAATACATGTCGGTAAATAGCACTATCATGAACTGACACCGCTTTTCTGTAGTAACTCCTTCTAAAAAGCAGACCTTGGCACTTGCATATGCTGTTAGAAGCAACCCTGTAATGCATTAATTTTGCACAACTTAACTTGTCCATACTCTTGCAGTTCTCTTACTTTATGTATTGAGAGGATGAGAGTACAGATGTTCACCTCTCCTCTTCCTGCTGCAGTTTTTTACACTTCCTATCCTTTTCTTACCCTATAATAACCCTATGTAGAAACATCTGCTCCAGGAGCTGTGGTATCACAGATTGTATGATTGCATGATGCAAGGTCTCACTGTGGCCCTAAAATATGATATTCATATAAATATATTCACTCAGATATTCACCTAAATGTTCATGAACTGAGTGGTTTGTAGTGGGACTAATCAGAAAAAAAAAATCAGCTTGCAAGAGTCCTAGTGTGCCAAAATAAAAATAAAAAATTGTTTAATGACTTCCAGCACAAGCTCTCCAAATTTTTCATTTCCTTCAATTCCTCTCTCAGCCTCTCTCTTCATGATATTTGACTGAGAATCTGGGTCCATTGATTGAGTTTTTCCTCAATGTCTGATCAGTTTTTAAACAGACCTTATGACCGGTCTCTGACTATTTTGGACCTTTCCCGTAAGTAAGAAAATATTCTTAAGGGATTGTACTTTTATAGAGTCCTTGCTGCTACAGCATTTTCTTTTTTAGTTCTATGTTGTATGGATTTACTCCACACAGGAGGTTGTCATGGTTTTGGCTGGGATAAGGTTAATTGGCTGGGATAAGGTGAAGCTGTATTTTGGATTTTTGATGAAAATACTGTTGATGATACCCTGATATTTTAGTTGTGGCAGGGAAGTGCTTACACAAACTCAAGGGCCTTCCTGCTTCTCATGCCCTGCCAGTGAGGAGGCAGGGGTTGCACTAGAAGCTGGAAGGGGACACAGGCAGGACAGGGGGCCCAGGCTGGCCAGAGGGATATTCCACACCATATGAGGTTGTGGTCAGCAATAAAATCTGGGGAAAAGGAAGGGAGAGTGGGAGGGTGTTTGTCATCTCAAGAAACTGTTACATGTGATGGTCCCTGCTTTCCTGGAAGTGGCTGAACATCTGCCTGACTGATAAAGCATGCACAGCTTGTGCTTTACCTAGTAAACAGTCTGTATTTCAATCCATGAGTTCCTGCACTTTTACCGTCCCAGTTTTCTCCCCCATCCCACTGTGGGAGTGTAAGCAGTTATTTGCAGTTCAGCTGCCTGCTTGTCCTCAATGCCCACGCATCTATCCCTCAGTTTATAAATATGGAAGGAAACATTTGTTTTAGGAAGTCCAGTCTGCCACCTTATTTCCCTGTCAAAGTGTGAATTTACTCCTGAGGTAAGAAAATTCTCTGCCTGTCTCCATATGCCACAGCCAACTTCAGGCCTCTCTCCACACTCTCTGTGCCAGGTGGCTCCCTGTGTAAAGCCCTTCTTCACACTTGTGTGCTTGCCGTGAGGCAGAAAGGTTGGAGGCATTTCCCAGTTCCCCAGTCAAGGTGAAAATCATCTTAAGCTTCTCCAGTGGCATGTTTCCCTTCTCACATCTACAGGAAAAAAAAAAAAGGATGTTGGGGGAAAAAAGCTTACCCTTGATGTCTGACCTTGGCCCTATTGCTAGCTGACCATCCTCACTTCTCTTCCATACCTTCCCCTGTATTTATGGGGTAATTTCAGCAGTAATTCTTTGTAACACTGATATTTATATAGGCTTTTAGAGACATGGACCTCACAAAGCCACAAAGCTGAATCTAACCACACTATAGGGCTCTGCAATCCTTTAGGGGGTGCTTAAGGATAGGTACATCCTGTCCTCCCACTCTGCATGAGAATCAAAGGCTTATCTTAGTCTCACTCATACCTGCCCAGTTAAATATCTGCTAAGCATCTGTCTCACTGTCTTCAGAGGAAGGAGACTTTAAAGGAAGTACTTACTTTTCTCTAGCTCTGACAAAGACTTTTGAGACTTTGATGGAATGGGAGCTGTACTCAGAATGCTAGCCAATTGAGAACTTAAAAAAAAAAAAAAAAAAAATCATATGTCTGATTTGAAATAATTTTGTCTATCAAAGAAAGGAAAGAATATACCTTGAACAATAAAGCACAGAGTAAATACAGGATCGACTACTGCCACCTCTTGGCTATTTATATTTTAAAAGATTTTTAAAAAACTTAAGAATTCTTAATGTTAATGATGTTAATGTTAAGAACTAAGAAAGTAGCTTTTCCAAATATTTATTATGATAATATCAAACGGGGAAATAAGTTTTGCCTCAGAAAAAAAGAACTGATGATATGGTGAGGACAGAATGCCAGTTTTGCTACTCAGCCAGATGAATCATCTCAACATTCATCTCAAACCAGCTGAACCCACAATGTCTGGACTTTTTCTCATCCAAACCCAGAAATGTGAAAAATCAGAAAATTTCATATATTTCACACTTTTTTTCCAGATTCTATTGTCAGTGCAGTTTTCAAGTTTTACAATATATTTGTTAGTGATTATGAGACTTAGAAATCAAGAAGTCAAGTTTTACAGACACATTTTTATCCACAAAGCATTTAGCTGCATACAAAATGGACACTGAGCTGCTCAATATTTTTTCTTCTCTGGTTAAGTCACAATTAAAATCAGCACTATTCGATCTGAACACAACCAAATGCCTGACAAATGTTAAGTTAGATGAATGCTATTAAAATTCAAGCTGAGGATTCTCAATTTTTCATGTACTCAATAGGTCATCAGGGAATAGAAGTCTGCTATGTTTTCTATACATCACAAATTTAAAAAACAATCAATTAAGTCACAAAATGCTGTATCAATATATTAATTGCACCTACAAATGTATCAGAAATCTGTACCAGAGTTAGATTTTAAGACATTTTACAATTAGCAATATTGCTTCCACAAGACTGATAGACACATATTGATGCTAGCACTGTTTAGGATATATTCTTCTGTCACATGCAAAAAGAAAAAAAAAAGTATGTCAACTATGTCAACTTCTGACAACTAAAGAGTAAAGAGCAAAGCATTTCAGGTGTGTAACAAGAAACGTTTAAGAAAAATCTAAATGTTTTCTCCAGGGCTGAAGAAAATCAGTTTACTGAGTTTGCCATTGTCATTTTTTCAGCCAAAACCAAACAAACAAATAAAAAAAGGAAGGAAAGAAAGAAACAGACATTTCATGTAAAGTTTCTTTTCTTTTATTTATTCTTTTATTACTAATATATTTTTATTTCAATCATTTATAGACATTTCTGTCACAATTTGTAAAGTGTTATAGGTCTTAAGTAACTAACTTAAAGTATGATATTGTTTATCATATCCTACTCTAGAAAACCTAAACATTCTAGAAAATCTTGAATAAACTACTTATCAAGGAAATGCATACAAGACATGATTATGGAGTATCCTCTTGCACCCCTCCTGGGGAACTGACATGCTTGAATACTTCTTTGAAGTTCTTGTACTCTAAAGCATGTAGCATGGGGAATAAATAGGAAGAATTAGAGGTCTGTGTACAGTCACAGATCTTTGATCTCCTTGCAATTACAGACACATATTTGGATAGTTCACATGACTGGAATGTTGTTGTGGATGGGTACATGCTTTTTAGGAAAGACAGGTCAGGTAAGCGGGGTAGTGGAGTTGCTTTTTATGTCAGAGAATACCTGGCATGTACAGAGCTTTTCCTCAGGGTAGATGATGAGTGCGGTTGAGAGTTTAAAGGTAAGGATTAAAGGACAGACTAACAAAGGACAGACTAACTCTGAGGAACTCAGAGGTGCCCAGCGATAGGATGAGAGGCAATAGGCAACAAATGAGAGGCAACAAACCAAAGCACTGGAAGTTCTCTTTGAACATGAGGAAAAACTTATTTACAGTGAGTGTGACTGAATACAGGAACAAGTTGCCCAGAGAGATTGTGGTCTCCTTCCCTGGAGATATTCAAAAGGTGTCTGAAAACTATCCTGTGTAATGTGCTCCAAGGGATGCTGCTTGAGTAGGAGGGTTGGACTAGAGGACCTCCGGAGGTCCTTTACCACCTCAACCATTTGGTATTTTTGTGATTCTGTGACTCAAGAGCTAAATTTCTATCAGATTTCTCTTGTGAACAGATAAGAGCGATTCTAAAACTAAATCGTTGTCATCCTTTTATGGTAAAATATAAGGGCATTATCATTTAAATATTTTATGTGCCTTTTAGTGGAAAACTATTTTGTGTTGGGGTTGGTAGAATTTAATGTCATATCAGAGCATGTGTGCATCTCTGCAGATGCATCAATAAAGTTAACATTAGAGTTTTGAACCTAGAGGGGTCTTTGTGAACTCCTCATCTTCAAATGGTACCATAATCTTCTCTAACTTTCAACATCCCTGCATGCCAGCCATCCACAATGATGTCATGTATGCAAATTGTTAGTATATCTTTCATTATGCCTTGTATTGCAAATCAAAGTGATAAGCTGTTGGCATACATCCCCTTCAAAGCTACCTTACAGGGGCTAAAAAAGAAGAGAGCAAGAGATAAAGCAAAAGAGAGAAAAGTCAAAACCTCTTCTAAGAGCCTAGTTAGGAAGACAAGTAACAGCAGCTTCCAGGTGAATATCATCCATCAGGCATCCTTCCCAGTCCATCAGACAATTTCTCCCTTACACTTTTTGTTTAGTAACTTTACAGTTTTCATCAGATCTCATGTAAATTCCCCACTGGCTCTTCCTTTTTACAGTACTGTTATTGGAGCGCACTTGACCACATATAGGTGTTACACACCAATTGATTGCTAAGATTTAAGCATGTCTGTTATCAGCTAATATTTATTAAATATATAAGATACATAGATGACATATATAATACTAGGCTCTACAGTAGTAAACTAGAAACTGTGATGGGAAGGGTGAAGGTGTCTTACTATGTAGTTACAGACTGAAAGCCCTAAGGCAAATGATAAAGATCCAGAGAAAGAAGAGAATGATGCAAACATCGAAGGCAGTCTCTTTCCCCAGAAATTCCAACATATATGTGGTTCAAACCCTGCAAGTGGAAGATTACTGTGAGATGAGCATTTGGGATAGGAGTCTAATGGCACTACAACAGCAGCCTCACCATGGGTAGGAAAAAGATTGTAGAGTTGCTTGAGTAAGGCAGGCTATAGGACTGCGGGAAGTGTTTTGTGGGATGGTTCCTCATGTTACAAGACTGAGGCATTAAAACATTCTCCATTATTCCATTCTTCCCCTTCTATCCTTTCAATGCTCTTTCATATATGTGACCTTATCTAACACAGCCAAGCTGTGATGGTGAAAATAGTGATGGTGTCTTGACTGAACTGCCTACACTGTGAGGTGTAGACGTGCCCATGGGAAAAGTTTACTTTCTGCATATTCACTTTGGGTTGTTCTGTTTCTGATGATTTGTCTAAAAACTGTCCATGAGAAACAAAATTAATTTTGGTTCTCATGCCAACTTAATAATAAGAGAAAAAGAAAAAGAAAAGATAATAAAAGAGAAGAAAAGAAGGAAAAGGAAAAGGAAGGGGGAGGGGGAGGGGGAGGGGGGAGGGGGAGGGGCAGGGCAGGGCAGGGCAGGGCAGGGCAGGGCAGGGCAGGGCAGGGCAGGGCAGGGCAGGGCAGGGCAGGGCAGGGCAGGGCAGGGCAGGGCAGGGAAGGGAAGGGAAGGGAAGGGAAGGGAAGGGAAGGGAAGGGAAGGGAAGGGAAGGGAAGGGAAGGGAAGGGAAGGGAAGGGAAGGGAAGGGAAGGGAAGGGAAGGGAAGGGAAGGGAAGGGAAGGGAAGGGAAGGGAAGGGAAGGGAAGGGAAGGGAAGGGAAGGGAAGGGAAGGAATAGAGGAAATAGAACATTTTGAGACTTTTATTTATTTATTTTATTTTTTTATGTATTATTACAGGACAGAAATTCTGAAACTATTGTATAATCCCTAGACATACAATCCTGTCATACTAGATAGACCACAGAGTAGTCAGGCAAGGTTCTTAATGTTATATGTAAAAAAGGGTACTCCTTGAAACATCAGTGGGCAAATCTAGCTACAACATCTTGGTATTAAACTGCTAATAGCATGGAATTTTACTACATGCTTTATGCTCCTCAGCAACTTCATCTTAATTAGAATCATAGAATTATAGAATCATTAAGCGTGGAAGAGACCTTCAAGATCATCTGGTCCAACCATCACCCTACTACCAATGTCACCCACTAAACCATTACCCTAAGCACCAGGCCCAACCTTTCCTTAAACACCCCCAGGGACGGTGACTCCACCACTTCCCCGGGCAACCTGTTCCAATGCCTGACTACTCTTTCTGAGAAAATTTTCTCCTAAATTCCAAACTGAACTTCCCCTGGTGCGACTAGAGGCCATTCCCTCTAGTTCTATAACTAGTTATATGTGAGAAGAAGCTGACCCCCAGCTCCCCACACCTTCCTTTCAGGCAGTTGTAGAGAGCAATAAGGTCTCCCCTGAGCTTCCTCTTCTCCAGACTAAGCAACCCCACTTCCCTCAGCCACTCCTCATAGGACTTGTGTTCCAGGCCCTTCACCAGCTTTGTAGCCCTTCTCTGGACACACTCCAAGGCCTCCATGTCCTTCTTGTGCTAAGGGGCCGAAAACTGAACACAGTACTCAAGGTGCGGCCTCACCGGAACAGAGTAAAGGGGAATGATCACCTGCCTGGTCCTGCTAGCTACAATATTCCTGATACAAGCCAGGATGCCATTGGCCTTCTTGGCCACCTAAGCACACTGCTGCCTCATGTTCAGGTGAGCATTAACCAGCACCCCTATATCCTTTTCCTCTGCACACCTTTTCAGCCACTCTGCCCCAAGGCTGTAGTGTGCATGGGGTTGTTGTGGCCAAAGTGCAGGACCTGGCACTTAGCCATGTTGAACTTCA
Source organism: Anser brachyrhynchus (assembly GCF_964034855.1). NCBI lineage: Eukaryota > Metazoa > Chordata > Aves > Anseriformes > Anatidae > Anser > Anser brachyrhynchus. The sequence continues at coordinate 101,699,751 of NC_137695.1, forward strand.
TCCCATTGGCCTCTGCCCATCGACCCGTCCTGTCCAGGTCCCCCTGCAGGGTTTTCCTACCCTCTGTCAGATCAACACTTCCCCCCAGCATGGTGTCATCTGCAAACCTACTGAGGGTGTACTCAATTCCCTCATGGAAGTCATCAATAAAGATATTAAAGATGATGGGCCCCAATACCAGCCCCTGGGGAAAACCACTGGTGATCAGTCGCCAGCTGGATTTGACTCTGTTAACCACTACTCTCTGGGCCTGGCCATCCAGCTGGTTTTTAACCCAGCAAAGAGAGTACCTGTCCAAGCCATGGGCTGCCAACTTCTCCAGGAGAATACCGTGGGAGACTATGTCAAAGGCTTTGTTGAAGTCTAGGTAGACTACATCAGCAGGCGTTCCCTCATCCACCACGCAGGTCACCCAGTCATAGAAGGAGATGAGGTTGGTCAGGCAGGACTTGTCTTCCATGAACCCATGCTGACTGGCCTTGATCCCTTGATTGTCCTGCATATGCTGCGTGATGGCATTTAAGATGACCTGTTCCATCACCTTTCCCAGAACTGACGTCAGTCTGACAGGCCTGTAGTTACCTGTTTCCTCCTTTTCATTTTTTTTCTTTGACCTTCCAGAACCTGACACAGATATTCTGCTTCTGCATCACTGCTTTTTGAAGAAAATTCCAGTAAAAAGAATGTCTCTAACTTCATATTATACAGATAGCACTGTTATCTATTAAATTCAAGGACAATAGCATGCAAATAAGATGGAGTTTCTTTACTGTTCTTTTGTCAGTTGTATTTTTTAATTTGTGTATATAACACTTCTCTTTCTCCTACAACATGATGCTCTTGCTTGCACTGCATTCTTTTGATGAGCCTTTAATTTTAGCTTGCTACTCAGACTATGTCACCTGAAATCTATGGGCATCACCACTTGCTTCTCACTCTACTCTGTACCTTTTCTCTGCCATTTTCAGCCTCAGGTATTTTCTTTCTTTTAATTTTCATGTATATAATGGTGTTACTTGGAAGTGAAGATGTGGAGTCTTTTGGGCTGCCCTGAGGTTCCTCACTTTCAGATGATGTTGATGCTTTGCCTTCTGTACCTGCTGACTGCACTTAGCTACTTTTATTTTCTGTTTCTTGTTTCCTAGTGAATAACAACGAGGAACTTAGAGATAACCACTAAATGAAGCACAGCAGGACAGATCCCCAAAGAAATGCTGGAGACAAACTCAAGATCTAATGTCAGAATTGGAAGCTAATTAAATAAAAGATAAAAACTAAAAATTAGAATGTTGTTAGAAAGAGAATGAAAGAGGAAGGTCTTAAACATTAAGCATTTAAATAAGGTTGAATATTAGGTATTCATTTAAATAAACCGCATATGATGACTCTGGATTTCCTTTCTTATTGATAAGCCTATACATGAACTTACAAAACTTTGTATTTTCACACTAAAGTAGACCATTTAATAACATTCTAGATTTTAGAAATGATTACTAAGACTTATTTTTCTTCATATATTTATTATTTTCAAATATCCTTTTCATAAAATCGTAGAATCTTAGAATATCCTGAGTTGGAAGGGACCAACTCTTGCCTCCACACAGGTCCACCCAATAATCAATAAGTCCAACCAATATGTCTGAGAGTGTTGTCCAAATGTTTCTTGAACTCTGGCAGGCTCAGAGCCCTGACAACTTCCGTAGGCAGCCTGATAACAGTGCTTGATCAAGGTGAAGAACCTTGTTTTAAAATCCAACCTGAACCTCCCCTGTTGCAGCTTCATGCCCATTTCTTTGGGTCCTTTCACATCTATGTATATTTTATTACTATATATCAGAAACTGTTTTATGAGAAAATATTCATAAAATTAAATGTCATTGTTCATACTTTCTGGCAGACGTTTATTTATATTGCTGAAATCCCAAGGATCTTGACTGACTTTTAATCTAACACTGCTCCAGCTACGAATAAGCTGAAATAAATTATTATTCTGTTTTAAGATTGGTTTTATGAGAAAGAAAAGAAAATACACTAAACTAGAAATTTGATAAGAAATTTCATTAAGAATTTTCTTAGTTCGTAAATGATAAAACAGGCCAATTATTTTTTTTTAATTTTAATTATATTAAATAAAAGTAAAAGGTCACTAAAATGTTTAAATTTAACAAAATTGAATAGCCCAAAAATATATTAAAATGTTAATGCAAATATGAGCAACAACATTTCTTTCTTTCTTTTTTTTTGTTTGTTTATTTTGATTTTCAGAAAGAAAATACTCTAAAAAATGCTGAGAGGCTTTTGGTGGTAAGAATAAAGACTATAAACTATTGCTGAATCTCATTTATCTGTTTTTCCCCTGAATTTAACCAAATTACATTAAATTCTCAGAAGCAACTAACTTTAATGTGTCTCATATATATGATATGTATTATTAATACAGGTTTCTGACTAATTAATGAAAGAGTAGTGCCTTATTTTTAAGTATTCTTCTCAGTAAAATTCTGACAAAGTGAACTCAAAATAGGATAAAATTCAGAATCACCCATATCAGAAAGATATCACTTTTAAAGGTCTATTTTGACCCACTGCTATTTGTAGCTATGAAAATTACTTTCTACTCACAGACAGTAACACATAAATGTAAGTTTAAAAGGATAAGTGTTATAAAATATTTTGTGATTCACACCATTACATAAAAAATCTCATATTCTTTACTATTCAATTATGTATTGTACTCTTGATCCATGCATGTGTTGTCTATCTGTTGTCTTTTATGCCAAGTAGCTTGTGTCTTGGCAAAATCTCCACATGTTTAATAGTAATTTGAAAAATAAATATTACCTGGTCATTTTGAACTGAAAAAGTTCTTCTCTTATGTGTTCCTCTGTACTGTTCCTGTCTATTTACCCCTAGAAGTAGATGTATTTCACAAATCAATTAAATATTTTCTGTTTATGTTACAGAAGTGACACAAGCTGCTTTGGGGAAAGGATTTTGAAATGAAAATGACAGCTACACAGAAGATAGATAGACAGATGATTAGATAGAAAGAGAAATGTTTCATGATGAATATAAAGTGTAGAGACTAACTGTCAATACATTGAGCTACATAAAGTATATGATATAGTTGCTACTGAACAGAGGAGATACATTTGTTTAATGGTAAGAATTCTGCACTTTCATACATTTTAAATATGTACATTTTCAGCTTTTTTTTTTTTTTTTTTATGTAACAGATTGGTTGGCAGTAGAAATGTGTTCATACAGCATGAGAAGAGAATTCCACTTTTTCATAGCACAAGTTTCCCCCAGGACTCATCTAGGTCTACACAAGAAAATGTAGGTTTATGGATTTTATGATTTATTATGATTTTTACAATTTACTTAGTTTATGATTTTTACAATTTACTTTATGCACACCCATTTCTACTCATTGATTACTATATGGAGTTTTGTGCTTCCCTAACTACCTTATCTTTTTTTTTCCCTGAGAAGCCTTTGGATGTAGTTTCATGCTGGTTTTTTTGGTTTTTTTTTTTTTTTCTTTCCTTTGTGACAACATCTGGAGTTGTGAAAAACCCTCACATTACAAGTAGTGTTAATTTTACACCAATAAGTTGAAATTTAAAAGAGAATTAATATTGTATAGATTTAGGAGCACTGTAGTGGTTGCAGAAACTAATATTTTGTTTTTCACAAATTTGTTTGTAAATCCAGCCATGTACAGTACAACACCTTTGGTTATAAGACTTGACAGCACCAGGAAGAGTTCTAGCATTAGTTAGATATGTTCTCTAGTAATCTCATCAAACCTCAGCTAGTCTAGGTGCTGTCAGCACTGTTGATGAATGAAGCTAATTCTTGTTTATTTCCAAGGAAGTTCTGCCACTTGCCAGCTGAAAATAGAGGACTGTGCAACCACAAGTCACTGATTTCATTCAAAATATGAGACTTACAGCAGTAAAAGCAGATACTTAGTTGTAGCATTGTTTTCAAATTAATTTTAATTGATATTAAAATTGTTTTGTTTGTTTGTTTGTTTGTTTGGCATTTTTCCTGTGCTTTATAAAGTATCATAAAAATACACTTTGGGGGAAAATAAAAAGATTTATTTTTAATAGGTGTGAGAGCAGCTGATTGAGCAATGTCTTCTAGATGTATTTATCATCAAGTTTTGCTTTCATGTTCTTTTAAGGTATTATCTATAAAGAACAAAATGCTACAAACTCTTGTTAAGATATGGGTCTTTATTAATTGTTTCCTTTGTTTTTTATATGTGTGTAAAAAAAAAAAAAAACGATTGTGCCCTTACTTTAGCCTCCCATAGCACTTTGTACTCCCTCTGCACAGACATAAATGACTGTTTAAAATATATGTCAGAACAGGTTGCCAACCTCTGCATTAAACATAGCCATTTAAAAATACAAACGAGTCTGCTGAATTCATGGATATTATTTATAAACAGGGCACTGAATCAAGTTCTTAATTTGCCTATGGATTTTATTAGCTACAAAGAATTATTTCTTTTAGCTTATAGCATAAGAAAAAATAAAATGATTCAAACATAAATGCCTTTGTTTGCATTCTTTTAATGTCTTCATTTGTTTAAATCAGTTGAGGCATAGTATAATTAGGAACTAATAGACAGACCTTGTAAACTGTGAGTAAATAATCACCTTTTTGACAGCTTCTTCTACTGGAACTCATTCTCATTGACTAACCAAGCCATGAGTCACTTGTTCACTAACGGTGCTTCTATTAAATGGAAAAGTGTATGCTCAATAACTTCTGTAGTAGCATTCAGAAATTACATTAAATTACCAAAAGGATGTTCCAGCAGCAGGAATGCCATGGTTCAGTTGTGCATCCTTTAGACTGGAACTCCAGCAGGGGAAAGTGCGGAGCAGTATTGCCATGAGGGACAGCTGGTGCTACCCAGAAACCCTTAAATATAGACTCTTGCTCACATGAGAAGGCCTGTCTTGTTTGTGCACAGGACTGCTGAGGGGGCTTAGAGGTTGAAAAAAAATAAAAAGGTAATAAAATGAACCTGCTCCATATCAGTCACTAAGAAGTAAATAAAACCTCTGCTATTTAAATTAGAAGCCTCCCTGCTAATGTTCTACCTCCATTTGCCCTTAAATACACTGCATTATCTGCTCTCTGAGGCACACCACACAGCAGGTATGTGCAGGACCTAGGAGCCAGATTAATGTTTAACTAAATAAACAAACAAACGTACAAAAAATCACGGCTATTACCACTATTTGAGCTAAAATAAATAATAATAAACACGTAATTTACAACTATATCTTCTGCTGAATTTACTATATCTCTATAAACAGAGAAAAAAACGTTGTTTTAATAAATCAGCTATGTTTATTCAATAATTCTACTGTTCTGACTAGCACTCCTCCTTAATAATCATCATTGAAGACAGTCTCAGGGGTTAATAGTTACAAAACAAAGACAACAGACCTGCCCATAATAGAAACAATAAAAATGGATTGTACTGAACAGATATTATAGTGTTTTTTTTCCCTGCCCAATCTTCCAAATAGTAGAACCCTACATTTCTTATTTCTTTTGCCATTAACATAAATCATCTTGAGCTTAATGGGGAGGAGTCAAGAATTTTATTATTTAAATAGATCTAAATGAATAGCATAGAGACAGTAGTAATAATGTGAGACAATTTTTCAGATGCATTTACTGACAGCATAACATCCCTCTGGGCATAAATTATTGGGAATACATCTTTTAAAGCACACTGAGATTCAAAGAATGCATGCAGATGCCTATTGCTTAAGACTAAATTTAATCACCTCCTGCTTGTGACCATTTGGCAGCTTCAGGAAAGTTTTATCCAGAACTAGCTCTCTGAAGCCAAACTAATAAAGTGCTAATTAAAGTAAGTACATGGAAGACATGAACACCAGGAGCCTGGAGTAATTGGCTACAAAAAAGACAGAGCTGAAACACATTGCTTTCTCTGCTGCTCCTGATTAGGCTCTAATTCAAATACCAATATTTCACTGCACGTCAAGGTGCTTTGGGAAAGATCTCAGGCTTTCTCTATAGAGTAGAGGGTCTGCTGTAAACAGTGATACCAATACTTGAGAAAAAAAAAATCTATATTTAATCCCATGCTACCATCAAGATAACATTTGTGGCAGCCTGGGCAGTGCACAGAAAGCTTTTCTTTTCATTCCACAGTGGTGAGTCAGAGATCAGTAAGAAATGAAGGAAAACTAACCATTAGGAAGAAAAAAAAAAAAATAAAGAAAGTAAGCTCTGGAATTGAAACCATCTCCCAAGCCTGTCACTACTGAAGAGTAATTAATCTGAGGAGCCTTTCATCTGCCTTGCAGGCAAGCTGGAAAGAACACCTACTGGCACTTTCCTGAAGAAACAGGCAGCACAAAAGTGAAAGTCTCTTCTTTTATTTTATTTGAAATGGGTTTTATTGTTGATTTCCTCTTGAGTATCATAAACTTAACTTTGATTACATGAACTGAAGTACAATTTCATCCTGTTGCATTTGCTACTATATCTCAATATCATTTCCTTTTTATTTTTTTTTTCTGAGAACATATCCATTGTCTCATTTGTTCATATTATTTCTATGCAATAGCCAGAGAAGTACTTCTTCCTTATTCTATTATTCCTTATTCTATTCCATGTGTGAATCTGGAAATTACAGAACTAACTAGGCAACTACTCATTTTATGATTCACTAGAACTGAAAATTTAAAGGAAAATATTTTATTTACAAACCTACTTAACACATTATCAAGCTGCTTACTCATATATATGGCCATCCACTTAGGCATATCAATTTAAGAAGATATGGACCCCTGTTCAACACAGCACTTAAATATATAATTAATCCCACATCTGCTTGACAAACCTAAGCAAATGAAAGTTCAGCTTGAAAAGCATTCCCATGCTACTCAAGAAATTATGAAAACAATATAATTCTTAATTTTATGAGTCCAAAAAAATTTTTTTAACATTTTTCACTTGATTATTTTAAATAAAATAATACTGCATGTTAAAAAGATATTATAAGAAAACAAATCCTGCAGATTTCTAAAATAATGTGAATCATTGTGTTATGCTTGGTATAATTTGTCCTTTTCTAGCTTATTAGGAAACTATTAAACTATTTCTAGTAAAGTAGATCAAATAACACTCTTTAAAAAACAACAGCAAAGAAATGTGAACCCTGAATACAAACTGCATCTCAGAAAATATGCAAAGCCTGCTTAGTCTGTCAATACAACAAGATCGTTAATCATAACTATTAATATATTAACTAGAATAGAGGCTTTTAAATGTTTTTACAAAGGCATATTGGTAATGTTTATTTTAATAGTTTCTATAGCTAGCTTCCAATGGTTCGAGTTTGGTTTCAACATGAAATATTTCTCAAGTATTAATGACTTACTTATACTCCTTCCTTCTGACAGAAAGAGTTAAAGCTATTTATACTTATGGAAAGACCCCTAAATATATATATATTGACAATTAATAGTGAGTGGGCCTTGCAAGCCCCCCAAATTTTCTTAGATTTTATGGTCTGAGAATGTTACTCATGTTCATGTTTGTATTTAAATAAACACACAATCCTTAGAAGAAAACTTCCATATCCAAAGATAAAAGAGATAGAAAGCACATATCACAAATTTTACAAAATATCAACTTTGAGTGAACTCTGGTCTTTGCCATGACTCAGACAACCTGGAGCTGACTGACAAATAGATCAGTCTCTAGGATAAACCAAAATATTTTCATATCTGTTCTTAAAAGAAAAGAAAAAAAAAAAAAAAAAAAAAAGAACTTCTTTGTAAAATTGTAAATTCCACTAACTAGTTTTGGATAAGGCAAGGGAACATGACATGTCCTATATAGTCCTATATGTCTCCTATAAGTATCTGTGTAACTATCCAATAGATTTAAATGTTACTGGTTTTTATAAACTTGTACAGAATACATAGGTACTCATTTGTATTCCAGCTCCAAAATGAGTGTCCTAAATTAGCAGCCCAAGAAACCTCTCACAATCTTATTCTCCAAGTGCATTATACTTAAATAATTCTTGACATTGGAATAGCTATTAACGCCACAGAGGTAAACACCATTGAGAAGTAATCCCCTCTGTTGCAGTGATAACTTTTTGCTGTGCAATACAACAAGGATTTTTTTTTGGGAAGATGATTGAATGTCCCCTTCCCACATGCCAGATAGTCTTAACTCCCATGCATTAGGTTGATGGGAGTGTGCAATGAGAGAGAGAAGGAGGAAATGAGAGCCTGTCTTTCACTGTACCACTGTCTTAAATTGCTTAATGCAGGTGGTAAAGCCTCTGTGTATTAATCAGAGAGGAGGATTCTGATATGAAAGTTGTGTTAGGTTTGACAAGAGAGTTTGACAGATCCCACCCAAAAAGACTGAATATCCTGACAGTGAGGGCACTTTTCTGGGAAGTGAGGAACATGAGTGTAAATTACTTCAGGCAGAGGACGGAATTGAATCTGGATCTCAGACTGAGAACCTGTGGCAAAATACCTAAGTCTTCACCAATAATTTTTCTTTCATTTTTCTGCTAATGTGTAAAATATAATTTGATGTTCAGCAAAATGCTGCCTTAAGATTAGAAAGAAGTTTTCAAGTGGAAGAAACCCCCAAAACAAGTTTGTTTGGGTAACAAACAATAGGAGCTGGAAGCCATCGTGCAGCAGGAAGGCTATGACTTGGTTGCCATCACGGAAACTTGGTGGGACCACTCTCATGACTGGAGTGCTGCAATGTCTGGCTATAGGCTCTTCAGAAGGGACAGGCAGCACAGAAGGGTTGGTGGTGTGGCTCTCTATATTAGACAGTGTTTTGATGTTGAGGAACTTGAGGCTGGGAATGATAAGGTTGAGTCCCTATGGGTTAGGATCAGAGGGAAGGCCAACAAGGCAAGCATCCTGGTGGGGGTCTGTTATAGATCGCCGAACCAGGATGAGGAGACTGATGAGGAGTTCTACAGGCAGCTGGCAGAAGCCACGAAATCATCAGCGCTTGTTCTCATGGGGGACTTCAACTTCCCAGACATACCCTGGAAGCACAACACAGCCCAGAGAAAGCAGTCTAGGAGGTTTCTGGAGAGCGTGGAAGATAGCTTCCTGATGCAGCTGGTTAGAGAGCCTACCAGGGGAGGTGCCTCGCTAGACCTTCTGTTCACAAACAGAGAAGGACTTGTGGGAGATGTGGTAGGCGGGAGCCGTCTTGGGCAGAGTGACCACGAAATGGTTCAGTTCTCTATTCTTGGCGAAGTCAGGAAGGGGACCAGTAAAACCGCCGTCTTGGACTTCCGGAGGGCTGACTTTGAGCTGTTCAGGACATTGGTTGGCAGAGTCCCTTGGGAGGAGGTTCTGAAGGGCAGAGGAGTCCAGGAAGGCTGGGCACTCTTCAAGAAGGAAATCTTAATGGCTCAGGAGCGGTCTGTCCCCACGTGCCCAAAGACGAGCCGACGCGGAACTAGACTGGCCTGGCTGAGCAGAGAGTTGTGGCTCGAGCTTAGGAGAAAAAGGAGGGTTTATAATCTTTGGAAAAGAGCGCGGGCTACTCAGGAGGACTATAAGGATGCTGCGAGGCTGTGCAGGGACAAAATTAGAAAGGCCAAAGCTCATCTGGAGCTCAATCTGGCTGCTGCCGTTAAAGATAACAAAAAACGTTTTTACAAATACATCAACACAAAAAGGAGGACTAAGGAGAATCTCCATCCTTTACTGGATGCGGGGGGAAACTTAGTTACAAAAGATGAGGAAAAGGCTGAGGTGCTCAATGCCTTCTTTGCCTCAGTCTTTAGCGGCAAAACCAGTTGTTCTCTGGATACCTGGTACCCTGAGCTGGTGGAAGGGGATGGGGAGCAGGATGTGGCCCTCACTATCCATGAGGAAATGGTTGGCGACCTGCTACAGCACTTGGATGCTGTTTTTGGGCCGGGTGGGATCCACCCAAGGGTACTGAGAGAACTGGCGGAGGAGCTGGCCAAGCCACTTTCCATCATTTATCGGCAGTCCTGGCTATAAGCGGAGGTCCCAGTCGAATGGCGGCTAGCAAATGTGACGCCCGTCTACAAGAAGGGCCAGAGGGTAGACCCGGGGAACTATAGGCCTGTTAGTTTGACGTCAGTGCCAGGGAAGCTCATGGAGCAGATTATCTTGAGTGTCATCACGTGGCACTTGCAGGGCAACCAGGCGATCAGGCCCAGTCAGCATGGGTTTATGAAAGGTAGGTCCTGCTTGACGAACCTGATCTCCTTCTATGACCAAGTGACGCGCTTGGTGGATGAGGGGAAGGCTGTGGATGTGATCTACCTTGACTTCAGTAAGGCTTTTGACACCGTTTTCCACAACATTCTCCTCAAGAAACTGGCTGCTTGTGGCTTGGACTGGCATATGCTTTGTTGGGTTAAAAACTGGCTGGATGGCCGGGCCCAAAGAGTTGTGGTGAATGGAGCCAAATCCAGTTGGAGGCCGGTTACTAGTGGAGTCCACCAGGGCTCAGTGCTGGGGCCGGTCCTCTTTAATATCTTTATTGATAACCTGGATGAGGGGATCGAGTGCACCCTCAGTAAGTTTGCAGATGACACCAAGTTAGGTGCATGTGTCGATCTGCTCGAGGGTAGGAAGGCTCTGCAGGAGGATCTGGATAGGCTGGACCGATGGGATGAGGTCAACTGTATGAAGTTCAACAAGGCCAAGTGCCGGGTCCTGCATCTGGGGCGTAACAACCCCAAGCAGCACTACAGGCTGGGAGATGAGTGGTTGGAAAGCTGCCTGGCAGAGAAGGACCTGGGAGTATTGGTTGATAGTCGGCTGAATATGAGCCAGCAGTGTGCTCAGGTGGCCAAGAAGGCCAACAGCATCCTGGCTTGTATAAGAAGCAGTGTGGCCAGCAGGTCTAGGGAGGTGATTGTCCCCCTGTACTCAGCTCTGGTGGGGCCGCATCTCGAGTACTGTGTTCAGTTTTGGGCCCCTCGCTACAAGAAGGACATGGAGGTGCTCGAGAGAGTCCAGAGAGGGGCAACGAAGCTGGTGAGGGGTCTGGAGAACAAGTCTTATGAGGAGCAGCTGAGGGAGCTGGGGTTGTTTAGCCTGGAGAAGAGGAGGCTCAGGGGCGACCTCATCGCTCTCTACAGGTATCTTAAAGGAGGCTGTAGCGAGGTAGGGGTTGGTCTATTCTCCCACGTTCCTGGTGACAGGACGAGGGGGAATGGGCTAAAGTTGTGCCAGGGGAGGTTTAAGTTGGATGTTAGGAAGAACTTCTTTACTGAAAGGGTTGTTAGGCACTGGAATGGGCTGCCCAGGGAGGTGGTTGAGTCGCCATCCCTGGAGGTCTTTAAAAGACGTTTAGATGTAGCCCTTAGTGATATGGTTTAGTGGAGGTCTTGTTAGTGTTAGGACAGAGGTTGGACTAGATGATCTTGGAGGTCTCTTCCAGCCTAGACGATTCTGTGATGATTCTGTGATTCTGTGAACTGTAAGCAGGTTTTCAGTGAAACTAATTACTCCTCAATATTTCACTTTGGCAAGTGAATCAAAATATCTATTACTCTCTAATCTTGATTTGTAAGAGTTAACACATTTAGAGCATCTATTTTAGCCACACCTTGATTTTCTTCAGAACGTTTGGGCATAAAAAGGGGGCAAGCATAGATTAAAACCTAGAAATAGCGGAGCAAAGTACATTTCAACAAACTGGAGCTGGTGACGTGAATCCTGATGAAAAGGTTTTTCATATTGTGCATACACTGTAAGTCTTAGGAATGAATTAGGAATGAACAAATATTTCATATACATTTGAAATGCTGACCTCACAATTACCAGAATATTTCAGTGCTAAGAAGGGAGATGCAAACAACTCCCAAGAACAATCCTAGATCATATTATAGCCTGCTCTGGCATTGGTCTCAAAATAAATTATTTTAGCAGGAGTGTGAATGTTGAATGTGAATATATAATTATTAGACTACTCCTTTTATCAAGCCAAGGCTGACACTTAGGTACACTCTCTATCAGTTCTAATAAATGTGGGTTTTTAGACCAGTACCTTTTAAATTTGTCTCTGTTATTGTTTCACCCTTCTGGCTCTTTGTATATCTACTACAGCTGCATTATTGTTACCTTAGAGATTAGTTTGTAATTCTCTTGACATATGTAACTTTGTAATAGCTTATCTTTTTAAATTACAATAAGAAAAAGAAAATAAAATCAAGATGAGAATAAGAAAGCTATCAGTATTTTTGATAATTATGTGAAGCGTATAATAAGATCATATTTACTGTCTTAAAGCAAAGAGTCTGTAAAGAGGAGGCAGAAAATCTTTACTTTTTTTTTGTTTTCCATAAGAAAAGAATAGCCTACATACAGCACTGAAATTTCCAAACAAAGGGTGTTCTGTCTCCCCCCCTCCTTCCTTCCCTCCATTTCCATATGAAATTTATGTATGAAATATCAAGAAAAACTGGACAAAACACAGCAGGCACATCATTGTTCTTATCACAGTTAATATTGTAAGTCCCATTGACTTCAGTGGGAGCAGCAACAGATTCATTAAAATCAAATTTTGTCTGCAAAATTACTTTTTATTTCAAACCAACACATTTATTAAGGCATGATCACTTAGTGATACATACACCTAGAAAATAAAACCAAAATAATAAATAAATAAATATATAAACATAAATACAAAAACACCACTGTTAACATGAAAATATTGCATAATCATCTATAAACAGACTGTATTTTGAAACCCTGCTATTACACACAAATGCATTTCTGGCATCATAATCAAGTCTGGATACAGAACACATTTGGTGATTTAGCCCATATTAATTGTATAGTAAATATGAGCAGCAGATCCAGACTAAGTCAAGAAAACAGTCAGTATTTAATAGTACATGTGATTCTTAGTGTGTCTGAAATAAAGGAAAAAATGATACCCAAAATCTGTACAAAAGCTGAGCCAGTTATGTAAAATTTCTTGTCATTTCTGAACCTTTAATGCATTGATGTATGACTAACGCATTTCAAACTAGTCATGATGTGATTTGGATGTTATGCAAGATAGCTTCATGACATTTTTTCCTTCTATTTTCCAACATCTTAATTTTAGTAATAATGGTAAGATTGGAAACTTTCTTTTTGCATATCATCCTTATTTCTTCAGCCATAAAATTCATCTGAATTCAGTAGAATTATACCTCAGAACACCTAACTCCATTGTCTTTAATGCATTTCATGAAAGACATTCCTTATCACCAATTATTTTTGTTCTACATATTAGAGTATGAATTATTATGAGAGATCCGGATTGCGAATATGCCAAGATCTTTTTTTTTTTTTTTTGACCTATTTTGTGCACTGCAGTTTTGGAAAACCACCTTTTCATATCAGTAGTATATCTAGAAATGGAATGAAGTAATTGTTTGGGTTGAGATATTTAATATCAAAATTTTATGATATTTCTATAATGATACTATACACACAAGTTCAGAATTCCAGAGCTGTGCCACGAATATGAAAATCTACTGTTGTATAGCCTAAATGAAATGTTTGTTTACAACAGCAATGTTAATTTGTAATACAGATGCTAATGCTATAATCAGTAGATCGGAAGATTCTGAGTGGCTTTAGAGCGAGCGTACACAGAAGCATGTATAGTTTTCATTAGGTTTAGCACTGATTTCAGGTGACAGATAATTGAAAGTAGAATTAAGTAGAATTAGAATATTACATATCAGTACTAGTGCATTTTCAAAAATAATTCATATATGATACCGATAATAAAGCATAATTCAAATACAATTAAAGTAATTATTTGTAATCTCTTGGGCTTTGAGAAGATATTATATCTCCACATGAGAATTGCCTGCAGTGCAGTTAAACTGAAATATAAATGAAAAATATGCCACCTTTAATAATCAATTGTCATTTACAAATAGAAAGAGTTCCTTTCCAGAACCTGGAAGGCAGGTGTTCACTTAATTTTTACAGTGTTTAATTTCTTTGTCTTACCTTCTTTTGTTTATTTTTATCTGCTGTATACCACCTTCTTTTTTCCATCCGCTGTAGTCCCAATGTAGCACTTATGACTGTCCCCTTTTAGAAGACTCTGTCCCTCCCCATGTAGATTTTTGCCCAGTAGAGAGTGTGTAAATCATATTCTCTTGTATAATTCAATACAAGGGCACTACCATGCTCTTGTATACCATGCTTGATATGAAAGCATAGGGATGTGTTGTTTCTATTCTTTCTAGAACTATCTAAATTGAAAGATACTCAAAGTGCAACCTGTTTCCCTATATGTTTATCAGTTTCAACCACAGGCAATCCATGTTGCGTGTGAAGTGTTGGACACCCTCCCCTGCATGCAACAGGCCTCAGTAATGTCTGTTGCTATTTTTGGTTCCAGGCAACACCTAAGTTCACATCTTGGACTAATTTCAATAAGAACAGCCAGCAATCATTCCAATTTTTCAATAATTTTATGTTTTATGTTTATGTATAATTTTATTGCTGACCACCATTCATGTGATGTTGCCCTGGCAGCCCCTGAATGAACCAATTAAATCAGTTACAGTGACTAAACACCTGTAAAATATTATTGATACATCCACAGCAATTAAATATATTAGCAAAGAAAATACAAAGACTTAATGAAGAAGCTCAAATATATGGAAACATGAGCTACTTCAGCCCTTCCAGAAATGTTTGTCCAGGCTTCCTCTGCAAGGCAGCACTCATGATGGTGAGATGCACAACTGCAAAAGGCACAGGAAGACAGAAAAAAAGCGAGGGGGTAGGGGGAGGATGGGGGACACTGCTTTCGCTGCCTAAAATCTCTTCATAAGAATTACTTGTGAAGGAAAGGCTTGAAGCAGGGAGTACTATTCTCAGCTATTGCAAGTTATCATTTCATACAATACCTTTAATAGGAGGTCATCCAAAACAATCTCAATGTAATATATTTTCTTGTCCTCACTATGCTGTTTAGAAAATAATTAAAGAATTTCATTGACTGGATATTTAGAAACCATTCTACAAATATATTCATGACCAGTTTAGGGTAATTTATTCTTGTTCCACCATAGTCTTTTAATTTATATAACTTTTTCTCTGATGTTTGCTATACTGAGGTATTTATAGAGAGCTTTTGGTTGGGTGAGTTCAACCAAATACTTTTATTCTCTGCCAATGAGATTAGTTCTTCATCATCAGAGTCATCCTAGGAGCCTTTTCCTGCATCTGTTCCTGTATGAATTTATCTTTCTGGAATACCAGATGTACACTGCACACTGGTATTTAGTACAATACCCTTAAATACATCCCTACTTCTGTTGGAAAAACCTCATTTGAGATGTCCTAGGATTGCATTAGCTTGAAAATACCCAACCATCACTGTAGGGTACTATAGAAGAAATACTGGCATTAATAATTAATGTATTCATTATAGATATACTGACCATAATGGAATATTTTATTTTAATGTCGATATCCTGAGGATTGTTCTCTAGTAAACCAAGTGCATCTCTTAAAGTACCCATGAAATGAAAAAATTATTCAGTCTGAAATTCAGGCATCCAGCTTCCCAAACGTGTCTCCAGTTCCTAATTTTAACCTTCATCCTCAGTTCAGGTCCCTGCTTATTTGGGATTTATATGTGATTTAGCTGCTTAAACCCTCTGATTTTTGAACAGTAGACAGCATTTTCTACCAATCTCTACAGGATCAAGTAACTTCTCTCTCTGTAATGTTTTGTTAATCTGAGCACTGTTAGAGCTGATGAAATAAATAAATAAATAAATAAAGCAATTGTGCACACTTTATGAATGCTCAAAGAAGTGGCAGCTTTCAAGTGAGCATAGAGAACTTCTGTCCTGTTCCCAAAATCAGGGCAGATACTGAGGCAGTGTTAGCTCTCATTGCAGTTTAAAATCTAACTTTTTCCAGGTTGAACCATTTCTTATTAGCTGTGTCAAATGCTGGCATGCTGCATGCTCCAGCGATGCCCACTCTGGCAAGGAAATCTATGTAGAGCTGGCTATGGTATGTAAAGAACTGTAAAAGAGAAATCTCACATTAGAACAGTTCCTTGTGCACTTTTCAGTTAAGTAACTGTTTCAGAATGAATACATCAACCAGAATGAGTTGCTATGAAAATTAAACCTTCATTCTGTTCTATCACTTCAGTTTCATTCATTTCAAAATACCTTGTCATTAAAAAATAATTAAAATTTTGTGTGCATTAAGGTCTCATGGATCCTCAACAAAATGTACTAAGCTTTGTACCCTTCCCAGCAAAGTTAGGGGACTCCATGTAAAGTTAGGAATCGGAGAATTAATATTCTAAGATTAAATAACCTGAATATGTTCTCTGAAAATTCAGTAGACCTTTTGAACTATAGCGATGGACCAGGAAAACTCATACAACAGGAAGGCTCTCTGTGAGAAACCATCACAGAAGTCCATTTCCACTGAGTTCACATACCAGGCAGAAGTGTCCATAAACTTTATCTCTGTGGAGTCTGAACATTCACTGACAATAAGTATGTCCCATTGAAATCAACCAATACTTATGTCTGTAAAACATATACACATGAATGCTACAGCTTTTGGTGTTTCAGCTGTTACCTGAAGACAGTATGTCTGAAGAAGATATTTGACCTCATAGCCACAGACTTGTTAAGAAGACAGATATCTACAATGAAGATATTTCTCATGGAAAGAAGGTTGGACTGACTCCTCACTATTCTGCAGTTTGTGTTCTAATATACATTCCCATGTAAAAAAGCAGGCAACCATGTATCTTATCCACGATGTTTTTCTTAAGGAACATAATAGTAAGAGCAAAGTCAGAACCCTGAAGAGAGAATTTCCAGCTGTCTAAAGACCTAGTGGGTGAGATCCCCTGAGACACTGTCCTTAGGGACAGAGGAACTGAACAGAGCTGACAACTCTTTAAGGATGTTTTCCTTAGAGAACAAGAGCTCTCCATACCCATGTGTAAGAAATCAGGAAGAGAAAACAGGAAAACAGCATAGCTAAGCAAGGATCTGCTGGTCAAACTGAGGTCTAAGAAGGAAATGCAAAGGTCGAGGGAGGTGACTGTTGCCCTCTACTCTGCCGTTGTGAGGCCCCACTTGGAGCACTGCATCCAGGTCTGAGGCCCCCAGCACAAGAAAGATCCATTGGAGAAGGTCCAGAAGAGGGCCACTAAGTTGATCAGACTACTGGAGCACGTCTCCTGGGAAGACAGGTTGAAGGAGTCAGGGTTGTTCAGCCTGAAGAAGAGAAGGTTCCACTGAGACCTTACAGCAGCCTTCCAGTACATAAAGGGGGCTTATAAAAAGGATGGAGAGTGACTTTTTGCTTGGGCAAATAGTGATAGGACAAGGGGGAATGGTTTTCAATTAGTAGAGGGGACATTTAAATTAGATATTAGGAAGAAATGCTGAGGCACTGGAACAAGTTGCCCAGAGAAGCTGTGGATGGACCATCCCTGGAAGTGTTCAAGGGATGATGCACGGGGCTTTGAGTGGCCTGGTCTAGTGGAAGGTGTCCCTGTCCATGGCAGGGGGATTGGAACTAGACGATCTTTAAGGTCTCTTCCATCCCAAGACATTCTATGATTCTACGTAGAAAGATGTGATTATTTCCTACTTATCTATTAAAATTCAATTAAATTCTTTATGCTTAGCTCCTAATCAGTATTTTACTAGTGTTTGAGATATTATCTGCTGAACTGAAACCTTACAAAGTGCTTATGTTCTTTATCTAAGAAAATTGTAAGTATAAAGAAATTTCATAATACAGAATTTGATCACGAAGTGCAGAAAACCGCAAAGAAAAAAATGTAAATAGTCACTTCTCAGAGGTACAATTTTTTTTTATTTATAATATCATATATAACTGCTGCAAAATGATTAGCAAAGCACTTTTTCCTGTTTCTCCAAAACAGTGTTTCAAAAAACAAACAAACAATCAAACAAAAAACATTTTTTTGACAGATGAACAAAACTGGTCAGTGAAGGGAAGAATGCTGGCACTGTGGCAGGTGGCCTCCTTTTAAGTCATTTGTAGTGTCTCTGGGGAATTACAGTGACAAAAGCAGCTAGAAAATCTTGAGAACAACCTGAGAAAACCTTAAAAGCAACCACCCTCACTTAACAGAGCTGAAAAGTCAAGTTTAGACTTCATCACTGATTTTTGGTCTGGTAACTGGAAGCAGTTGTTATGGTAGCACATAGGTACAGCACTCTGCCCCACTCCCACACCTTTAGTCCCCAACCCCTGCCAAAAGGAAAAAGGAAGAGCATGAGATCAAATAACAGATAATAAAGGAAAAGCATTCAAGAAAACAATTAAACAGTCTGTAAGCTTCAGACTACAGGTGTTTATGTCAAATAGATACTACTAAATGCAGCATTTTGCAATTAAGAGATTGTATATTTCAGGGTAACTACACCTTTAACTTTGTCTAGATGTTCTGTTGCTTAATTTTCTTGGAGTTCTTCAAATTAGCCCACTTAGCCCATGTTTTAAATGTGATTTTAAGAACTTAACTCTTTTATTCTTATTAGTATAAATGGAAATCTTACGTTAAAATTTATTTAGAAACTGTAGTCTCTGCTTTCCATTTCCTTGGTTTCTAGTGTGGAATAAACTCTTTATTCTTATGTGATACCTTGTTTCTTGTTTACTTTTTCATTTTAGAAAAGACCGAAAAAAAAAAAAAAAAAAAAATCCATAGAAGCATTGAAGCATATATATTTTCTTTTGCCTCTCAGGAAAGTAACTTTCCAAACATGAATCTGAAATATATTCTTGTAAACTCATGTCCTGCAATATGACATCTCCTGGGGCATGTCCTGTAATAAAGCTGTATTTTAGTTCCATGTTACTCTAACTTTCTTCATCTTTTTGTCTACATATCCACATTTACAAAAAAGTCCCTAGCATTAATTTTTAAATCTTCAATACATAAATATATACATATGTAATATATATATATTTGATGTAGCAGATCATGTGTTGTTCGACTTTAATTTTAGATTGGTGACCAAATCATAATTATAGTAAAGACAGAAGATTTTTGCAAAAAACATGCTTTATCTTATGCACTGCATTAGCAGCTCTAATCATACTTTCTTACAGTATTCTGTGAAAGTAAATATCACTGTGCCATCGGAACATCTAAATATCAGAACATCTAGCTAAATCTTTCCTTGTAGATTGGAAAGAAATGCCATGATTGTGAGTGCAAGTAAAGCTCTCTATTTCAAGCAATCGATTTCCCAGGCAAGGAATTATGATGGTTGGACAAAATTAGCTTGAAAAGCTTTGCTTGTTTGCCTGGGCTGGGTGTCTAACTAGATTTTCCTCATGAAGGTCCAGAGTTCTACTTCCATGTAGTTTTGATGTTGCTTCTTTAGAAGAGGCATTGCATAGAGCCCTTTGGCACAGGAAGATTTTCCCAGTAGTTCCTGTCCAGCTGCTGCTGCTACTAAGACACTTGGTTTTCCATTGCTCATGAGTCTGGCCAAAAGGGTGCCTCTGAGTAAATTTGTCCCAAATTTGTAATGAGAAGAAATCTGCAAGGCAACCCTATCTGTACTCTCCATAGGGAATAAAGACAATTTAAAAGGAAACTAAAAGTAAACGACATACATCTAATTTTTATAAGATTTGCCATCTGCCAGTGCAAATCTCTGATGAACAATCCAGTGTAACTATGTAGCAACTAAACAATTTTCAATGACAGATGGCCCTAATGTCTGTATAATGTCTGGCTTTTCCCAAAATCTTGTTCATATAAAAATATGAGACTCTTTTCATTTTGTCTAAGAGTAGAGGGAATTCCAACCAACTCTCTCTGGATAATAGGAGACAATATATGATTCTGTCTTTGCAACAGAGAAACATCCATGAGTGTGTTTAAAGTAGGTATTTATTTATTTTTTTAATGAAGTACTTAAACAGCAACTACAATTCTTAAAATAAGGATTGTTTATCTCAGTTAATGACATTTCAGATATTAGCCAAAGAAGTTCCATATCACATGCCTCTATAATGTAGTGGTAAAACCCTAAATTTTGTTTTGGAAAACTGCTACTTTTACTTAGCTGTAAAGACATGTACAGTCAAAAGCAGTAAATGAAGGCATGTTCATAACATGGTATTTTTAAACTGAGGAAAATAAACTATGTTACTATGGATCTATGTCTTTTTTTTTTTTTAAGTTTTATTAATTTATGTATTTCCAGATAAAAAGTGTGTTTGTAGATTGAGGAAGTTCTTACATTTCAGAAAGATGTAATTAAAAATTTATTAGTTATTAAGGAATGGTTGGCTTGTAATGTATCTGATTCTCCTTTTAATCAGCCTATTAGTTGCACATGTTTTATTAATATGTTTTCTAAATGCACTAAATACAGCTCAAACACAGTTGTAATGTAAGTCATGACTGCTATTTTTAAGACAGACAAGGAACAAGAATATCTCTTTAAACTTGTCTGATTTTCTTTGAAATTTGTACTAACTTTTCTCCCTCACCAGGTTTTCTGGTTGTTAGCTAGTAACAATGAAATAACTGTTGAACTTTAGTAAAATGAAATATAGATTATGTAAATTTTAATGTGTGATTGTTTTGGTTTGTGTTGTTTTAACCTTTCTTTTTTACTTTTTCCTGTACCACACTGAAAATTAAGACAAAATACTTCATACATCTTACAGATAAGGTTTTCTTTGTGTCCATAATATTTCCTTGTTAGATATACATGAAATGCATCTTGTTTTATTCTCCTGCCTTAGAACCAGTTTTACTAAGTAATTTAGAATTGGCCTACTTAATACAGAGATTTCACATTCTTAACAAAGTTATACTGAAATTTTAGGATATTTTAACCCAAGTCATTATAGACAATTTTTACTGTAAGTTAGAAACACACATATGTACTATATTCATTTGCAGAAAATACAGAGTTGATAGACCAAGAAAAGATGGTGCTTTGGTTTTGAAGCAGTCAAAAGTCTAGTCATGGAATACCAGCAATCTAGCAAAGGATTCCAAATTAGAAAGGCAATTCTAGATACAATATTTGAAAGCGTTAACTTCAGTGGTGACACTCCTTATCAATACAAGTCCACGTAGGAGGAGCATCATGTTCATTGACTTCAGCGGAACTCTGACCTAACCGGTGTTTTTAGATAACTTTTGAAACACACATATATGTGCCCCATACATGTCAGGAGTTATCTTGCATTTTGTATGCAAGAAATGATGAAGTCAACTTCAGCTTTTCTAAAGTTGACTGATAAGAGTGTCACAGTGTAGTCCCTAAAGTCAGTGATGGAGGTAAAATACAGAAATACAGTTCAGATTTATTTAGATTTTTTTAATTTTTTTTACCCATAAGAATGGCTGAGCCATGTGTATAGTTACTTTTGTATCCTGAGTTAAGGATAGACTAAGAATATACTGTTTAGGATTCAGAATTTAAACTTCTTTTTTTCAACAATATCAACATTCTGAAATAGTCATTAATAGTCATCTGCAAGATTATTTAGCCCAAACTGGCATGACTGATACATTGACATTATTTTTGCTGTCACTAGTATTCTCATTACACTTACTCATGGCACTTCCTTTAATCACCTTGTGGAAGATCTCCGGAGTCCGGAGTCCGAGGCCCTGTCGTTAAAGGATTTACTATTTCAGCACCTGATGTTGTTTTGCACCATTACAGCTCTTCTCTGAGGAGCCACAAAAATATTTTACAGCT
This sequence comes from Anser brachyrhynchus, assembly GCF_964034855.1. Lineage (NCBI taxonomy): Eukaryota > Metazoa > Chordata > Aves > Anseriformes > Anatidae > Anser > Anser brachyrhynchus. The sequence continues at coordinate 101,721,589 of NC_137695.1, forward strand.
CTTAATTAAGCCTCAAATTATACCCACGAAGTATTACTGTTCTTAATGTCTTGACGGAGAGCTCAGGGCACTGATAGGTTAAATAACATTTTACAAAAGCCAGTCAAGGACAGCAGTGTCACAGTGCTGCCTACCCCTGGTGATTCAGCAACCCACACCACCGCCACCACAGATCAGTCCCCCTGTTTGCAATTCCTGCTTCCTGGACGCTTCTGGCAAAATGATCCTGGTTAGCCTGACCGCTTTTTAATACCTTTGTAACATTACTTTTATCCAATTCTTTTGATAGAATGAGGTCAGGGAGTGAGGATGTTGAGGATGTTGGCAGAAAATCAGTCCCCTCCGGGGGAGGAGAACAAGTGGCTGGAGGCACAGAGGACAGTAACATCACTCAGGGATATTCACTGAGCAAGTGTGTCTAAACTGAACCCAAGGAACCTTGCCTCCTCCTGCTGCAATCTGCTACTTGTGTGTACTCTGCTTGGCCAGTGTTGCATTGGTACTGCTAACATAGCTTCCCAAGTAGTCCAGTATAGTGACTGCAGAGGAAGACAATAAAAATACATATAAAATTTCTCAAATTGATATTAACAGTTGTTAATAATTGATTGTTAGCTTAATAAGTATTAGTTATTGTTTTTTAATGGTAGTTAAAAAAATAAATTAAAAAAAAAAAGTAAATTCCACTTTTAATATACCCCTTTTTTCTTTTTTTTCCCTCTTTTTTTTTTTTTTTTTTTTTTTCAAGGAACCTAACATTTGTAATCAGCTACAATTGCTAGTAAATTCTGGGTTTTGCTTTGTTTACACTTGGGATGTTTAATACAATTATTTACAAAACCATTTGGTAAAAACATCTAGACCTCTGAACAACTAAATAAAATAGTTCGCCACCAACCAATTCTTGAGTAGATTTTCAAAAAGCAAATTCAATGTGACAGCTATGAAAACTACAGTCATGTAAATCTGCACAATTCAAGGCCCACACATTTGCACAAACTCCCAGTGAAAGGCAATGACACTAGAAGCTATATTTCTGAAGTAAATGAAAGATTTATAGAACACAGAGAATTCACTTTATTTTGCTTCATGTTGGAAAGATAAATGGAATAATACGCTATTCGGAAAACAATAAGTATAGGAATAGCATAATATTCTATTGCATGTTCCTTTTCTGTTAGCTAACCTTTTCACTTGTGAGAGGTTAAATGATAAAATTAATCAGAAATAATTGTTTGAGTTATATATATCTTTCCACTAGATTTGGTCAATTCTAAGATATTCCTAACAATCTTTTATTTATGAATTTGTTTTCATATGGATTGCCAATGATTTCTAGAAGGCAGCATTGTACAAAAGGACCTCATGGTCTTTGTGGAACTGAACATGACCCAGAAATTCTCCTTTGCAGCAAAAGCAGCCAACAGCCTCCTGGGCTGCATTAGGAACAGCACTGCCAGGCGGTGGAGGGAGGTCATCGTTCCTTTCTGCTCAGCACTGGTGAGGCCACATCTGGAGTGCCACATCCAGTGCTAGGCTCCCCAGCACAAGAGAGACAAGGTCATACTGGGGAGAGTCCAGTGAAGGCCACAAAGACGACTGTGGTGGGAGGGAGCACACAAGGTATGAGAAATGGCTGCAGGAACAGGGACAGTTCAGGTTGGGAATACCTATGAGGGGTCTGATGGCTGTCTTCCACTGTGGGTTTTTATAAAGAAGGGTGATCCAGACTTGTCTCAGAAGGGCTGAAAGGATGAGAGGCAATGGGTACAACTTGCAGCTAGGAAAATTCAAAATAGATGCAGGAAAAACATTATTCACAGCAAAACTCTCCAGACCATCAACTATGCATTCTCTGACCTTGGATACAGTCAAAAAGCCATCAGAAGGGGCCCTGAACAACCTACTCTAAGCTCAGAGTTAGTCCTGCTTTGAATAGGGACTTCCAGATGACTTTCTGAAGCCTTTTCCAAACTGAAATTACTCTGATTCTGTAAACATTCATTTTATGATAATAGTCATTGTGAGCCCACACAGAGATTGAAGCTTACAAATACATGCATAAAAAAATGTATACATTTGTTCTTGTCCATTTCCCTTTTGCAATTTTTAGGACAATGGTCAAATCAAGATCAAACCAAGATTAATATATTGACAGCTTCTGCCGGAAATTTCCGCTAAAATTATAAAATCACAGAATGGTTTGGGTTAGAAGGGACCTTAAAAATCATCTAGTTCCAACCCCCCTGCCATGGGCAGGGACACCTTCCACTAGACCAGGTTGCTCAAAGCCCGATCCAACCTGGCCTTGGAGATTCAGCAGTCTTCACTTTGTAATGGAGCTGATCTATAGAGATTATTTCTAGCCTTATTCTGACAAGTACTGGACTGTTCAATGTTTTTATATGACCTGTGACAGATTTCTTTTTCTGAGATTTCAGGATCAAATATGAGTAGAATGCTATGGAAGCTGTGTTTTTAGCATTGGAAATTACATTTTGCATAGCTGATAAAATGTTCAGTTCCATATATTAGAATGTAGAGTATTTTTCATGAATTAACGAGCAGTATGTTTAATAATATAAGGATAACTAGGCCTGGCAAAACATTAATTTGAATATCAAATAATGAAGCAATAACTGTCTTGTTGCTGGAGGAAGCCATTTTTTGAACAAAGTTGTCAGAGTATCTTACTTTATGTCATGTGTCAGGGTTCTTGTTACAGCTACTGTGACAGCTAAAACATGATCCTTAATGAGGTAAAAATCTGGGTAGTTATACAGTCCTTCAAATAATCTGATAACTATGCAGTTTTGATTTTTTTTATTTGTTTCCTTTTTTTTTTTTTCAGAAAATTTATAATAGCTATTATATAGTCTTTCTGGGTATTTCCTGGAGATTTTTTTCTTGTTTCCTGTTGTAATAAATAAATAAATAAATAAATGCACACAGTTCTAGTAAATCCTAAACACTGAAATACATCTAGATAAAAAAATCTTCACAGTACAATGTAGTTTTATAACATACTCTTCCCCTTACTCAAAGAAAAGTCTAGAGATAAAGTAAGCACTGAAGACAAACTAATATTAGTAGTACTACATAGACCAATGGAGGATGATTAAATCATTTTTAGGGGAGGAAAGAAAGTAAATAATAGAGCTGGTGTTAGCATTTTTGACTGATTAGAACATATAGTTCAAAAAAATGACTGACATTATTAAATAAGAAAAACAAAAAAAAAAATTTAATAACTGGAAAATTTCTCATTAAATTTTAAATCCTGGAAGAAAACCCTAATTCATTCAAACAAAGGTACTTGATGGAGCCTATCATCTTTCGTAGAAATTTGGGTCCCTAAGTTTTCAGTATATACATTTAGAAGGTGAAAAATGAAATTTTGTTTATCAAAATTATGAACTCCCAAACACTGAGCTTATACAACATTATATTAATTTTGTAATTTATTTTATTGTCAATATGACATTTCACCTAGATATATGTTGAGAACTTAATTAAAAATTAAGTGGAAAGGAAAATGAGTTTTAACTTCATGATGATAGATATGTTTCAGCACTTCAGGAAAGTGTTTTTATATTTCAGTGAAGAAATCTTGGCCTAATGTTATTTCCTAAACCCATATATTTCCTTTGACTTCTCCTAAATAAAAAATTAAAAAGTGAAATAATAATATAAAAAAAAGGCTCTCTGTATGATAACAAAGCCTATCAAAAGCATTCAGAAAATAATCTAAACAGACTGAGTCAAAGGGACTTGATGGCTTGTAAAAATATGTCTCTAGTTTATGAAGATCATGGCAGTTTTTAAATTAAAACAATATATCTTTCCAACATTTTGTCACTTTTCTAGGTCCTTTAAAGTTTCTCAACGTCATCTGAAACTCCTCTAAATAATTTTGCATGCTTTGGCAAATTTTGCTATTTCGTAGTTCAACTGCAATTGCAGATCACTGAAATAAATAGGGAAAATTGAGGGTATGTGGGCTAGGTAAAGGTCCAAAGCCCTTCCACTTCCTCAGGGTGAGCAACATAGCATACAGGATAAACTCCTTGGAAAACCTGACACTAGTTTTTGAAAGTGAAACATTTCTCAACATAAAACAGCTCCCCTGGCAACCGAAGCACCTGTTTTGACATATTTTACCACAGATTTAACAGGCCAGAGAATTTTGCCCTACATCTGGTATATCCCTTTCTCTCCCTAGTTCTGTAAGTCTGCTATGGGGAAAACAGTAATCAAGATTGTCTGGTGAGACTGAACTGACCTAATGAACATATGTCTGAGTTAATGAACATTTCCTTGGACTCTGTCAGTGAGCTTCCTAAGGCAATTGTAGGCACTGAGTGGCTGTCATTTTCTGAGCTGTGAACTTGTTCAGCTAGTGTGCCTCAGCAGTAAGTGACTTCAGTTAGTGTTGCTATTAATAACCACATTTAAAGGAGCTCTAATTTTGCTGCGGGGTTCAAGCTTCTGTGAGAGACAGAATTCTCCACTGATTGGTTACTTATATCCATAACTGCTTGCTGCTAAGTGAGAGCAAGCGGTCTGATTTCTTTCACACATCATTTATTTCTTTAGAATCTGCTGAAGTCATGAAGCTGAACAGAAGGAAGTTGGAAGAATTTTTGTATTTTGGGGTGTTGTGTTAGGAACAGGTTTTCCTCTTCTTACATACTGTCTCCATTCTTCTCTGTTTGGGTCAGCTCTTATTTCAGTTCTAGCTCTGGCTGTGTAGCCTCATGAGATATCTACCCACTTGCTCCCTAGAATAACATCACAAGGCTTTATTTTTGTGTTTGAGTACAGAGGGAGGGTGCATGTGTGTACTGACTTGTCAGCAAGCATATATCTATCCTGGTAGTATCTGGGTTGTTTTTGCAACATGATATGCTAGCTTTGCTCCCATCTGAGTAAGCAAAAAGGACAGATTCCCTCATGAAGGTAGTCACAGTGGTATATGGCTATTTTAATTAAACTGTAAGTTATTTTAATTAAGCTCTACGGCTCTCTCATGACAGCAGACTTCACTCATTCTTTGGTATTGTATGAACACAGCCAGACTAAAACTGCACACAGTATTCACAGCTCCCCCACAGAATGAACAGTCACCCCCACCATCTTCTCCCTTCTTTGGTTAGATAATATCGTGCTTTTCCATAGCAGTGTTATTTTTTTGTTGTTGGTTGTTGTTATTTGTTTGTTTTTACCTCTGATGTAAACTGCAAAAGATGAGCTACAATTTTTCCATCAACAACAACAAGAGAAACAACAACAACAACAACAACAAATCATTTTGCCAGCCAACTAATGTAATGTGACTGATTGATTGAGTGGTAAAATGGCAATTGCATTTCAATGTACATAAATATAGAATGATTTACTCAGGAAAAAAAAATCCTAATTTTACGTAAAACATGAATGACTATAAGCTGTCTTTCCTACTCAGTGATGAGGTAATAACTGATAGTTGTGTGAAAATGTCAGCTTGGTGCTGTGTAGTATTGCAAGAAGCATGTGGTGGTAGGAATTTTCAGGAAGGGAGAACAAATCTGAAAACAACTTCTCTGTATAAATTGACAGCGCAGACAGTCCTTCAACTCTGTGTGCAGCACGGGTTGCAACAGGAGTGACTATACAGACTTGTTGTGTCTCCCTCAAAAAGGATATAGAGCAACTTTGAAAAGTACAGAAACAAACAACATGAAGAGCGTCCACAGAAGAAAAAAAAAATGAAGTGAGGACTCTTTTTTAAAGGAAAAAAAAAATGCTGAGAGGGATATGGTAGAGGTCTTTAAAATTGTAGGCATACAGAAGGTAAATAAGTAATGACTGTTCACTGTCTCTCCTATAACATTATTTAGAGGCTTCTTTTTAAACAAGTAGGCTTCATAGTTTACTTAGGTTCAAAAAGCAAGAAGACATATACGGAAAAAAAAAAAACAAACATACAAGCATAAAAAAGTACAAAAGCACTGTATCTAGCTCTGGAAGTCCTGGAGCTGTTTATTTGCTGTAAGTGCTTCTCTGGGCAGGTATTCCTGTCCACTGTCAGAAACAGATTACTGGGTTACATGTACATTTGGTCTGACCTAAACTATGACTGCAATTAAAATGAAAGGGATCTACTTTTTTTTTTTTTTTCTCCTCTTTCTTTTACTGTTAAAGTAGATCTTGCTGAATGAATCTCAATTAATATTATGGATAACATACAATACGTCTATAACTACTCCTCAAATAAAGCTGAAGGTAACCACAGCTTTCTTGTAAATATAAAGAGGCTGCATTCCATCTATCCAATCTAGTTCTCCTGGATGAACTCACAAAAGAAAGTTCTCCAGCAGCCCTCACCTTGCATTGCTCAGCTCTTCAGCCACAGTGAGGGATGGGATGTACTGTTACAGCAATGCTCTAGTCATGATTCTAGTGGAGAAATGTTGGTGACTCCTGTTCCTTCAGTGTACTCTCTCATATGAAAGATCACCCCATACACAAGAGCATTCCCACCTAGAGCTATTGCAGTTTAAAGCTGTCTGTTGCCACAAGGAATTTTGTGCAATCTCCACCTTATCCTCACAACCCCTCACAGGATGCTTCGTACATACTCCTCTTCACATAATTGGCATATTACTTCAGAAACTATACAGAAAACTCACTCTTTAAATTTGCTGGATTGATCCTGTTAACATACCACTACTGAGGCAACTGAGAGGGAAGTGGTCCATTGGTGGCTAAATATACCAGGCATGCACAGCTAAGTGCTTGTGAAGAGCAGCCCATGAGTTACCTATATTTAGTCCTCTTTCTAAAAAGAGATTAATTCATGTCCTGGTACCCATGTCATTTCAAACTCCTTGGATGATTAAAAAAGCTAATCATTTCACATAAGCTGAATACAAGAATTTCAATTAGTGTTTTTTTTTCTTTGTTTTAAAGAAGACACCAACGTAACGAGCTTCTTTTTGCTTTCCCTTATTTCTGTGCTATAGAAGTGATTCTTGAACATCAATTAGAACAGATTAAATTTCTCAGAGGACTTTGGATTAAGCACAGAGAAAGGGCACAGGTAAAGTCTAGCATCAATTTACTGTGATGTGCATTTAGGTCACTTTGTTGTCTTTACACAGACAGCAAGCTTGTAAGCTTTCAGGTAGTAGGTGCAAAAATAAATTTATTGTTATGTTTATGCTGACTGTAGTTCTTACTATTGCTCTATCTCTTTGGAGGTCTGGAAATGTGATTTATTTTCTATCTGGTGTCAATACTGATCTTAGCAGGCAGGCATTTCTTTCACAAAAGCCACCCCTTATCTGGAACTAATCACTCTCCTCATTGGCAAAGTCAGTACAGAGGCCAAGGACTGAATGGAAATGAAGCCCCAACCTCTGTCTGATCACTCCTGGTCAGGGCTGAGGTGTATGGAAAGATTTTTGCCTCAGCTGCATGGTAGTTCATCTGTGGATAAATTGAAAATTTCAACCTTCAGGGCTGTCAATAAAAAAATTTTATGGGCACTATATTCTTTAAAAAATAAAAGGAAGAAAGAAAGTAAAGAAAAAGAAAGAAAAAAATATTTATCAGCTGTACTACTAGTAACAGTAAAACCATTCTAACTGTACATCTCTGTCATGATCTATTTGCTTTTAGCTACAAACTACAGAATAATGAAAATAAATGAAATGAAATATTGTAGACTCTTGCAATTTTGTCATATTTCTTAATTCCTTAATACCTTAACCTTAGTCTACTAGCAAGGTACCTAAATCATGAGTTTGTGAATAAGTCAAGCTCATATCAGTGGAAGTACTTAGGCCTAGCAGACAAGAGACTTCTGCAGAAATAGACTTGGTAAGAGTAAAATTACTAAGAGAAAGAGCTTTCATTAAAAAAAAAAAAAAAAGGAACCACTTGAGGAAAAAAATAAGTATAAATGTTTTAAACCAAATATTTATATTTAACTTTTTTAACAAATTTGTATATCTACTTTAATCAGTGTGCCTAACTGGCAGGTCCTTCTATTGTCTCACAGAGTGACAATCTACTGATCATGTCGACAAGTCTATGTATGTACAAGAAGTCACAAGGGATTCAAATAAAACATCATTTTCTAACTATTTGACAGTCTTTTAATAGACATTATAGCACTGCTCAGTGGTAGGACAAGAAGCAATGGGCACAACCTCAAACACAGGAAATTCCACCTGAACACAAGAAAACAGTATTTGACTGTGAGAGTGGTCAAACACCGGAACAGGTTGCCCTAAGAGGCTGTGAACACTTGACACTAGGAGCTATTAAAAACCTGGCTGGACATGGTCCTGGACAACTTGCTCTAGGTGACACTTCTTGAGGAGGGAGGTCGGACTAAATCTCAAGAAGTCCCTTCCAAACTGATGTTCATCTTTCTTTAGTACCACCATAGTTTAACTAGTTTAACACACTGATATAACCTAGAAAAAGACAGGTTTGGTATGATAACAGATGCCATGAAAAGTGGAGACCCAGGCTGCAAGGTCGAGGGAAGTGATTGTGCCCCTGTACTCGGCTCTGGTGAGGCCGCACCTCGAGTACTGTGTTCAGTTTTGGGCCCCTCGCTACAGGAAGGACATGGACGTGCTCGAGCGAGTCCAGAGAAGGGCGACCAAGCTTGTGAGGGGTCTGGAGAACAAGTCTTACGAGGAGCGGCTGAGGGAGCTGGGCTTGTTCAGCCTGGAGAAGAGGAGGCTCAGGGGCGACCTCATCGCTCTCTACAGTTACCTGAAAGGAGGCTGTAGAGAGGTGGGGGTTGGTCTATTCTCCCACGTGCCTAGTGACAGGACGAGGGGGAATGGGCTAAAGTTGCGACAGGGGAGTTTTAGGTTGGATGTTAGGAAGTACTTCTTTACCGAAAGGGTTATTAAGCATTGGAACGGGCTGCCCAGGGAGATGGTGGAGTCACCATCCCTGGAGGTCTTTAAAAGACGTTTAGATGTAGAGCTTAGGGATATGGTTTAGTGGAGTACTTAGTGTTAGGTCGGAGGTTGGACTCGATGATCTTGAGGTCTCTTCCAACCTAGAGAAATCTGTGAATCTGTGAATTTCAGCTTTGCATCTTTGACTGCTATGTAATTATCTCCCAGTGCATCTGCCATTGAAGCTTAGTATGTATACATCACGTTAAAGGAACTTAACATTCAAAATAACATTCATTCTGACATTCAAAATAACTAGGAGAATAAGCACAAATGCAAAAATGTTATGTAAACACATTTAAAAAAAAAGCATTATTTCTCTTTTGCAGTCTTTGAGCTTGATCATTGCAATGATTATACTGCTTGGTTTACAGCAGTTCCTTTCTATGCATATACAAGCTCTAAGTAAAATTACCACAAGAGGCAAAGATAAGATATTGTATGGAAATGCACTGTTTAATACTGTCTGACAAAATAAAATTAAAAAAAAAAAAAGAAAAAGTAAAAGTAGGACTAAATATTCTTTAGACATGTTGTGAAGATTCACTGTACAATGCTGTGTGGTTATCAAGTGCAGACTTTACTAGTGTAAAGTTTCAGATCCTGTTTCAAAATAAAATGAAATCAAAACCATCAATTGCTGAGAGAAATGTCCTGGGAAGAGGAAACAACCATCTTGTTTTCTGTAGATATTCCAAATGTAAACACTTTTTGTATGATATTCAAAAATACATGGAAAAATGTTCACGTAAGGAAGCAGTATACCTTTATTTGAATGTTATGAGAAAGTCTAATTCCTAGTCTACCTTAATTTTGTCAAGGATAACGTCACTTGACCTGCTGGCAGCACTCATCCTAATGCAGCCAAAGATACTGTTGGCCTTTTTGGGCCTTGGGGGTGAATTGCTGGGTTACGGTCATCTAGCTGTCCACAAAGATCCTTCTCTGCAAAACTGTTTTCCAGTGGATCAGCCTCCAACATATACTAGTACATTTCTCACCAGGGGAAGGATTTTGCATTTCTGCTTGTTGAACTGCATCAGGTTCCTCTCAGTCCATTTCTTCAGCCTGTTAAGCTCTCTTTGGGTGGCAGCATAACTATCGGGTATATCAGCCACTTCTCTCAGTTTTGCGTCAGGTGCAAACCTGCCAAGGATGCACTCTGTCCCAGTGTCCACGTCTTTAATGAAGACAGTATTAATTAATTAAGATAGTTAATTAATACTCCTGGGGTACACCACTAGTGACTGGCTTCTAACTGGACCTTGTGCCATTGATCACAACCTGCTAGACCTGGTTGTTCATCCAGATTTTAATCTATCTCATTGCCCACTTATTTAACCCATACTTCATCAAATTATCTAAGAAGATATCATAGGAATGATGTTTACTCCTTTCCAGTGTCCACAAACTCCTCCCAACCATCATGACTCTTCAAAAATAATCTGGAATAGACTTGCAATGACATCAAAGAGCTCCTTAAGCACTTATGGTACAAACCAACAGGCCCCATCAATTTATGTACATCTAATCTGTTTAATTAAACTGTTCATTCTCCACCAGAGTAAGTCTTCCTTGTTCCAGACTTTTCGTCTGGTCATAGGGGCCTGGCATTCCTGAAGGTTAGTTTTCCTCATAAAGACTGAGTCAAAGAAGGCACCGAGTACTTCTGACTATCCATGTCTTTTGTCACAGGTACCCTGTCCCATTCAGCAGAGGGCCCATGTTTCTCTTTGTCATCTTTGTGCCTTTTATGAACTTGTAGAAGCCTTTGCTGTTGCCCTGCACATCCATTGACATGTTCAACTCCAGGTCAGTCTCGGCTTTTCTAACCTTATCCCTGGGTTTGATAGCAACTCTAGACTTCTGGGTGACTTGCTTCCTTCCATGTAAATAAGTGAAACAATTGGGTAACCTAGCTATCACAGTTAAAGGAAAGAAAACTGGAGCATTATATAGGAAACTCTGAAAAGCATGTTTTATGAACTTTGTAAGAACTGCCTAACACTGAAGAAGCACGAAGAATCTTTACTCCCCAGGGGAAGAATAAATCTTTCCTGAGCAGAACAGCAGACACATATTGTCACGATTAGATCACACAGTTCAGTGCTCAAACTGAAGCAGGTCAATTCTCTAAATGATTTTTGTTGAACATTTCTTCCTATGTTTTTTATTTTATTTATTTGATTATTTATTTAACCAATGGGGAACCATAGCATTTGCCCCAAACTTTCAAGTGGTGTAAATCAAAACAAAATGAAATCAGTGACACAGTTACTTCAATAGAGCTATGTCATTTAACTTGATGGTATATATACATATATATTTAAAAATATATATATATTTTTCTCATACTTGTTTGGATATAATAGAATCATACCATAGAATCATAGAATGGCTTGCATTGGAAGGGACCTTAAAGATCATCTAGTTCCAATGCCCCTGCCATAGGCAGGGATGCCACTAGATCAGGTTGCCCAGGGCCTTGTCCAGCCTGGTCTTGAACACCTCCAGGCATCTACAACCTTTGGGCAGCCTGTTCCAGTGCCTCCCTACCCTCTGAGTGAAGAAATTCTTCCTAATATCTAATCTAAATCTCTTTTAGTTTAAAACCATTCCCCCTTGTCCTGTCATTATCTGACTGAGCAAAAAGTTGCTCTCCATCTATTTTATAAGACCCCTTTACGTATTGAAAAGCTACAATGAGGTCACCCTGGAGCCTTCTCTTCTTTAAACTGAACATCTCCAGCTCTCTAACTCTTTCTTCATAGAAGAGGAATTCCAGCCATCTGATCAACTTTTTGTCCCTCCTCTGGACCTGCTCTAACAGATCCACATCCTTCTTGTGCTGGGGGCCCCAGACCTGGACGCAGTACTCCATACTCCAAGTGGGGCTTCACAAGGGCAGAGCAAAGGAGGACAATCACATCCCTCCACCTGCTAGTCACTCCTCTTTTGATACAGCCCAGGATGCAGTTGGCTTTCTGGACTGCAAGCACACACCACTGGCTCATGTCAAGCTTTTTGTCCACTAGAACTTCCAAGTCCTTCTCTGCAGGGCTGCTCTCAATGAGTTTTTCTCTCAATCTGTACTCATGTCTGAGACTGCCCCAACCCAGGTGCAGCACCTCACACTTGGACTTGTTGAACCTCATTAAGTTCTTGTGGGCCCACTTTGCAAGCTTGTCCAGGTCCCTTTGGATGGCATCCCTTCCTTCTGTTGTATCAACTGCACCACTCAGCTTAGTGTCATCTGCAAACTTGCTGAGGATGCACTCGATCCCGTTTTCTATGTCAGTGATAAAGATGTTACACAGTACTGGCCCCAGTACAGACTCCTGAGGGACACCACTCGTCACTGGCCTCCAGTTGGGCATAGAGCCAATAACCACCACTCTCTGGGTGCAACCTTCAAGCCAATTCCTTATCCACTGAATGATCCACCCATCAAGTTCATACCTCGCCAATTTAGAGATCAGGATATCATGTGGGACCGTATCAAAGGCCTTACAGAATTCCAAGGATGACATTGGTCAGTCTTCTCTTGTCAACTGATGCCGTCACTTCATCATAGGCCACCAGATTGGGTCAGGCACAATTTGTCCTTGGTGAAGCCATGCTGGCTGTTTTGGATCACCTCATTTGTCCTGCATGTGCCTTGACATTGCTTCCAGGAGGATCTTTTCCATGATCTTCCAGGCACAGAGGTGAGGTTCACCACTCTGTAGGTCCTCCTTTCTACCCTTTTTAAAAATGGGATCAATGTTTCCTTTTTTCCAGTCACCATGGACTTCACCTGACTGACATGACTTTTCAAATGTGATGGAGAGAGCCTTGGCAACTACAGCAGCCAATTTTCAGCACCCTGAGATGCATGTCAGCAGCGAATTCTCAGCACCAGGGACACACGTCATCAGACCCCACAGACTCGTACCTGTTTAGTTTCATCAGGTGGTCTTGAGCCTGCTCTTTGCTTACAGTTGGAGGGACTTTTCTCTCCCAGCCCTCATCTACTGGTTCAGGGAAACAAGTTATATGGGAAGCCTGACTGGCAGTGAAGACTGAGGCAAAGATATTGAGTACCTTAGCCTTCTCCATGTCTGTCGTTACCAGTTCTCACTTCTTGTTTAACAGAGGGGAGTATTACCACATTCTCCTTGGCCTTTCGTTTCTGAGCAATGTACCAATATAATTCCTTCTTGTTATTGTCCTGGTTCCAGTTAGGACAGAGTTAATTTTCCCTCATAGTAGCTGGTAGGGTGCTATGTTTTGGATTAGGATGAGAAGAGCGCTGATAACATGCTGATGTTTTAATTGTTGCAGAGCAGTGTTTACACCAGGCCAAGGACTTTTCGGCTTCTCGCTCTGTCCTGCCAGCGAGCAGGCTGGGGGTGCAGCAGGAGCTGGGAGGGGACAGACCCAGGACAGCTGACCCAAACTGGCCAAAGGGGTATTCCATACCATCTGACGTCATGCTAAACAATATATAGGGGTGGCTGGCCGGGGTGGGGGGCCGGCTGCTCGGGGATAGGCTGGGCATCGGTCAGCGGGTGGTGAGCAATTGCATTGTGCATCACTTGTTTTCTTACACATTATTATTATTAATACTATTATCATTATCACTATTATTATTATTATTGTTATTATTATATTCCTGTCTTAATAAACTGTCTTTATCTCAACTCACCGGCTTCACTTTCCCGTTTCTCTCCCCCATCCCAGAGAGGGAGGGGGGAGGGTGAGCGAACGGCTGTGTGGTGTTTAGCTGCCAGCCGGGTTAAACCACAACAGTTATTCTTTGCATCCCTTGCAAAGCTCAGTTCCATTTGTGCCTTGGTTTTCCTGATCCCATCCTCACATATCCGGGCAGCATCCCTGTACTCTTTCTAGGCCACATGCCCCTGCTTCCACTGCCTGTGCATTTCCTCCTTAGACCTCAGTTTGACTAGCAGGTCCTTGCTTAGCCATGCTGGTTTACTGTTTTCCCTGCCTGATTTTTTACACATGGGGATGGAGAGTTCTTGTGCTCTAAGGAAAACATCCTTAAAGAGTTGTCAGTGCTGTTCAGCTCCTTTGTCCCTGAGGACAGTGTTCCATAGGATCTCATCTACTCGGTCTTTAAATAGTTTGAAGTTCGCTCTTTGGAAGTTTGGGGTCCTAACTTTGCTCTTTGTCAGACCCGTATTTCTCTAGTTCACAAACTCAACCAGGGTGTGGTTGCTGCAGCCCAGACTGCCTCCAGTCTTGACCTCTTTAATGAGTTCATCCGCATTGGTGAGCACCAGGTCAAGTAACACTTCACCTCTGGTTGGTTTGTCTAACACCTGGACCTGGAAGTTATCCTCAATGCACTCAAGGAATCTCCTGGATTGCTTACAGCCTGCTGTGTAGCTTTTCCAGCAGACATCTGGGTGGTTGAAGTCCCTCATCAGGATAAGAGCATGCAAGTATGATGATTATTGTGGTTGAAGCAAGAATTCCTCATCCACATGCTCCTCTTGATCAGGTGGCCTGTAATAGAACCTGACTACAAGGTGTCCTTTATTGCTATGGTCCTTAACTTTCACCCACAAGCTCTCAACCTGTCTGTGGCTGTTTCTCAGAGGCAGCTCTTTGCAATCAATTCCTTCCCTAATGTAGAAGGCAACAACACCCTCTCCCCCATGGCTGCACCCCCTCCCCTCCCTCCCCCCCCAGTCTACCTCTTCTGGAGAGCTTGTAGCCCTCTCTTCCAGTGTTCCAGTTGTGTGATCCATCCCACCACATTTCTGTGATACCAATCAGGTCATCTTTGTCTAATTGCACCATGGTTTACAACTCCTTCTGCTTGTTTCCCATGTTGCATGTGTTTGTGTAGAGGCACTTCAGCTGGGCTATCGGTCACATCACATTTTCAGAACCCTTCCTGATTGCTTTGAGACAGTTCACAAGTATTTCCCTGTTGTTTCTTTGAGTGACAATGTTTTCAAGTTTGTTTCCTTCACTCAGAGGTACATCCCTTTCCCCCACTGCATCTAGTTTAAAGCCCTCATGACAAGCCCAGCCAGCTTACTGCCCAGAACGCTCTTGCCCCACCTGCTCAGGTGTGCCCCATCTGGTGTCAGCATGCCCAGTTTCTCAAAAGTACATCCAAGATCTTAGAACACAAAACTTTGGGCATGGCACCAGCCTCACAGCCAATCTTTCAGTCGGTCCATTCATCTCCTTCATCTTGGGTCCAAGACACCAACTGGGAGGACAGATGAGAACACTACTTGTGCTCCTGATCCCTTCAACATGTTTCCAATGGCAATAAAGTCCCTTTTGATATTTCAGAGTCTCCTTGTTGCAGCGACATTTGATCCTACATGAAAAAGTAGGAAGGGGTGGTAGTTTTTGGGACCCACCAAACTTGGTAGCCTCTTTGTAATATGACAAATGTGGGCCCCAGGCAAGCAGCAAACGTCTCTGGAGAGATATCTCGAAGGCAAATGGGCGTCTCAGTGCCTCTGAGAGGAGTCTCCAATGACTAACACCCTTTGTGCCTTTTTTGTGGCACTGGTTCTGATGCAGGTGGAAGACTGAGACAGTTTTGTATGATTGGCTTTTCTGAGGTCTTTACTAATGCTAAGTCACCTCTCTCCTGCCTTAGAACATTGTATCTATTGTGCAGGGGCACTTTAGGGCCGGGGGGAAACTCCTCCTCCAGCTCCAAGAAGAGACAAAGGTCCACTCTCCCTTGTCCTGTGAGTCTTTCAAATGTGTTAGTTCAGGGCTGGAAGCTTGTTTACCTTCCCCTTGCCAGAACTTAAAGCAGGGCTGTTGCTCAGACCGTCAGCGTATAATGCTGTTTGTCAATCTTCTGCTCAGATCCCTGGATGCTACATTGCCTGATGAGCTCCTCTTGCAACAGATCCACAAGTTTGAAAAGTTGATCCAGCTAGGCACACTTGCACCCATGACACACACCTCTGCCTTCAGGCCCTAGGAGCACTTCCAGAGACTGGAGTTCCCCGGAACTTAGGGTCTGGGCAGTGCTTTCAATCCTCTGGAGGTCTGTTTGGGAGTGGGAATCTGCCCGGGGAGGTTGCAGCTCCTCGGTCTGGGTTTCAGTCTCAGACCAGCAGGCTTGGAGGGTGGACACTGTTTCTGTTGCAGTGGAAGGCCGTTCTGCTGCTCCCAGAATACAAAATGACCCACCCTTTGCCCTCCCTGTGCGGACTGCCATGCAAACAACAGCGCCAGGACCTGACTGATGCCCCACACCCTGATTGCCTGCCCCGTTTGCAGGCACCTGGTTGCTTGCGCTCCCCAGGGGCTGCCTTTGTAGGACAGAGGAGGGGCGCTCCTGGCTCTGCCCAAGCCTCGTCAGTCGCCCTTGCAAGGGCTGCTTGGTCCTGGTGGCTTGCTTGGATGCCTCGAGGGGCCTTTGTGTAGGGAACCCCCTGTATGGCGCAATCCCCTGCTCCGCTGCAGAGCACGTCTACCCAGGAGTTATCACCTCAGCAATGATAAACTCTTCCAAATAAAAAGGTTTTTCTCAAGTACGTTTGAATGATTCTCTTAATAAATGTACGTAACTGCAAACTGAAATAACTTCTCCATACATTTGTAAGAGCCATTAAGATGTTCAGACACGTGATAACATGCCGTAACTTGCAATTGCAAACAGCTTGATTCTAAAAGCAATTATTTCATTTATATATACGCATAACCTCATTTGAAAACAGTTTGATTCTGAATGCAATAATATGCTTATTTAATTAGAGGAACTACTTAAATATGAAGCCAAGAAACGAGTAAGTGGATAACCCTAAAATTATAAATTGTGTTATTACTACTGTGAGACAGTATGCAAAAATAACCTAGTGTACTAGACTACAATGATATTTTGTCCACCTGGTTCAATAGGCAAGGTACCAGACACATACAGAGAGACTGATAGGACTATACAATTACTCTCTTCAGAATATGGCCTACATATATGATATGTATATCATACAGCACTTCTGAGACTTCAGAATTACTAGAAATGGCTTTAAAATGTAAAAATCATTCCTACACATATGAACCTGACTTCATCAATACATTGAATGTTCAATTACTTGTATATTAAAGAGAGTTTTCTTTTTCTAAATTGTAACAAAATCAGAAGTTTAAATGTCTCTATGTTTAAAAAAAAAAAAAAGTAATCTAGAGCAGCACGCTTCCTCTTTAATTTATGTCTCCCACTCTGTTATCTGAGTCTTTCAATAGTCTACACAACAAAACAAACAGCTATATCAAGGCACAGTGAGATGATTTAAGAATAGAATTTTGACTCATGCCTGCATTATTTTGTTTTTTATGAGTTTAATTCTAACTTCTATAGCTTTTGCAAATACTTTTGGGATGGCTTCACTTCCTTAATTTGTCAGATTCTGATTTCAATTATGGTGCTATCATGGGGCTATAATTTCCCAGATGCTACAGGAGTTATTTCTGATTTATATTAATATTACTTCAGTAAGAATTAGTGCCATGGCTATTCTGGAAGTGTATTCTAAAATGCCTCATGCCTGTCAGTTAATTACGTCTTCAAAGTCTTTTTTTTTTTAATGTAATAGGCACTAAAGCACGTATTTACACAATATACATATAGATATAATTCTCAAATTATTAAAGGTTATTCAGACACTTGCAGATTATTGACAGCTGCTGTTCCTCTTTTCATTCATTCCCTCAAAATTATAGAATGCATTTTAACAATAAATGGTTATAATGATAAAAAGGAACCTACTGTAGGCTTTTCATTAAAATTATTTGCTATGAGAGAGAAGATAGAAGAAAATAATATGATGAGAAGAAATTCTCTAGTCACAAGAGAAGGACTCTATTGCCTTCTAGATACTATCCATCATTCCACTGATGATTAAAAACAACATAAAATGCATAGTGAATTGAACTGTTTCTTTGGTGATTTATTTAAAAAAAAAAAAAAGATTTTAAAAACAAAGATTTACAAATATAAACAGAGACAGAAAAAGCAGGGTCTCAGCAACTTTGTGGTATTCTCTGCAGTTTAAGACCAGTTTGTGGATGGTCTACCCACACAGGAGATGTTCCTCTGAGATAGTAATCCACACACAAGACAAGAAAAAAAAAAAACAACTTCTATAGCTTAAAATTTTAGCATTTTCACTGTTAGAAAATTGTCTCCAAAAAGTTGGGTAAATTACCTCTTCTAAAGTACTTATGAATGAAATCAGTGGGAATTGGCCATCATTTCTTATGCATTGGCCATCATTTCTTATGCATTCATGAGGAAAAAAAAAATGGTTAGATTTTTCTCTTCTTTTTTTTTTCTTTTCTCTTTTTTTCCCTGAATCCTGTTTACACCAGATACATAATTAAATATTTATGGAGGCAATAACCAGTAACTGCACCATTTAGGAGACAATAGAAATTTAGGAAGATGTAACCTGATCCTGCAACCAAGATCCCAGGTTTCACACAGGGACTCACTTTTTCTTTCTCATGTCCCATCTATGCAGTTCATTTGCTTCCACATAACCATAAACTACAGCTTCTCTAGGTTCATGATAAACTCTTCCAAAATTGCATGCAAGCGGTTGAATCTTTGGTGTTTCCACTTTGACAAACATCTATAGTATTGGAACAGCTCAATTTCCATGTTATTATTTGTCCTGGTATATTTTAGAAATAATTCTCTAGCAGTTTGACAAAGCTGGCAGTACAGTGCTTGGCCACAATGGTTTTCATTTTCAGTCCCAATCATACTGAAATGTAATTGCCAAATTTCCAATTATTTAAAAAAGGGTTATTTAAATGAGCCCATTGAACTAAAAAAGTGTATGTAATGACTACAGATTCATGTAGACTCAGCTGTAATCAGGATCCTAAAAATATAATTAACTTACCTATCTGAATCAGAAAAGCTGACTATGGAAAATTTTTATTTTTTTAAACTACAGAAGTCAGAAAAATATTCAGAAACTTTTTTTTTTTTTTTTCCCCTGGAAAAAAATAAATCTGTAAAAAGCAATTGCTTTTTTAGTCAGAACTATGCAAGTTCATAAACGTTTATCATCTTCTTGATTTCACCTGCAAACAGGATAAAGAGAGGTTCTTGATAGTAATTGCTTAAGATGACTGACTTATCAAATGTATTCTCCAGGCAAAAAAATTAAGCTATGCATCATCATAAAAAATAATATAAATCCATAATAATAAACACAGGCAGGTTTATAAAAATATTTCACACATAAACTGAAAGGATGCTTCCCCTCCCCCCCCCCGAAATATAGTCAAATTGCTTAAAAGCCCAATTTCTCACCATCTATTGCATTATTCATCAAATAATTAGAGCAGAACTTCATTTTGAACACATATCAAACAAGGCAACTTCTTTTCTTTCAGTTCTTACTTCAGCTTTTTTATCACTGTTGTCAGAATATCTAGTACTAAAGAGTTGCTGGCATGATCAGATGTTTTTTATAAATCTCTCTACATCAAATTAACCTAAATAATGAAATTATACAGATTAAAATTTAATATGGATGCATTTGAATCATTTTATGTATGTGACAAAAACATGTTGCTTTCAGTTAGCCAAGGAAAACCTATTTAACATTTAAGAACCACATTCAAAAACTCCTGAGCACAGTTATAACAACCATATAAAACACACAATACACAGCTAGTAAAAAGTACTTGTATAGAAGTATTATTTTTTTGTGCTGTGAAAATGTGAATAATCAACTGAAGAATCTCACAGATAGCCACCACTACCTACAGATTAATGAATTTTCATCTTTGGATCAGCTGTTAGGGCTCCAGGAATGCTATAATATGAATGTTCAAAATAAGAGCTTTATAGAGATTGCATATTGAGGAAAACACTTAAATCATTGAGGTGTTTTTAAAAACCTTGATCAAAGTCTCTAAGAGATCTGTTAGCAACTCGTGCTACTTTCTTTAAAGGGTTCTAAATTGAGCATTAGGGGCTGACATTTGGAGTCTTTTCTCCTTCCTTGTCTGCCAACGTGCCCTTTGGGATTGGTGTATATTACAGGGATTGTTTTCTAAGCGTGAGACCTAGGATTCAGATTTAGCTGGATTCTTAGATTTCTTCTTTTTCTGATGTGTCCAGTCACAACACAGAATCACAAGGAACAGTCATTTGTCACAGCTGTTACTGTACTTGAGGCACTATCTCTAAGGCTATCCTAGTGTTCCCACTACCCTCCATACAAGCAGTAATAGCACCCTACACATTTTGGGGAATGTTGGCATTGGTGCTCCCTGGCTCCTCAACCCCACAACTCACATATGAGCACTACAACCAAGTGTCCTGGAGTGCCAGCACCAGTCTCAGAGCTTGTGTTCATCCTCTGAAGCATGGTGCTCCCACTTCTGTCTCCCTTGTCTACGATTTAGTCATGCGGATCCAACTGCAGAACCACAAGTACCATATTACTGCTTTTTAATACATGACTTCTTGCACTACAAAATCACCATTTTTTTCACAGTCACACAAACTGTGTTTTCTGCACAAACAGAAAATATACTTCATCCACATAGACCCATGATCTGATTGTTTTCAATACATATGTAGGAGTTTTATCCAGTTATCTCCAGTCTGTCTGGAAAGCATCAGTAGAAAGTTTTAATAGAATAGACTCTATCACTTACGAAATCAAGTTTCTTGCAACCCTTCATGGAAATGCTTTGGTGCCTATCTCTTAAAATAACTGTCATATTCTTTTGGGTTTTCTTTTGTGACTGTTTTCCATAATTCTCTTTATTAAATTTAAAGTCAGTGTAGCCATTTATTTTGAGATATTGAGATATTTAGAGTTTTCCCAGAAGAAATGTCATGCAACTGGGGAAATATATTACATGTTTATCACTAAATCCATATTTGAAAATATCTTTTACAATACCCTTTAAACTTGTCCATATGTTAGAAAATTGAAGTAGCTCAAGAGCTTCAAATACTTTTCTGATACTTCACTGAAGTTTCCTCACTTTGACTAAGCAGTCTTCATAATCCACCAGTCAATCAGAAGTTGATCACTTTTTTTCACTTTCCAATGCAATACCAGCTCCCAGAAATTATATTTCTGATCTGATCTTAGTAACATAAATAATTTGCACCTCTGACATGGTTTGATAGTGGCATTAGCAATTCACAATTGTGTAATTCCTTTTCAGCGCAGTAATTTCTCTTGCAAGAATTATATTAAGATGTTACATTAGCCTTGCATACAGAGATTATAAATTTTAACTTTGCATATCACCTGATTGTGGTATTTACTACTGTTTTCTTAATTAATTCATTAACATATTTAGATAAGACTCAATACACAGTCTAATACATTTCTATTTCATATATAGATATATTTTATCCACAAATAGATTTTATTAATGATCACCAGGTTATCCAGATTTTATTCAGCACAGAATACACCCCTCTGCATTTTCAAACTATGGAATTTTTCTCTTGATTGTTTGAAGTTTCTCACATTTCCCTTGAGTATTATTAAATAATTTGATATTCTTAATATTTGAATACTACTAAAGCAAGGTTTGGTTTAGTTGTGTGTCGTCGTCGTCCCCCTCCCCCCCAAATATTTTGGTTTAGATCTCACACAGACTTTTAAGTTACTTGTTTTCTGACACTTCCCTAAATATTTCTACCTTATGTTCTATTTTTTTTTTTTTTTTGTCAAAAAAAAAGCTTTAGGTTTTATTTCTCTAAGAACTATAACTTAGGTATTCTCTTGCACAGGAGTTGTTAATGTTTCCAAAGAGAAAATTGGGACAGATTTACTGTGATTGTCACCACTCATTAGGCAGTACTTGTTACCAGTTGGAAAGTATCCAGGTCAGAGATTTATGTTTAGATCAGACATTTTCAGACTCTTCTTCAATTTTAAAAGATCTTTGAGAATTTAATGTGGGATTATTATAACTAACTATTCTCTGATTAACTAGCTGTGTTAATACAGTCTTTTGTTTGTTTTTACATCTGAGAGCACCAGCTGCTTTTTTTTTTAACCTTTTCAATGTTTTCAGAGGTAAATAATGAGTCAGATTATTTTTATTAATTTAGCCATAAGTAGATATTGTTTTTCCATACTGTTATGTACTTTTTATTTTTCCCTTCCCCTTCATCTTCTTCGTGTGGGAGACATCGTCACTGACCAAGATGCTTTGGCGTTAATGTTAATGCCACACAGGTAAGAAAAGCTTATGTTAAATAAATTGTTTTTAACTATAGGGCTGCAAGAGAAGGACACCTTAAGAGAGGGAAACTAAAGCAATTATAACTACCAAGTACGGAAAGAGGAAGTGTTTTTTGTATGTTGGGATAGTCCTGTGCAACATAGACTTTCCTTCCTTTTGTTTTATCTCTAAAGCAGAAAAAAAAAATACAAATAACCATTTAAGATGCTGTGCCTAAGGAATCCAATGTATTGATGCCAGGAAAGGAAGTAACTTAGAAATCAGAAGTTCATGGATTTTATGAAGAGAGAATTATCCAGGTGGTAGAAAGGATGAAATAGTACTTAAATTAGTGGTACTGTGCTATTTACCCACACTGTGAAAAAGAAAGGTTCTCAGCAGTAAATACTCTAATCTTATTCTAGACAATTTAAATCAGATTCATAAGATCCATACATTTACAAAACTAACATTCATAATCCTTTATTATTATTATTATCAGTCTTGAAAAAGCTCCTTTTCAGAACTAATGGTCATTTAATAGCAACCGCAGATTCTATTCATATTTTTCCATCATTGAAGCAGGTAAACATTTTTTTTAAACCAACGTTTTAAGAAGTAGGTTGCAGGTAGATATTGCTTGGAATTACTTTATGAGAAATAAGGTTTGGCCTATAAGACCGACAGTTAAATTCATACTTCTCCGATTAAAGTAGACCCAATTTGTTCTGACAACAATCTGTTTGAAAATCCTTGAGTAGTAGACATGATCACTTACTTGACATTTCATGTTTAGATCAAATGAAAACTGAGCTTTAGCTGTGCTTGAAACTTGTAATTTCTTCAGCTTATTAGTATTCCTATTTGAAAACTTTGAGCTTTGATAGTTGAAGAATCTTGCCCTCCTGTTGGCAGGGTTAGAAAAGTAATAGGAATGCACATTTCCAGGGTTTACTAAATTTGAATGATTAAAGATGAATTATAAATATAGAAAATAAATTAGAATTGATAGTTATATTAACGCGTTGTTATTTCCTGTAACTTAATGGACTGTTTATGAAAACTAAGTACTTCTTCATGAAGAACTTCTCATCATTCCTTTCTAGTCAGCTTAATTTATTACAAAGAGGAATAGAAGACACAGGAAGAGAAACTTAAAACAATGTTGCTACTTTCCTGTGTACAGTTCTTAAAGCATGTCAAAAGACCATGCAGAATTTCAAGGCTTTCACAGAGGTACTCAACAGATGCTCATACAGGTCCATGGGTGTATGTCTAAGCTATATGCTAATGAGAATTAAAAAGGTCATAAAGTCAGGCTCTACCATGCAAAAATTCCTAAAGGAATTTTTGGAACCCAAGTATCTGTAAGCATTTCCTGCATAGTGGATGGTTGAAATGGTCACAGTCCATAATTTTCATAACATAAGTTTGTGATCTTTTAAGGAGTTCCAACCTTTATTTATTTATTTATTTATTTTTGTATCCCCTTCAGTGTCTCTCCATTTCTTACATTTCTTACTCTGGATATTTCATAATATAATTTACTTTAATAAGAATGGAAGAACTGCCATACTGCATTAAATTAAAGTTCCACCCAACTTAGTGTCCCATGTCTGTTAATGTCAATTAGTGTATGCTTAGGGGAAAATACAAGAAATGAGGCAAGTAAAACATGATTTTCCCCTGCCAACCCTTCAGAATAGGATTATCTTCAGTACCAAGAGATCAGTAACAATATTGTAACACTCATACTCCTGTCCACCACCCCTAGCAGCCAAAGAGTTTTCTCATTCATTTTCTCATTCAGAAGAGTAGAAACAGACTTTAAAATTGAAGCCAGCATCTCATTAAAAACTCTAGAAGAAATATTTAGAAAAGAAGTTGCCAGTCAGAAGTAATCTTTAATTTTCTTCTTTCAAGTTTCACTATTCAAAAATATCTATTCAAGTAACTGATTATTTAATAAGAAATCATCCGAAGATGAAGCAGTTATCCCTGAAATAAAAAAAAAAGGCAATAAAATTTAATGAGAGAAAAAACAATAAATGAGATAAAGTTAACATAGCTACTTGAATCCTGATTCTGTATTCACAATTCTGTAAATCTGTAGCTATTCCAGCAGTGGTTAGCTGAATGAAATACAAGAGTTTATCCATTTCAAATATATGCAATATCTATTTTTCACTGCTTAATCTGATCCACGTTCTATTTACTGAGACATAAATGAACCCTAATATAAAACAGATTTAAATTCAAATGCAGTGTTGCTCTCCATTTGGAATGAGTCTTTAATATCTTTTCAGCTATGAGTACTTTTAGATGCAGCAGTGTGCAACTTTGATTTCATGAGATGACAGAATTATTTTGTTCCATTATACAACGAAACCTCAAAATATTAAAGATCTCAGAAGCAAATACTGAAAACAAGGTACATTTCATATTGATTAAATATTGAATACAAAGTTGAAATATTTTGTTTCAGTTTTGAGTTTGTTTATATATGTATATATCACAGAAAATCAAAGCAACAAGTTAATGTGCTTCAATCCACTTTGTACTGGGTCTGTCTGGGATGGAATTCATTTTCTTCATAGGAACTCATACAGTGCTGTAGTTTAATTTATTTTTTTTTTAAACAAAGCAATTCTGATAAACACATTAATGTTTTAGTTAATGCTGAACAGTGTGCACAGCATCAAAAACTTCTGTTTCTCACTCTGCCCCACCAGTGAATAGACTGGTGGTGTCCAAGAGGTTGGGAGGGGACACAACCAGGCAGATGAACCAGACTAACAGAAGAGATATTCCATAGCATATTACATTATGCTCAGCAATAAAAATGGAGAGGAGGAGGTTTAGGGACATTAGTCTCCATAATTTTTATTTTGACCCACAAGCTTTCTTGCTTTGACTCTGTTCCTCTATACCATTGCAGGTGAGGGAGAGGAAGTGAGTGAGCACCTCTGTGCTGTTTAACTGCCTACTGTAGTATTTTTAATTCCTATCTAAATACTACAAAGCTAGTCTGACGTACTTTCCCACCTGCCTTGGAAGGAAAACATTACCACAGTTGGTGACAAAATTAGTATTTGATTCTCTCAATTAAATTCCAATATTTTTAGGCAAACACAAATACAGAATGGATCATTCTTTACCAGAATGTGGAGGGTAAGCAGGCAGGGCTATTTGAATAAACGTAGTAAGGAATAATAGAGAGCTAGAAAACAAGGCTGCAGGCTAAATGAACAAAAAGCCAGGTTAGGAACCAATTCACAGAGAATGGTTTAAACTCATTTTTTAAACTGTCCAATAGCCTTTTCACAAATACTTGGTGGCTATAAGACTGCTTCAAAGTCTATGTCTTTCTCTTGCAGTGGACAGTGGCTGGTTATCTTGGAAATGATTTCCAGAGTGCTTTGGAAAAGACTTCTGCGCTTAGGCAGTAACTCATTGCAATGCACTTATTCAGCCTGGGGAAGAAGAAAAGAAGAAAAAAAAAAAAAAGAAAAGAAAAAAAAAGTCTGCAAGGTTTTAGTAAAAATTTTGATGAAAATACTAAAATCAAGGAAATAAATAGAAACATGAAAAATCACTATGAAGTGCCTTTTGTCAGCCCATGATGAATATAAGTAACTATCTTTCCTTGAAATAAAAATGGATCTTCTAGAGAAAGATAAAGGAATTAAACTATTGGTTAAGAATGTTTCAAATCTGGCTGAAGATGTAAATATCTAATTAAGATTCTCAGTCAATGCTATCTTAATTGACTAATACATCATTCTGTTAACACTAATGGTAAATTAAATATGTTTGATCAATATTCAAACAATGAATTGTGGTTAATTGACATTGATCTTAATGGGCATTACCTTAAAATATTAGCTGATGCACATCCACATCTGTAGGGATTACATATTACAATATTAAATTTCAAGATATCATCTACAAGAAAGCATTAGTAAGAGTTAGTGACTTTTCCTTATATAACAAGAGGAATTGCAGCCAGTCATTCCAGAAAAGAAAATTAAATTACCCCCTTACAACTAATATATTATTTTTTCTCATTATATTTTTTCCTTTCCATTGAAGTGATGACTCTGAACAATTAAATACTTCTAAATCATAATTTATGAACTTTGTTGAATTATGTTAACATGCAAAATGAATTAAATGAATTAATTAGACAAAACAAATGGCAAAAAATGCAAACATACAGAAAAGAAAAAAAAACACTAGACTAAGAAATTGAGATCTGACATAGAAGGCTTTTAATGTCTGTGAAGTGAATGGAAGTTAGAGTTATTCAGACTGGAATTTCCAAAAGGGGTTAGCAATGATAAATATGTCTGTTTTCCAGCTGCTTGAGAAGAGTCAGCTTCAAGAGAAGCAATATTCAAAACATGATCCCTAGTGTTTTCTGAAATCCACATCACTAGTAATGTCCTAGTTAGGAAAGGAAGGGGAAATAAAAATCTCTTTTTTAAATTTTGGCCTTGAGCTCTAAGTTATAGAGAGGTGTGATACTCAAGTCTTACTTCTACAGTTAGTATAAGTAGGGTGAGTTATGTACACCTGAAGTAGGTTCATCTCCATAATTTCACATGTCCTATGGGTCTAATATAGATCTTGCATACCTTCTTTCCTTTATTCTTACAGAATTTTATGCCATGCTTTGTTTTTTTAAACACTGCAAACCTGAGTTCATTTTATTTTGAGGTTTCTCGGGGAAGTAACATTGGTGATATATTGACCCTTGAGTTCTAGCTGAGTAAAAATGCTGATATTGTCACTGACACCTGGCATACCTATAGGAAAAGGCCTAGGAACATTATGCTGTTTCACTGGGATAATCTTAAACCGGTAGTCTAGGGAATCTGGGAATGAGAGCCTAAAGAACAAAATTAATGGGTGCGTAGATGACACTTTTTTGATAGATCTACAGAAACGTTGATATACAAAGCTCTGAACACACTGTTATTCATCATATTTCAGAAGAGAATAAGTACATGCAAGTACTTTCTTTCCACTGAAAACACAGGTAGGTGCAGATCTGCATCTAAGTTAGAAGAGCTGCTGAGCTTTTCACGGACATAAATGATGCAAGAGAATTATCTAAGGTCTATAAGAGGGACACAACTCTGATATCTGGCTCAGAAACTGCAACCTCAGCTTAGCTATTAAAGGAAGCACGAACCCTTAGGGGGAGCTGGGAATTCAAGGAAACAACCACAGACAAGCACACGCACACTCATGCATGCACACACCCTGTTTTGTTGGGTTTGTGAGAATAAAAGATTACTAAAATGATGGGAGTTGCAAGTACCTAAAACAGGTGATATTTCAGGACTGATATAGTAACAATGTTCTTTTAGTTTAAGACCATTCCCCCTTCTCCTGTAATTATCTGATTGAGCAAAGAGTTGCTCTCCATCTTTTTTTATAAGTCCCCTTTAAGCAGTTAAAAACCGCACTGAGGTCACCCTCGAGCCTTCTCTTCTTTAGGCTGAACAGCCCCATCTCTCTCAGCCTTTCTTCATAGGAGAGGTGATCTTGATCCTGCATTGGAAAGTGCCCTGACAGGGAGTCTACAGGTAAGAAATCTCATCTGAGATCAGACATAGGTTTTATGCAGTAGCACATCATTCCCATGATTTTATGCAAAATTGTAGAAAAAAAAAAAAAAAAGTTGTATTCTCTGCCATTAATTTGCACTGCATGTCCTCAGTGCTCCCAACTGTTGTGTAAAAAAACAAAACAAACAAACAAAAAATCACCTATGTCGTTATCAACTAAATTAAATCTATGTCATATTATAGTATAGAAAAGGATTTTTTTAGCAGTCAAATTTCTGTTAATAAATATTTTCTGATAATAAGGGGCATTACCACTGCACAACATGTTTTACTCAGGAATGCTGAATAAAAAGCAAACGCAAGTTGTTACATGACAACAGTGAAGGCCAAACACAATCACAGAATCACAAAATCACAGAATCATCTAGGTTGGAAGAGACCTCCAAGATCACCTAGTCCAACCTCTGACCTAACACTAACAAGTCCTCCACTAAACCATATCACTAAGGGCTACATCTAAATATCTCTTAAAGACCTCCAGGGATGGTGACTCAACCACTTCCCTGGGCAGCCCATTCCAATGCCTAACAACCCTTTCAGTAAAGAAGTTCTTCCTAATATCCAACCTAAACCTCCCCTGGCGCAACTTTAGCCTATTCCCCCTCGTCCTGTCACCAGGGACGTGGGAGAATAGACCAACCCCTACCTCGCTACAGCCTCCTTTAAGGTACCTATAGATCTCCATCTTTCTCTTACAGTAAGTACAATCATTTCTCTTTTTACCTATTGGCACTTTAAAACTTTATTGTCCTCCATGGTCAGGATATCTATTTCTATTAAATGATAATTTTTTATTATTTTTATTAAAAACTATGTTTAGTCTGCTGTTCATAGACAGCATATTTATACATTGTTTGGTTTTATTTCCTTTCTCCCCCCCCATCCCATAATTTTAGAAAAAAATTAAGAGAATGCGGATAACAATACTAAGCAGAGATACCAGTTTTCTTCAGCTTGCTTTTGAAGCAAGGCTGAATCACAGCTGAGTTCTGCAAAGAAGGACCAAAAAAAAAAAAAGGTTATTTCAACTTTTCCTGCCTTTCATTGTTACATTGCATAAGTGGTATGCCAGCAGGGAAAGAGAAACAGGAAAGAAAGAGAATGGCCTCTACAGTGGGAAAAGTGGGACAAGAGTAGAAAGAATAGGAAGGCAGAAAGTTTTGTGGTATGCAAAGAAACTTTATTAAAGGAATCTTAAGGTTTCAGAAGTTAGTGCTCCAGTTTCAGGAAAAGTGAAAGCGAAGAAAATCTAAACTCTTAAATCAGTTTCATTTTGCTTATTCTTTCTATGACAGGCTCTTTCATTACTTAATGCTGTACTTTTTTTCAGAAACTATGACTGTTCTTTCTTCAAATATAGGTACAAAGAATATGTCATATCCCATACATTTTTATGTGTATACTTGCACTGTGGTCTGTATATAGATATTATTAACTGACACATTTTTATCTGAGACAAACCATTTGAGCTGGTTGTTATTTTATAGATTTCATAACGTTGTATCTACTGCAAAGTATATACAATGAAGAGATTTAAATATGTCTTAGTTTCCAGGAGTATTTTACTAAAACAGTGTTAATTCAAATGAAAAGATCTTTGCCATGTCACAAGCCTTTTTTTTTTTTTTTTCCTAATCAAAATGAGATCATAACTTCTTTTCAGTGGCACAGTTCAAAGACAAAAAAAACATCAGTTACTGAAGTGTTTATCATTTGGGACGGGCCTTAGCTTCAACATCTAAGGTTTAGTCAGCGCATCCAGGCTAAATATCTAAGCTGTATCTGTAGTCATAAGGAGAAAAATATTTGTGTCTCCATTGGATGTGATGAACTGTCTCTTGGACAGATGCATCTTTTTTCTGTTGAGTATAAAACAAGCTGAAGCAACTGCTGCAGTTAAGGTACCTAACTAAAGTTAGGAGGTGTGGCGTAATGACCACATGGACACCAGGGTTCTTTTAGGATCAGTAACTGCTACTTCTTTATTGATGACATAACTTCATCTCTCTCTTACTGAGAGCCTCACTTCATCTCTCATATTGAGGACATAACTTCATTCTCCTTGTTGCATGCCCATATTGAGGACAGGCTCCCTTATACTATTTGCCCCACAGCAGTCCTTTTCCACTAACTATTCAGTGGTCAACAACTTTGCCCGGCAACCGCAAACACCCAGCAACTTCCATGCCTTAACGGCTGGAGAACAAGCAACCCGAGACGCCATGGTGTCTCCTGAATCACTCTTCTTTGCTCCCTCTAAACTCTTTACATTCCTGATGGCCTCATCGTTAAGAGTCTGATGTTATCACCAACCATGGGGATTGTCGACCCCCATGGCCACACTCCCACAAGGAGGAGTGAATTTTGTGTTTGGCAGCTGCCTTATTGCATATCTGACTGTTTTTCCAGCCATCGTTTGGTAGTGCTTTCACACCACAGAAAAGGTTTTTTTCTATCCTACTTGCAGTGAGCAGCAGTATTCGGACATGGGGAATACTCCATATCCCATCCCCCATATCCATGGGGAATGACTTTTCTTAACCTTTTATTAGCCAAGTGAGTATACAGAGTTTCATTTACTTATTTATCAAGCAAAATTTTAGAAACAGAAATGATTATACTGAACCAGGCCCAGATTTTCCCTTGCATCACTGACTTATTTTTCCTACTGTTAACATAATTCATCTTCTACATGGTGAGATCTACTTTCAGTAATCAATCAGTTTCATACGAGAAAAAAAAAAAAGAAAAAAAATATTCTTCTTTTCAAAAACATCTGTTTTTCCATTATATTATGATGATTAAAACCATTGGTTAAAAAATGAGAAAAATCAACCTGTTAAGTACCCTAAAGTTCTAATAATTTTGAACTGAATGGAGGACACACTCCTCACAAGCCAAGAATACAAAACAGAAATACATTTTTTTCCTGCTCCTGTTTTTACTGGTTATATAAGGTATACAGGTAATATAAGGTATTGATTTGCTCTTACAATGGAATATATCCTCCACCCAACTATTGCCTGTACATTATTTTGCAAATACACAGTGTGTTTATCACCCTGAAATTCAAGTGCAAAGAAAGCTACAAGAAGCGCAGTCCCTAAAATTGATATCAAAGGGGGAAAAAGTACTAGCAACAAGAAAAATCTGAGAGAATTTAAAGACACCTCAACTCAGAAGAAGTGTCTAATTCACCTAATACCCTATATTAGTTGATATGGAGTTAAATTAAGAAAAAAAAAATCATTCAGAAGGCCAAAAAAATTACTTATATCATTAAAGGCAGTAATATTTTTTTCCTGTCATCAGCAGAGATGGACTTAACAGAGGAGAGAGAGAGAGCGAATGAGAGAACTGAGGAAATTAGACTGGAGTTTGGAGGTATTGAAAACTGAATACATACAGCAGGAAGCTCCACTTCAAACAATTTGAGTTATCCTAGGAGTTCAGGATTCACTTATTCACAAGCACTAAAGATATATGCTTTGTTTGGTTTGCTGCTTTCTTAGGAATTGATAATAGCTTTAGTTAATCAAAATGAGAACCACACCAAATCCATCCTTTCAAGCACTTTTGAACTTTGCGTACTCTTCAAATTCAGCTCCAAATGCTGTTGTCTGGCCTTATTGCAGATAATTTCTATTATACCTCATATTTATTATGGGATTAAACCTCAGAACTAGTGCACAAACATTGAGGAGCACATAATCCCTCTCCAGAAAAAAAAAAATTCCAAAAGAAGTTCACAGAAGATGGAGGTATAAAGAACAAATATGAAAAGGAAACAATGAGATATCTTTTTGTTTTGTTTTTTAAATAGTACACTGTAAAGTAGATACAGAACTAAGGCTACATTGATCCTTCTTCCTCATTATTTTTTCAACAGATAAACTTGTTTTATTTTTTTTTTAGTTAGGAAGCTACCATGACTTGAAGGGTATAACTTGAATGGAGGATAATAACCCTGACCCCAAATTAGGCAATCTACACTGAGTGCTGCTCCCAAATGAACAAGGCTGATTTCAGGAAGAAATCCTAGACTCAACTGGATTTGTGGATTAGGATTTGACCACAATGATAGTTATTGCTAGTGATTCTGACAAAAAATGTATGAGGATAATTTTTAGGCCACAAAATGTTACTTAATAATAATAACTTCTTAGCCATCAGGCAGAACACACAATGTGGAGTCAAGCATCTGACAACGA
The DNA here is from genome assembly GCF_964034855.1 of Anser brachyrhynchus. NCBI lineage: Eukaryota > Metazoa > Chordata > Aves > Anseriformes > Anatidae > Anser > Anser brachyrhynchus. Next base: position 101,753,611 of record NC_137695.1, read on the forward strand.
CATGTTTAGCATCCATATATATATATAAGATAAATAAAACTCTTGAAATTTAAATAGCATTAATATATTCCTAAACTAGAGCCTTAAGGCAATATAATATCAAAATGGGTGTTCCAGGTTTTCCAGACCAGCCTGAGCAAGTGATGCTATCTGTTCATTCTACCACAAGTTCATTCCAGAGAGTCTGACAGCAAAGTCTGAAAATAGATAGTTATACAGGATTTGTTCTTTCTGCCTTTTTGACCCTTCAGTCTTTTCACTTCAATTGCAAGCCATCGCTCTCCAGCTTCCTAAAGTCCTTTCAGTATTGTCTCCTTTCATTTTTCTTTCCAGCTTGTATATTTCCTTCCCTAACAATTCAAAAAAAAAAAAAAAAAGATTTAGCTGATGATTTCATTAGGTAATTTAGGTAATTCTTGGAAATTAAAAAGGGTTATTACTTATTTTTTTTTTCCACTATCAAAGTTACCATTTAATTAAATACCTATTTATTTGTGGTCAAATCCATCAGCTCAGAATGCTGTTTACAAGAAATGTTCCTGATGTGATGGAGTCATCCCAGACTGAGTTCTTTGCAAATTTCCTCATATGTAGGTCTGTGATGACTGAATTTAATTAAGTATAGATTTGTGTACAGAGACAGTAATAAGATCACTATTTAAAGTATCACAGTGAAGGTAATTTGAAATTGCCCATGACTGACCATGCAACTAGTATAGCTTGTCTTTATTTTCATTTTTGGAAGTGTATTGAGGTTGATAAGAGACACAAAGACTTTCCAGTGGGTTTACCACCACTGAATTAGTGTGAATTGAGTAAATTACCTAGAAGTGATTTCAGCATTGACCACTCCTTCCTGAATTTCTCCCTTTGATTATTTCTTGGAAGGGAACCAGAAAATAGAAACAGGCTGGTGTTGTGTACAAAGTAATTAAAAGGGAATTGTTATGCATGAAATAAAGGAAACCTGCACTTGAGGTAGTGCCAGAGAAAGTATGTTTACCTAATGTGGTAAAACCTGATTTGTCCATACTGCTGTCCTGCTATATTAGCACTCAGATTTGTATTTCTCAAAGATAGTCAGAAAAGATCTGCTGGAGACCTCTCTGCTGCTGCTTCAATTACACATAACTTTTTTCTAATATACAACACCTACTTTCCCCATACTCCTTCAAATCCACCTAAAAATGAAACATTCCGGTTCATCATTCCTCACAGAATGATTGGAATAGTTTTTTAAACAGTCGTGTCACACAGTTGATTTTCTTCATAATGTGTCATGCAAATAATAATCTCTTCTGTCCTAATAATGTTAAATCACAAAAGCTATTGAAGTGCTTTCAGAGGAGTGTCAGAATGCTCTAATAGTGCTTCCCTCTTCAGCGACTGCTACATGTGGATAATTTCCTCTTTTGAAACTCCATCCTCATTTCTCCTACTTACTGTGTGGTCCAGCTTGAAGTTTGCTAGTGAATTACTCTCTCTTGCACACATGCACACACTCACCAGATTTAAGGAGGATGCAAACACTTCACCTTCTAAGCATCTAGAACCAGGTACATGAGCTATAACCCACAGTCCTGTTCTAGTTGCTGTCACTGAGCCTCTCACTCACTTCACTCACCTCGGTCCTCCAAGTAGCTGCACCTGGGAGACCCGTCTCATCCCAGTGGCTGGAGCTGAGTCACCCACTTGCTCCAACAGCTGACACCACAGGCCAGAGGCATCCACACTGCTTTTCTAGTATCAAATCCACTCACACCAGTCTCACCAGCTGCTAGTACCTAGTCCTTACAGCACTCACACACAAGATAGAAAGTGAGAATACACAGAAGAAAGCATTAGGAAAGGATTTATTAAGAAGATAACACAGACTGTGATTATCAGACAGAAGGACTCGCTCAAACAACTGACCAGCCCGTTTGCATGTAACCAGCCCCTTTTATACCCCTTTCTAATTACCCCTTTGTTCCACCACATCCCCTCCCCCTGAATGTTCCTTCAGAAGTTTTACAACATCCCACAGGCCCCTGTCAAATACCCCAAATCTTCATGTTCCTCTTGTTTTCCCCTTTTTACCAGTTACAAGGTCCAAGTGAGCCCCCTCCCTGCAGTTTCTTGATGGCCTGTCAATTAGCAACTGGAAGCTTCTGGTCCTCATCATTGATTCTGCTGTCTCTTTTCTACCAGGGTAGTGTCTCTGTGTGCTTGTGTTCATCACTTCTCCTTTTCCTTATGATTTCCTTTTGCATTGAAGAGGTTCTTGATTGGATCACCTTAATTAAGTAGATATTCTTGCTTTCCACATACCCTTACAAGGCAGGGTCAGCCTGGACAAGAAGTTGACCAGTCTCCAGGTCCTCCCCATCCAATTGCAAGGGCCAGCTGGCTATTCTAAAGACACTGAGAAAGTGAGACATCAAGAATACAAAAGTTTCTATTCATTTGTTCCAGTTGTCCCTAGCATGAAAAAAAATATATATATATATTTATTATGTTGAAGAAGAGGTAAGCTTCTTTATGACACATGAAATTTCTGGAAAATTCTCCAAGGATGGATTCCTTATCTACTAGGAACTCCCTGGTAGAGCATAAGGACAGCGTGTATAGTGCCAAAATAAGATCATTACTCTGACACATTAGATACAGCTAAGTTTCTGTGGTGGTGTTCTTGTTTTTAAAGTGGATAAATGCCCCGTGGTATGCAATAATAAATAATTGATAAGTACATGTGAGCAGTCATAGCAGAAACAAGTGGACTCTTCATTACAGAGCACTTTTTTTTCCCATATCCTGTGAGTTAAAGATATATTAAATTTGCCTGTATGAATCACTTTCTAAAAATAATTTCATACTTAGAAGAAGAACAACTGAAGCAGTACAAACTTTAACTTCAGGGCCATATCAAACATAATTTACATCAGACAGAGCAAAATTCTCTTCCTGAAAAAGCATCTTATTTGGATATTTTCTGGTACTACTTGTTATTTACATACATAAATAAGGGAGCAGCATGTGAATAAATAAATAAATAAATAATCCCGTATACAAGACTCTTGCAGAACACAGAACAAATCTGTTCATTAAATAGCAGAAAAGGTTCAATTTAGTATTGAATCTAAAAGGTTGCTAATAATATAAATGAGATAATATACATGAGATATAAATACAGTTAGAATTTCCTAATGTTTATTCTTCACTTTTTATTTCAATACATACAATTATTAGTAGCAATTAGTTAACATTAGTTGCAATTAGTAGCATAGCAATTATTTTTAAGAAGTGTTATTAAACTTCTGATAAGGGCTCATGCTTGTCCTAAATCAACCTCATAATGCTTCTTCACTTAAACATGCACAAGACTCAGTTTAGCATGTGTAAGGCCCAGATTTGCCATAAATAACATATTTTCATGATAACAACTTTCAGATACACGTACAACTCCTCAGAAATAGTTACAAGACAGGACAAGGGCAACAGTAGCAGGTGGTCTGAGCTACATCATTGTGGTCTTCCATGAGTGGTCCTTGAAGTTTCAGCAGAGGCTTTAGGGCCTGTGCCTACCCTCTTACATTCAGTACAAACTCAGACATAGGTGATACAAAGTAAGCATCTATAATAAAAATAAATTCAGATTATTACATCAATACAAAGTGAACTTCAGAAAGTACATGCTTGAAATGCAGCTTCACTGTGTTTTGCCTCTCTCTGTTTTTGCTCTGTCAGCGATTTCTTTTGTTTAATAAGTATTATAAAAATATGTGCTATAATTAATCTGTCTGCTGTAACTTGTTTCTTTTATGATCCCTTGACTTCTGCAACTTCCCCAGGCTTGCTTAGGCTGAGGCTTACCCATTGAAGTAGGCAGCAAACATGCACATAGGTCATCAGTCCAGAGATGGCCTAGGAGGCACAGAAGATGCTTCAAAGGGAAAAGAATCCTGCATTTCGGGTAGGGCAGCCTAGGCACACTACATCCCTGGGACAGCAGAGGCAGACTACACACAGTGTATGCAGAACAGATAAAAAGTTTATCTCATGATGAGTTGGGCCTGTGAACAATTAGTTATACTGCAAAGAAAGAAAGACAAACTGCTTGTCATATGAAAAAGTTAAGTAGATGCTTTAGGATTGAAAACGAGACACAGAATTGTTGTAGAGGTCTATACCAAGTTCCCTGTAATGAAGAAAAGCAAGTTATAAATGGAGACAAGAAAACAGCTATAGACAAACAACCCAAAGTGTCATTTATCTGAAATCTAAACAAAAGACTTTACAGCTAGCTATCATATAATAATGGCTTTTCATACTACTATGCTTCATGCCAGGTGAGACTGAAGATCTATGCTGTCTTGGTATTATTTTTAGATCAAACAGCACTAGTAGGAAAAGCACACTGAAAATTTCAGAGAAATAGGTTTTCACTTGTTTTACAGCCCAGTTTGATAGGTTTAAATGTGAATGCAGTCATTCATGAGTTAGTATATCAGGGATAGACCTTTCTGATGCAACCAGTACTGAACAAAACTGATAGCCAGTGCATGTAGTCATGAGAAATAGCAAATATCAGCTTGGAAAGAGTTTCATGTTATCATTTGTCCAGTGCTCCAGCACTGGAGTAGTTCCTTCTGGCTATTTCTACTGTGTTGGGGATGTTATATACAAAAACTGGCTCACCAGTCACATGAAAATTTATTGTAAACCCCATTTGATATATATTTTTTGTAACATTTTCATAGATTGTTGCTGTTATTTGGTGGCTTTCCTCTTATTCCCTAATCCTGGAGTTGGATAACTTCATGAAAATGTCAGCTTTCACAGTAATTATTGAACCATCTGCTTGCTCAAGAAGGTCACACAGAGGCAGATAGGAAGAAGCCAAACTCATTTTTTAAGTTGCCTCCATAATTTTCAAGAAGGTATTTAAAAACATTTAAATGTCTAGCCAGACTCAGCAGTATTGCTCCTAGTCAGATTATCAAACTAATTATGGGTTCCAAAGTCAATTTCCTATGTTAAAGCGTAGATAGTTTTTCAGTTTGGTTTGGTTTTGTTGCTGAAAAAGGCTTACTTTTCACAAATTCTGGAATCATTCTATTTATACAGCTGAATCTGTAGCAAAAACTTAAGACCTGCTATTGACAAAGTTTATAATGAACTTAATGGTATAGAAGGTCATTCTAGTCATTCTGATCATGAAATTCTGAATTATGCCCTCAGAGGACCCCTAGAGAACATAGATAGTTAAGGGAAAAAGTCACAAAGGATAAATCAAAGAGAAGTAAAAGGAAAAAAAAATGAAGCTAAGGAAGCACGGAAAGGCTAAGCCTAGAGACAAATGAAAAAAGGGTGGGGTGAGGGGTAAGCAAAGCAAGCCTAGAGTCCAAAAAAAAAAAAAAAAGCAGAAAGCGAAGATGCAGAGAAGTATGGCATATTGCTGGGAGAGAGCACAAAGTGTATAATGATTTAGAAGCTTATGGTGGCACCTCTTAGGATTCTCTTCTATAGAAGCACCAGTTATGCATTTATAGGTAAAGCTGAATACCACTTTGCACTGCAGTCAAGAAGTCAATCTCCTTGATAAAGACAAAAAACTCAGTACCATCTCCAAACTAGCAACACATAGACTTTGAGAGGAACTGAATTTTCTTCTTTATGAACTAAAAGATGTAAAAAACAGGAATGACAGTGAAATCAACACTCTAATAGTATTTTATGAGTTGAGCTGGAAGGGGGAAATGTGGGGGCAGGGTTGAATGTTTTTACACAATTTCATAGAACAGAACAGAACAGAACAGAACAGAACAGAACAGAACAGAATAGAATAGAATAGAATAGAATAGAATAGAATAGAATAGAATAGAATAGAATAGAATAGAATAGAATAGAATAGAATAGAATAGAATAGAATAGAATAGTTCAGTTGAAACTATGAGTTCATCAAGTCCAACTGTCTGACCACGTCAGGACTAACCAGAAATGTTATCGAGGCACGTTATTGAGGGCATGTTGTTGAGGGCATTATCTAAATGCCTTTTAAGCTCTGAGAGGCATGGGGCAACAGCCACCTGTCTAGAAAGGCTGTTCCACTATTTCACTACCCTCAATGTGAAGAAATTATATTTGCCCAGTATGAACCTCCCTTTGTGCAGCTTTGTGCCATTCCCTCACATCCTAACATCTGTTACCTGTGGGAAGAGAATGGCACTTACCTCTCACTTCTCTTCTGTTCAGGAAGTTGTAGAGAGCAATAATGATGTCTGTCAGCCTCCTCTTCTCCAAATGAGACAAATCAAGTGTACTCAGCCTCTCCTCATATGACAGTGATGTTAATTAACCTTTTGCTTTGGACTTTCATCTTCACTCTAAATGTAGCTTTAAGTTTCCTCTAAATTTTAAATTCTCTGGATTTGTCATTATTGCCATTATAATAATAATCATAGTAGTGATACCAGTGGCAGTAGCTGTAGTAGCAGTAATATCTGCATATTATTTTTTTACAATTGAGATTCAAACCCTAAACAGTTTTTAACATCTTTCTATCTTCAACTATTTGTAAAATACCAAAATTTAACAAACAGCAAAGAGAGTTAAAAATTATTCAAAGAGTTAGAAGTTATTCAATATACCACTATGTTCCTTTTTATTCAGTAATTACAGTTGGTTGTCTTTTCTATTTTGGCATCATAAAGAGTAAAAGATACAGTTTAGTAATGGAGCCAAGCCTAAGCACTAAATTAAAACAAACACAAACAAAAAAATCAAGTCTTAACACTAACTTAAAATGATAAGGCATTTAATTTTGCATTTCTCCAATTTTTTTTTTTAGGTTTCTGCTCAAGCATTGTCATATTTAAGCCACAGAGAAAGACTGCACAGTCTTTTAGATTACTGAAGAGAGATGAAAATGTCATGACAGTGTTCTTGTAGATGGGGGGTTATATGAAAACATCAAAATTACTGAGAAAATTGGTAATATAGTAAATTGAACTGGCTCATCTCTGGGATAGCTAGAAACATTTTTTTTTTTTGTAGCTGTAATGTAAAGCTACTTCTCTGTTGAAGGACTACAGAGAAGGACTGACACATGGCAGGATCTGCCTTTCTTGCCCTTCCTTCCTGCTGAGCAATACGATTATTGGTTACTGCCTGCAAGAACAGATTTTGTGAGCTATGCAGATAAGAATCATAACACATTGTTGTCATATAAACTGAAGCCTTTCTTTGACCTTATCTGTGCTAAGGTACAGAGAAGGGCCTGCTTCCACATCCTTTCTGACTGATGGCAGCTCTTCTGCCTAATTGCCGGACTTGGCGTTTCTGCCTTTTTTGGTGCCTCCCTTCTCCTGAGCCCTCTGTCTATCCACAACTTGACCACAGGCTATGTCACACACACCTGTAATGCTGTTGCCTTGCAATATCCGTATCTTCTCTCTGTTATTCTCTCTGTTTTGTTATTTCTATTCTTTAACTGATTTCCAGTAAAGCTGAGTCAAGTCTTTTTTGCCATTTTTTCCTAATCATGTTTTATTCAATCCATGTCGATACACAGGACAGGTATAATGTTGGCAAACACGTAGTACAGGGGAGTCATGCTAGGTCTAAATGTAGCTGTTTGTAATACTCAGAAGCAAATGGTCTAAGTGGTTCTTGTGGTAGGTATGTGTTCCTTTGAGTGTTTCTTGTGATAAGTATGTGTTTCTCTATCATTCTGCTTGGTAGCTGCAAAAAGAGACAGTGTACAGTGTCTCATATATAATTCCTTGACAGTAACGAGCTGTAAACTTGAAAAGGTAATTTCCTTCCTTACCAACAAAATGCACCGAGTCTTTTGGATTTTGCTTTTGCATTTCATTTGTTTCTTATAAACCGGTATTCGGGTATATTTGCATCCTTTAGAGGCAGTTTAGTCTGAAAGCTGGCCTCATCGTCAGGACTGGATAACTAGTTAGCATGCCAGGGCTTGGAAGCCTGGAAGGCAGGTACATGAAATCAGTGATGCATGGGATCCAGACATCCTGGGTATGTCATCGCAAAGCCTAGCTGACAAGGAGATTCAAAAGATGAACTTTCAAGTGATAGACAGTCACTTTGATGTACATTGCTACATTGATATCTCACAATAAAATAAAAGTAAATCCTAGGATGTCTCACATAATTGGAAACCTATGCTGAAATTACCAAGAAAGAAAACTGGTGCCTTCTGTTGCAGACTTAGCCATCCACCCTCAAAAGTTTGTATCACTTTAAAGGTTGGTTCACAGGAGGGAAATAAATAAATAAATATACAAATAAAATACAAGCTGAAGGGGGTATGATATTGTTCAAAAGAAATTAAAAAAAAAAAAGAGCATCTGAATGACATCTGGAGTGATAGAAAGGCTTCAGTTTAGGACTAGTGAAAGGATTTAGAATTGGATTTTTTTTTTTTTTGTAATATCCACTGTCGTTTGACTCAATTAATAGGTGGGATGGAAATTGAAAGCTCAAGAGACCAGCATGAAAGATGGATAAAATGTCATATTGATCCAGCAATGCTTCTCATCAAGAAGAGTTTAATGCACTGATATACCCATAAGAAAAGAATATTGCAGTTTTTAAGCCTGCATTACAACCAATGGGATGATTTAAAAAACAGATAGCAGCAATGATTAACATCTTTCTAAGCCACATTTCACTGTCTGCTCCACATGAAATGATGTGAATGAAATAGATTTTTATGAACTGTACAAAACTGTACAGAAATGTACAACTAATCTAATGACCACATGCTCAATAGATGGCAATTCCCATCTCAAGCACTCTCTTCTATTTCTGGTTTTAATTATTTCTCAAGAACAGAGAGGATGCAGGGGAATCAGTGAAGGTGGCATTTCTACTTATACTCAGACACTCTGTTTCTAAAAGAGAGACTAGAGACTAGACCAACAGAGACTTAAAGCCATATCTAAGTCAAGGGAGAATAAGATGCCTCCTTTTTCATTATTTCTTCTAAAGTGAATTTCTTCTGAAGTAGTGATGGGGTTGTTAGACTTAATTTTTTCGTGCTGTAGAATAGCAGCTTTCCCATCAGCACTTATATCCTGCTTAATTTTACTGCTACTATTAAGCCGAGAGGTGTGCAGGTTTACTTCTCAAATGATATGAACGATTAATATAAGAGATGTTTTTCTAGGATGAAAGTCAAGTAGCATTCAGTGGTGAATTGATTTCTGTGCAGTGCAATGGGTTGTGTCAAAGCAGGGAAATGTACACTTTGACCAAATGATGCACATGATGCACCTTCATATGCTATTTAGATGAGAGCTGCTGGCCACCCACGAAGCACACTTACCTGTAGCTAGAATTGCCAAGTATTCTTGTTGATCATGCATTTGCTTGCATTTGTAACTTGATATAAAAATCATACTGAACCCCAATGGTTAGGCACTTTATGTATCATATGTATGTGTATTCAAATGGCCAAACAAGACTGGGCTGGGCTGTTCCCAAGTCCTCAGAACTGCTCCTGCCCTGTATGTGAAGGATGGACAATGCTTTTCACCACTATAGTCACTGGCTATGGAGAGTTTCCTTTAGGATGGGGCAGCTGAAGTGTCAATACTCCAAAAAGCTGACTGTGGTGCCATAAACTTCAGTAACTGTACCTGCCAAACAGAAGAAGACAGTAAACAGGGATAACCTAAACAAGCATCCTGGGCTTTATGTTTCCTCCAGAAGACCAAAGCCTAAATACAACCCAGAGGTTAGTCATATGGGATAGCAGTAGGAAAATGCAAATAAGAAAAACAAGGCAAGGCTCTACCTTTCCAATACACACAAAAAGAGGGGTGTGCTGTATGAACCTGCTCATACTGAGATCTGAACGCTTCTGCATGGTGAGTTCACCATTCATTACTCTTTGAGGTGAAAACTCACAGCATAACCTGTAGAGTACACATATCAGGTACTCAAGGCAGTGAAAAAAAGTTTTCAGTGAGTTTTCAGTGACTGTTAAAATGTTGTTTAAAAAACCTCAGTGAAGGCATTTCTAAACAAAATATACACATCATACATTTGGAAAACTACCTTCAAGTGCTTCTCTATCCAAGTTCTTTCTTGTAAACAAAAGCACAGACAAAAGCGGAAAGTTTCAGTGTCATTTTCATTTTGTCTGAAATGCTTCTCATGGGGACATCTTTACAAAACACTCTATCAATCTCTGTCAATTTCTCAGAGCAGTTGTTAGTGAAATGTCACCTTCTAAATTCCTCACACTGGGAGTTTAGACACCTTCAGGTTTTGAAAACAAAAACTTAAGATAACATAATTAGTACACTTAGTTAAATTCACTTAAAAGTAAAGTTATTATAGAAGAGAGACAAATAAGTATGTTAAATTCTTGAAATTAAAACAAACAAAAAAAAGTTTCTTTGAACAAGTTATATATTTTACTATTTCTCTTCTCTAACAGCTAACTTTAAACTTTTGCAGAATTTTAAATAAATACTCCCAGATTCTGTGGTATTTGAAGTCTCTGCTCTCACTGTAAGGCATACTTATGAAATTATCCATGAGTTTGTGGTGTAAGGTTCTTATGAAACCTTATGAAACCATCTTCAGCCTTCAGAAATAAAAGATTTTCCAATGAATATGGAATGGGGATTTTGTAAGTGAGAGGGTGCAGTATTCCATTTGTCAGAGGGAGAGCAACATCAAGATAGTTTCCAGATCTTCAGCTACCAATTTGTAAAAATATAGAGAGAGTTCTGAGGCACTTATCTCTCTTCTTCTGGAGACAAGAATACTCAAAGATTAAATGGATATTCTAACTAATTAGAGATGCGTAACTGATTTCCACACTCCTATATAGTCCTTGAATTCTGTACAGTCACACATATAAAAATGCAAACTATTTCCAGCTCATCTAGCATAGAGTCAGATGGCTAAGGACTGCTTCAGACAGTGAAACCAGTGTGCTTTGAATTTCTGTAGCTGGAGAAGGGCTTGCAATATATTGAATCATCTTTCTAATGTGTATCTGACATCCTCTATCATATAAAAATCAGAAATACCACCTCACCATCACTTTTCTCTGAAGAAAAAAAAAACATATATATATATCACAAATGTATTTATTCATTATGCTGGTGACCAAAGTCCTGATCGTAAATTAGGTGCTAAATACAGTCAGTAGCTTGATGTTGTCAAAGCACTTTGGCACAGCTCTGCTGTGTTGCTGGAAAGATAAAGAACATATCTTGTAGGCAAATGCCTGGGCAAAACCAGCTATTTATACATGTGTATGTATATCACAGATGTGTAAAGCAAGAGGGATGTGCCTACCATTAGAAGCTACTTCCACGGGGAGGAACAGTCTTAGGGGACTAATCTTTCAGGTCACAGCTTTATACTTATGAATATAAAGGTCACTCTTGTTATGTACCTATGTTCTGTGAATCTAACTGACGTAATGGGAAGTATCTGACCTCACTAATGGGACGTATCAGATGAAGATTAAAAGAACTCAATTCTATTCAAGATGAAAATCTGTACTGAAATTAATCAGGCAATAATTTTAGTTCTAAACTTCCAGGTCTCTGATTTTATAGAACTGTATATATTCTGCATAACTGAGCTTTCAAGAATTAACTTCTCACATTTCGTAACATCTTATATTTTTACCTCTTTTGTTTCTTCTTAATCTGAAATTTTGAGGAAGCTGATTAAGTTGTCAACTTTGTCTGCCAGACACTGGAAAATCTATTGTACAAGGAATTAATAGTAGATATGATGACACCTAGTGGTACTTGAAAATACATATATTTATTTTCAAAATAAAGACAATGCGTCACACCTCTAATCTCCCCATTTAAAGCAGCTCAAAATGTTTATTATTTGTGGTTGTTTTTTACTTATCTAAATACACAGATGTGCAGGGGGTTAAAATTTCCATTCTGCATTTTTTATTTTATTGAAAAGAAAACATTAAATATTGTTTTCAGTACAGAAAATGAAATGCTTTTTTGAGTTTCATGTTTGCTGCCAGGTCACACTAACTTCACAATGTTCTATAGAAAAATAGTTATCATGTATAGCGTTCCTTCACTGATAAGGTATCAAGACTTAACTGTCTGTCTTACCTAAGAAAGTTAGTTCCACTGTGATAAAGATTACAGATTATTTTTTTTTATACACTACATTACATGAGACAAAAAGGCTTAGCAAGTAAATCCAATTTTTTTTTTCTAGCAACTGCAATTTCTGTGATATTGTCTTTGAATGTGATCAGACTATTTCTTGCTTACAATGCCTACATGAACAGGTAACTAATATTCAACTTCTCCAGTTTGTCAAAGAATTAATATATTATCAGATACAATCTGATATAACTTTTATTAGTCAATGGTCTAAAATGGGGAAGCAATTACCTGGTGCATCAACACTTACACATATAGGATTTACAGATATCTCTCTACCATCTCTTAATATAGAATACATGTAACTCCATCTAGCAAGTAGCAGCTGGATCATGCAAGGAAATTTTAATTACTTCAGCATTTCTGCCTCTGTTGCCAAAGGACTCTGCCTACTTTATACTATAGGTTTTGTTTGTTTGTTTGTTTGCTTGTTTGTTTTTCCACAAATCTCTTGTGAATGAAAATGACCAAAAAGAAAGCCTGTCTTCCTCATTGTTCTACCATTTGATGGTAGAATCAACACAGGTGAGAACCTGTGTTGGGCAGTCTAAGTAAGACTTAGATGCCTTCCTTAACTAACTTACAGTTTCTATTCCTATTTGCCCTATGAAGTGATTTAGTCTCAGAGGTATTTGTCATTTGTCAACAGGAACCTTATTGTAGCTTTTCAATACATAAAGGGGTCTTATAAAAAAGATGGAGAGCAACTTTTTGCTCAGTCAGATAATGACAGGAGACGGGGAATGGTTCCAAACTAAAAGAGAGGAGATTTAGATTAGATATTCGGAGGAAATTGTTCACTCAGAGGGTGGTGAGGCACTGGAACACGTTGCCCAGAGAGGTTGTGGATGTCCCATCCCTGGAGGTGTTCAAGACCAGGTTACATGAGGCCCTGGGCAACCTTATCTAGTGGGTGGCATCCCTGCCTATGGCAGGGGGCTTGGAACTAGATGATCTTTAAGGTCCCTTCCAATCCGAGCCATTCTATGATTCTACGATAAATAACGGAATAAAGAACTTGATATGAAATAGATAAGGGAGAGATGGTTAATTCCTGTTTATGGACACTTGCTGGATTTTATGTCCATAAATCAGAAGGTTAGCACTTACACTGAAATAAATAATAACCTCTCCCCTTCACAAGCTCAGTAGACAGTGGATAATAAATGAGTTCATCTCCATCCTAATACCTATAGAGAACAAATTTCTTTTAAAAAGTATGAAGGAAGATACTGCATAATAATACCTTAGTGTACCAGTTCTGAGGTGGATTTTGGAGTGTGACAAGTACAGCACACTATTCACAGAATGGTGCCACAGTTTCATACAGCCTAGGGAGAATGTGATTCTACTCTGTATTGCCATCATCTTGCCTTTTGTTGTTTAGAGTACAAATCATTGGCTACAATTTTCTCCTGTAGATAAAGGTATTTTTACCCATGTCCTGAATTCTCCCATACATATCCATGATACAAAAGAGAGAAACAATGAAAGGTATGGAAAGGAACATGAGTTTATATAAACACCTACAGATACCAAAAGTGACATTGTCAAGAGAGATAGATTTGGGCTTCTTTTTCCTCTAAGTTTGTATGACAATTGCATTTCTAACAAGAAGAATTAGAAGAACAGAACAATTTCAGATGTTCAGAAAAACTCTCAAGAACTTTTTCCAGGATAAGTCTTTTACCCAGTAGTGAACACAAAACCAAGCTCTCTTCCTCCAGTCTCTGAATGTGGATTGTAGAGAGAATGTATTTATGGAAGAATCTCTTTTTCACAAAAACTGAAAAGAAACAAGAGTTATTTTTTTTTAAACACTGATAACAAAAGTTACCTGTCTAAAACACAGCATCATATGAGCTGCTATGGTGACAATTACCTCCATCCCAGCCAGAACCAATACCGTACTAGCAGTAGGGTTTGCCCTGCGAATACTGCAGTATGTACCTGGAGCACTGTGGATAGACTGGCAGTCCATTGTGTCAAGAACACACATAAGCAGCAGAAGAGAATAGTTCCTTCCTTGCAATCTAAGCCTGAATAAGAAGTCCCAAATTCTAAGGTGGTGACTGTGTCTCAGAACTAAAAATGAAAACCAGGTAACCTTTATATTATAAAGCTCATTGCAATCTTAATGTTAAATATTAATGGATGCAACACACTGGTTTCTGTGACCAGCAAGCTGGGAAAAAGAAGGTTAAATCTTTTTAAGTGTATCTACCTATAGATATTGATATAAATATAGATATAGGTGTAGAATCATAAAAACAGAATCATAGAATGGTTTGGGTTGGAAAGGACCTTTAAAGATCATCTATTTCCAACCCTTCTGCTGTGGGTAGGGGCATCTTCACTAGACCAGGTAGCTCAAAACTCCACCCAGCCTGACACTGAATGCTTCCAGGAATGGGACATCCACAGTTTCTCTGGGCAAACTGTTCCAGTGCCTCACCACCCTTATAGTGAAGAATTTCTTTCTTATGTGTAATCTAAATCTACCTTCTTTTAGTTTAAAACTGTTACTCCTCATCCTATCACTACAGGCGCTGGCAAAATTTCTCTGTCCATCTATGCTGTAAGCCCCCTTTAAGTACTAGAAGGCTGCTATAAAGGTATACCCTGAGCCTTCTCTGTTTCAGGCTAGGCAACCCCAACTCTCTCAGACTGTCTTCTTAGAAGACATGTTCCTGTTCTCTAATCATTTTTGTGACCCTCTTCTAGACCTTTCTATCCATGCCTTTTTTGTGCTAGGTATAGATATAGTTAGACATTTATGGAATAATTGCCTAAGCTGACTTGAAAATTAAACTGATGTTCGCATTTTAAAGAAAAGGTACAGCACTGAAGAAGCTTCCAGGGTGGAGTGTAGCTGCACTACCTACACGTTCCCTCAGCCTCCAACCTTAGATGTTAATCACACTGGGGAAACCTGCTGTGCTGACTCTAAGGAACAGTACAGATTGTAGAGCAGAGTGGAGACACCGTGGCTAGGCTCTCTGACAAGATGGGAACTTGATTATTCTTGTGCACACCAAGACTGGTAAGCTGCACATTTGCTACCCTGAGCCAATGACCTGTCATACTTTTGACAAAATGCTGTAGTGAACTTTTCTCATTATAATATCATTATAATACCAAAACACACCTCCATCCCAAAAGCTACCTGTCACCAAGGTGCGACTACCCTTCACTGAGCATGTGCTCTGAATTTCTCAGAGCCTATACCTTTAAACAAAAGCAAGAAAACTTTGCACCAACCATAACCAAGATATGCTTGGCTAAAGTCACTCAAGCTCCACCTAAAAGATAGAAAATAATATAAATTGGCTTAAGAGAATGAGGATGTTAGGGAAGATACCATCACAACTTCTGGGATTGATCGATGGGCTGAATCTCTCTTCACCCCCCCCACCCCCCACCCCCATTGGGACACCTCTGGGTAAGATTTGAACACTTGTTTATACCAAGTGCCTCCCCGGTGACAGAAATCTCTATTGAGTCTTTGTGCCTTTTAACACATTTATAGCCAGCCTGTGTTACTCATGCTTTTGGTATTTGAGTGTGCTTTGCAGACACTGAATTTATCACTGATGATCTGAAGAACCTGTGTACCTGTTGCTTTAACAAATTTCACTAGATTGCATTGAACCTAGCCATGATAGTTCTCATTGAACGCAACCAAACTCTTTAAGTGTGTCCATGGTAGTTCATGGAATGCGACTAGAGCAAGGGTGTCCTACGTTATTTGTGAATCTGTAATCGTGATAGTTCAGAACCCTGAATGTGACCAGACTTTTAATGGCTAATTGGCTACACCCTTAACGCAACAACAGTTTTGGTATAGGTTATTTAATAAAAGAAACAAACCATCTTTTCATCCCTATCACCCAATAACCTGCCCCCAAGATGAGTCAGAAGACTTCTCACTTCTAATTCTTTTAATGAACTACAGACAGTACTGACAGGCTGGCCTTTTTCCACAAAGGATAGACTGAACTGATAGATGTTTCTTATACTTAACTTCCATTATTCATTACATGGAATGCAAGACCATGCTGCACCATAAAAAAAATAAAGCCAAAACTTTGCATTTTGAAGAAGAAATCCAGTGAACTGATTGGGATTCAGTTATCAAAGCTCCAGGTTTAGAGGGTACAGACTATGTTTAACTGTAAATTTTTTGATCTCTCCACTGAATTAAGTAAAGCATATTCTTTATTTTGCTCAATCAAACCTGACATACTATAGTAAACCTGGAGAAGTAGAATATCTTAAGTCTTTTTAAGAATTAACATACAAAACCTAAAGCATTTATTATAATACTGTCTATTATTAACATATAAATGAATGACATTACAAACAGAGGATAATTAAGTAAATTACTTCATTATTATAGGTAATTTCCCAAGGCATCAATTAGGTAAATTCTAATTACAGACTGTTTCAAAGTTTTAAGTTGAAACTTATTAAATAATACTGGCAAGACCCATGGATGTTGCAAGAAAAAAAATAATAATTTCATACGAGAGCAAATTTCATTTCAAAAGGTTAAACTAAAGACAGACATACTGTTCTTAAAGCTATTAATAACCATAATCTATGAATTACATTGGCTTTTGGATTGATAAACCCATATTCCAAGCGTATTTATTTCACTGAAAGAAATTGAGGCAGTCTTTCTGAAGACATCAAATTATGAATAAAAAATGTTCATTTGGAAACTCATTTGTTTACACTCTCAGGTGCCAGCTTTTTCCCATTAACAAGTTGAAATCTTTTCAAATTATTTTTATTGGAAATTTCATTAGTGTTTGTAAATATGTCATGTTTACAAGTAAGCAGGATGTGTGAATGTGAGCTTGTGCCCATTCTGCATCTTCCATTTCTCCCTGCCCATTCCCATCTATTTGTTGTGCTGCCCATTCTTTTGCGCTTAGTCAGGCTAATCCCTTGTATGAGCATGTACTCCACTCACAGAATAGCTCCCAGGGGGCATTTTGACACCTTGATTCATATGTTCATGGTTTTTATGTCTCATCTCTACAAAACAATATTACAGTATGATGGAAGTCTTTGAATTGGCCGAAGAAAAACAGAAATCCCAAAGATACAAATATCAGCTTAGAAACTACCATTTGTCACCTATCTACATCTCAAAAGAGACGTGCTTCACAAAAGCAGTGAGCAGTGTTTCTTTGATAGACTAGATTGAAATTGAAAGAAGAAAATGAAGATTCCTCATAGGATATCACTAGAGTAAAGTCACAGTTAGGATCTTGGAAATAAATATCTCAGAAAACATTTTTTTTATTTTTTTATTTTTTATTTTAGCAGAAGCAGCATATTCAACAAAGCACATATGATTTAATTCTAAGAACCGTTTTTTTAACCATTGATATTAGTAACGGCACTCTTCCTCCTGTTATAAATGAAGATACAACTCAATCTGAATTAAGTAATATTTCAAAAAGGCAAGTAAACAGCGCTGGGTGCACGGGGAATCTACGCTCTACCAACATGAACACACAACCATCGAACTTTCTAAATATATAGAACATTGCTTTTAGATATTCATAAGAAACCCGAGTACGCCTATACATATGTACAATCAGAAAAGGTATCATTTGAAATATAAACATGGCAAAGTTTCCAGAATTCTGGCAAGTGTTTAAAAACAATCCTTTAAGTCTATTACTATTAATGTCCACGACTGGGGGAGCATAGTTGGAGTTGGTAATCCTAGCTGAAGTGCTCCCATATCTTCCATGACTTCATTAATTTTTCTCAAATCATGTAACAGTCCCCATTTTCCATTCCTTTTCTTGATTACAAACACCGGAGAGTTCCAGGGCTAGTCGTGGGAACAATACGTCTCGCTTTAAGTTGTTAAGCAACTCGGCCTTCGGGCCTTATGTATCCTATTCGTCCCGGATCGAAGGGAAACAGATCCGGCTCCTTTTCAGGGCCTTTAGGGCCTGAATCAAAAGGAACGCCCAGGTCACCAGGGGTATAACAGCAAAGGCCTGCGATGGCAGTAGCGGCGGGGGGGCCGATGGTGTAGCAGAAGGATCGGTGGACGAGCCCGCAGCTCCCTCACTATCTGGCACACCACACGTCTCTGCTTGTGGCCGCACATGGCTCTTTAAGGCCTCAGAGATTGCTCGCCAGGTCCCGAGCAATCCCACCGCAACCTTGTCGTTTTTGCTAGCAGTGTCCCACACCTTGACCTCAGTTTGGTCCCATGTTTCAGGATCATAAACCGTCTGACTGTTAATAAAGGGAATAAGCTGTAAGGTTACCAGGACAGTCTTTGTTTCCAAGGGCGTACGATTCCCCATAACGCGCAACTGCTTACCTTCGGCCAGCGAGGGGCAGTTGTGTGCGCGGGTCCGGTTCTCTCAGCTTGAGCTTCCTTCCAGCTCCGGTGCGCCTGTTCCCAGCGACTTTCTATACGAGCTTCTTTGAGCGGTTTGCTGAGTTTGGCCGAACCTATCTTCATTAGGCGATCAATGTCCCTGTTCCTGTCCTAGTCCCTGTTCTGTTAGCCTGTCGCTGTGCCTGTTGTTCATGTCCCTGTTTGTTTTTCATCATCGAGGACAGGCTCCCTTTTTATACTATTTGCCCCACAGCAGTCCTTTTCCACTAACTATTCAGTGGTCAACAACTTTGCCCGGCAACTGCAAACACCCAGCAACTTCCATGCCTTAACGGCTGGAGAACAAGCAACCCGAGACGCCATGGCGTCTCCTGAATCACCCTTCTTTGTTCCCTCTAAACTCTTTACATTCCTGATGGCCTCATCGTTAAGAGTCTGATGTTATCACCAAACCATGGGGCTTGTCGACCCCCATGGCCACACTCCCACATCTCCCCCTTCTTTATTAACATCAACCATCTTCTTGACACGAATTCTTGACACAGAATGACTCTATATATCACACTCCTGTCATTGCTAGTAAGGGTACATTATGGAAATTTAGAATTTGTAAATCATAGAATTGGATACTAGATAGATAATAATGTACTATGGTGATATTTGGAAACAATTTTTTTTTTTTTTTATGTTTAACTGATATTTGCTGAAAAGATAGTAAAACCAGAACATATTTCCCAGCATGTCCTATCTTTTAATAGATCAATCAGTTTCTTCTGTTTCATTTTTTATTACAACAGTGAGCCATAGGATGACTGGCACTTCTTTGAAATAACCCAGGGATATTTTGTTTGCTTGTTTCTCGTTGCCTAAAGCATAAGTACTGTTTGAATATTGCAGTTAAAATACTAGTGGAAATAGGATGTGGAGTAGGTTTTTTCTGAAAAAGTCAGTATGAGTTTCACTTGTAGGGTATATAAAAACAGTGTTTTGTAAATGTCACACTAGAAAGTCTGCCTTTTTAAGGAGACATTAGAAATTGTGATGGATTCTGTCACAAATTTCTCAACCCACTCTTTGTGTTTCTGGAGCAGGCTGCACAGAAGTGAAAGAATCAGAAGCAAGTGAACACAAATCCTTAATTTCTTCAGTAAGACGTACAATGCATAAATGAAGCCAATGAAAAACACCTACACTGCCACTGCTGCAGCTGTGGAAAAATAGGGGAAGAAAAGACATGATTTCCTTCTCCACAAATAATAGATGCCCAGCACTGTACAAAATCACAAACGTTTGTGCTACAATTATTATTAGTTCTCCTTTTGCATACATTATCCCATTCATATATTCAAATATCTTGTGCTGAATTTATGGGAACTCAGTGCACAATAGGCTGTTCAAGTGTTTGGTAAGACTAGTAATATACATATCCCAAGTATGAGAACCAACATACAACAGTTTTAGATCTACATATATTCTGTTTTAAATCTAAAACTGTTTTTAACTTCAGGCCAAAAGCATCACAGGCTATTCTTAAGTGATCTATAAGGAACTGAAACAAGCAAGCCTATGCTTAAATTTAATACACATACTTCTATTCTTCTACTGGGAAGTGTTTCAATGTCCACAGATTAAATGAAAGATTGAGAATGACAGGTCTGCTCAGGTTAAAATCACCAACAAATAAAATCACTAGTGTAAAATACAGGGTTGCAAAAGGGGATGTAAAATGCTGTCCATATTACAAATGACAATTTCAAGGGCCTGATGCTTGATATTTACATGTACTTTTTGTACAGCACCAACTTGACTGCCTCATAATTAGTGACAACTCCCATGAGGTAGAAAGTAATTGCTCATTTGTAGATGAGGTACTTCTCGATCAAGAAGTGATTAAAATATTTATATTGCACAGCTTGTTCAATTCACTCATATTATCAGATTAATTTACTTTAATTCACCATGCATCAACATTTACATGATTTTCCTCCAAAAATGGTACTTGAAATAGAATAACTTTTTATTACTTATTTTTCAGCTTAATAACATCACTATGTGGGATGGATAGATGGCCACTGCTCCATTAGAATTCTAGATTTACTCTATAAGCATTATGTTGTGTGCTCGACATGAAAATTTATAGGTACTTATGATGAAATATTTTTCAGGCTGGAATCTCCAGGGAATATGGTTTAAATTAATAAAGATTTACTAGTGAGAAGTATATATAATTTTGTTAGTCTTGAGGAAAAAAAGGTGAGACAATGCTTTTGTTTTGTTTTTTCCTTACTTTTGTTTTGTTTTTTCCTTACCTTTTCCAAAAGGTTTTGATTTTCATTTTTCTTAAATAAAAGGGGTTGTATCTGAACTTTTCATAAAACCTGATATTTTAATCTGATTTTTACTTCTAAACTCAAATCTCTTCATTGCTGTGATTTATGTTGGTTTCTCTCCCAAAGGACTTAAGGTGATAAATTAACTGTGGTAAAAATCTAAAAATTTACTTGGTGTCTGAAAGTAATCTCAACCTGTGCCTTTATATACATGTTATATAAATAACATGTATGTACATGTTATTATATACATCTTACACCGATGGAAATAGGGTGTAACGTATTTGCAGGTGGCAGAGCTACATTGTTTATGATACGAAATCCCCAGATTCCAAAGATGTCATTTTCAAAATTGTCAGTAAAGTACCTGACAAAAACTGCTGTGGATCTATGTTTACTGAAGATTAAACAAATATGCCCTAACCCAAACACCTGTCTGGAGTTCAGAGCTGGTTTTACAAACTTCTCAAGAAGCTGGGTAATTGCTCAGATTTAAACTAGTTTAAGCTAACTCAGATATGTTTATCCAGCATGCTGTTACAGCAAGGTAGACATAACCCCTATAAGTATACTGGTTAGCTGTGCCAGAACTGAAAATCCCTACCAGCTCTGGGAACCTTGTATCCTTAGCTAGTATTCCAATATTACATTCTACATGGGCATATGTGGAAAGATAGAGCAAAAGACACTTTGAGCACACGGAACACAGTTTATATTATGATGAAACCTATCCTTGTTCCTGTGGGATAAAGCACTGTCAATACATAAATCATAGAGAATTTAGGTTGTCGTTATAGGCCAGACCAGAATAATGAAGTTTAGACTTCCTACTGATTCACTGTCTTTAAGGCTAACAAGTCTTAACAAGGCTACAAAAATATCTATTGAGTATCAGATTATATTGAAATTAAATATCTCCAGTTAGCACTTATTTTTATTAATCACCAATCTCCAATTAGAAAGTAAAAAATCTAGCCTTTATCTTATTTACCATATTTACCTCCAATGTGGTCAATAGGGATGGCTGACAAGATACAACCCCAAAACAAACCAAAATATATCTTTTATGTTTGGTTGTATCTACTTTAAATACCAATTTCTCAAGCATTTCCTGACATGCATTTGGTTGAATCATATTACTCCAACAGCTGCTAACAACTGTAAAAAGAAACTGAAATTACCCAAGTTAATGAAAATAGTCTTTTTTTGTCATTTTGTGATCAACACACGATCACTTTCTTGGGTATGATTATACTGAAAATGTAATAGTTATGCCTTTTTTTTGTGTGTGTTATACAATTTTTCAAGATTAAGAAATTCTCAATAAGGTGATCTTACTAATGAATCTTTATTATTTCAACTTCTATGTTCAGAAATCTTTTTGTCAGTTTAACAGTTTCACGAGCATCTTGCCAAAACATCTGACTCACAAGTCAAAGGTTATAAACTGAAGGAAAAAAAAAATGTGAATATGTCTGTCTGTCATTTGTCTATAAAATGGTCTAATGGTCTCTGCAGGATAACCCACCTTCAACCAAATCAGTAAGAGAGCAAATGTACTGGGGTACATTAATTAGATTTGGGGTGAAACAGAAGCACATTAGTTTTTCTCCTGTAGTCAATTGAAATGGAATTTGGCACTTTGGTTTTAAGGACGCATTGCCTGCACTTTAGAAAAGTAAACCTCAAAGCAAGAATAGTTTTGTAAAGCAATTTCTAAATAAAAGTTAAATGAATTATACGAGTTATTATATTTATTTGCCTTCTATCTCAGTGCAGATGGACAACATTCTGTGGACAGTTTAGGACAAGGAATCTGCAGTGAGCCTTGTTGCCCTCAGGAAAGGAAGAAAAGCTGGAGAAGAACTGTCAGAACTCTGTACGTTCAGTTCTGTCAGACCCAAGCTGCCTACAGTGTCTGCCAGCATAAAAGAAAAGAAAACAGATGCTTGTCCAGTATCAGACTCAATGATACCTCCTAAGAGACTTTGCTGTGGTTGGTTAAACAATAAAGTAAAAAAAAAAGAGAGAGAGAGAATTAGGTTAGTGGAATGTACTTGCCAAAACAAAAGCCTACAATGTCTGCCTGACCAGCAAAAAGCCTTTGCAGTCACCATTAACGTTTTCACCTCTAGGCATAGTTCTTAGTCTCCTGGCACAAAAATACTGGAAAAAGACACATAAACAAATGTGATGAGACCTCAGTCAGGAGTAGTCTCTTTCTGAAAAGAATTGTTAAGGTATTGTAGTTTTGAAACTACAAAACAGAACAGAATTAAATAAATTATTTTAGTATAAAGAGAGAGAGAGAAAGTTTTTGTATTGTTACACCACAACCTGACAGCATGATCAGGTACTAAATCTTTCTCATTACAGATAGCTGACACAGGAAAGGAAAAGAAGGAAACCATCTGCCACATTTTCAAACAAAGGCTGAAGACAGTTGTCTTAAAGTTTAGCTATTTTAGTATCCTTTCCCTGGATTTTTGCTTTGTTATATAGTTAACTGTGACTTTGATCCTTAGTGTTGTTACCTCCTGCTTATGATCCTTAAGAAAAATAACAGCAGAAACTTGCTAATAGGAGACCCACCACAGGCCATAGTCCTTTTTCTCATATTTCATAAAAATGAAAAATAAACAAACAAAAAGATCTCTTCATAAATGTTTTCAGTCAATCATGTAATGCTCTTTTTTTTTTTCCTTCAAAGGTGAAAAAGGAAGTCTTTCAAGGTTTGATTCTCAATCCTTGTGCACCTTACTGGACAAAATACACACAAACATGTATTTCACATTTATGTACAGCATCTGTATTGTTTTGGTCAGTAAACAGGATCCTCATAGAATCATGCAATCACAGAGAACTCAGGCTGGAAAGGAGGTCAGGAGCTCTCCAGTCCAACCTCCTGCTTACAGCGGAGCCATTTCTGAGGTCCAGTCTGGTTTTTCAGGGCTTGAAAACCTCCAGGGTTGGAAACTACACAGTCTCTTTTCCTCCCCCTCTTCAAGGGGAGGAAGTTTCTCCTTATATCCAGCTTGAACATCTGTTTCAACTTAGGCCCATTCTCCCTCTTCCTCCCACCATGCACAGCTGTGAAAGGCCTGACTCCATCTCCTCAGTAACCTCCCTGCTGTCCCTCTGTGGCGGGTGTTAGGTGCTCCTGAAGACACCCTAGTTTCAGGATGGAGCTGGTCCCTCAGCCTCTCTCCACAGGTCAAGTGCTCCAGCTCCTCAGCATCCTGGGGGTCCTCTGCTGAATTTATTCCAATTTGTTGATGTCTTTCTTGTATCAGGGGTCTACAACTAGACAAAGTATTGTGGATGTGGTCCAATGAGTGCCAAGTAGAAGAGGATAATCACTCCCAGTACCTGCTGGCCATGCATCTGTTCATGCAGACCAGGGAGGTTCTGGTCACCTTGGCTGGCTCAGGCTCAGCTTACTGCCCACCAGGCCCCGCTGCCTTTCTTGTATGGATGCTCCCATGGAGTTGCTTCCAGCTTGTACATCCACAGCCAGTTGCCTCTGCAGGGGCTCCTCCATCCCAAGGGCAGCTCTTAGGATTTGTCCTTGCTCAGTTTCATAAGGTTCCTATCAGCCCATTCCTCCAGCTTGTCCAGGTCTCTCTGAACGGGACCCTGCCCTAAACCTTATCAACTGATATCCTACAGTTTGGCTTCACTTGATACATATGTGTTCTATTACATCCTCCAGCTCAGTGATAAAGATGTTTACAAGGACAGGTCGCAGTACAGCCCCCTGCAGTTTTCCACTTCTTACAAAACTCCAAGTCAAGCATGACTCATTAACCATGACCTCCTGGATATGACCATCCAACCACCTTTTTACCATTTAGAAGTCCAGCTATCTAGACCATAATGTCTCAGCTTTGATATAAGAATATTGTGGGTGACAGTGTCAAAAACCTTGTCAAAGTTGAAGTAAATGACATCCAGTGATTTTATCATAGAAGGCAGTAAACTCAGTCAGGCTTGATTTACCCTCAGTTAATCCAAGCTGACCCTTCCTAATCACTTTCTTCTCCTGCATGTGCCCATAAAATTGTTCCCACAGGACTTAGTTTGTGACTTTCCTAAGAAAAAAAGCAATGCTGACCAGTCTGTAGTTCCTTGAATCATCATTTTATGAATACGAGTATGTGGAATGTTAATCAGGCTTGTTGGTTTCAAAATACTGAGTGACCATAAGTCAGGAAAGAATTGCTGAGACCAGTCTTGAGCAGGAATGTGAATTAATTAATATGCAGGAATTGTGTAAGTTGATTAACATGCAGGAATGTGAGTTGACTGACATGCTTATCTTGCTCATCTGTCCAAAGTACAGGATAGATGTTGGAGGTTTGCAGTTGAACATTCATCATGTGTGAGGCCTGGCAACCGTAGCAACTAAGGGACAGCTAGGTTGAGACAGAAACCTCACAGACTGATGTTGTTTCAAGTGAAGCCGGGAAAGCAACCATGCCTCTGTACTGAAAATTAGTGTCACTGCCTCCCCCTCTTTTCTTCTTGACTGACAATGCAACAAGCCTTGCTAAGAGCCAATCAGCACACAATAAATGACTTAGTCCCACCTCACAAAAAGTATAAATTTGGCATTTAGAAACTTCCAATCTGAGGATGAGTACTCCAATTATTGGACAGGTCGAATGGCCTGGACCTCTCTCCTCCCTAAGCAGGGATGCCTCTTTGGTTAGACTCTTGCCTGACTGTTGGACATTACCCAGGAAAATATGGATAATTAAAGCACTAAACTATTAACTTGAGTTCGATTATTGCAGTAAGTGAATTTACCAAGCAGCAACTCTGAATCTGTTATATCTGTCACCTTATAAACTACTCATCTTTTCAACTTTGAAAAACTGTCTCTGTGAAAGTCTTTGTTAGGGCTCTGAAACATTGACTCTCATAAACTGTTATACATGCAATCCTTTAGAGATAAACTGCTGACCAAGTCTGGGACTAGGATTGGATCTAGCTGAACCTAGGCTCCTCTCTGAGGAGTTTAGAAAGCAAGACAGTCCTTTCTGAACCTCATCACAGAATCACAGAGTCACAGAATGTCTGAGGTTGGAAGGAACCTCTGAAGATCATCTAGTCCAACCCCACTGCCAACCGGGATCACCTAAAGCACATTGCGCAGGATGGCATCCAAGTGGGTTTTGAATATCTCCAGAGAAGGAGACTCCACAACTTCTCTGGGCAACCTGTTCCAGTGCTCTGTCACCCTCACAGCAAAGAAGTGCCCTCTTATATTCAGATGGAACTTGCTGTGCTTCAGTTTGTATCCGTTGCCTCTCATCCTCTCACTGGGCACAACTGAAAAGAGTCTGGTTCGATCCTCTTGACACCCTCCCTTCAGATATTTATATACATTGATAAAGACTCAATGACTCAATGGGAGGACCTCCCTCAGCCACATATCCTTAAAGTGACAGAGTGCAACATTTGTTTTTCTCCAGTTGCTATGTACTTCTCTTGGTCTCAGTTACTATTACAGCATCATCACTCTATTGCAGATCGTTCTTCTTCTTAAGCCCTGTTTCTAATCCTAGATGACTGTGAAACCTAGTCAGCAAAAGTCAGGCAAAGCAGCCACTGAGTGCTTCAGCCTTGTCTGTGGCCACTGTCACTAAACCAACCACTCATTATAAACAGGTCCTCATTTTCCTTGTTCAATCTTCTCCTTCTACTGTAGCAATAGAAGCTCTACTTGTTGCTGTTGACATCCCTTGCAAATGTCAACTGTGGATTATTTTGATTACTTTTGCTGCAAATGGGGAGGCTATTGGTGCTGCGATGAGATACCAAATCAACTTAAGCCCTTCGAGTCCACATAGCCTTCATGTTATAGTCAGGGTTTCCCAAGTTATAAGTACATAATTTCCTGTCTCAGTTTGATGAGAAATTTACGTATTTGCATATTATATTTTCTTGGCATAAGTATTAAATAAACTGCCTCTTGGTTTCTGTGGTCAGCAACCTCTGCTTGTGCAGATACCATCGTAGATGTATTTAATACCTGTGCATTTATTCAGTTATTAATGGACAGGAATTACTTTGTGATTAGGTTTTCTCCCACACTTTCCAACACTGCTGCAAGCTCTTTAGGAAGGACAGGCTGGGAAGATGAGCAGGGAATGCTGACCTTTTTGGGAGAGAGCAGGTGGAATACATGCAGCTCTGCCTGGGGATTGCAGAAGAGCCATCTGAGTGTCTATGGACTAGGATAAAAGGGATGACAGGGACAGGGGGAACGTTACAGTGGGGGGTTGCTCCAGCCACCCTGAAAAGCAAGCCCTAGACTTTCTGAGACTAAACTGTGGCCTCTTCAAGGATCTGCTTGAAAGAGTCTTGTGGTATAGGACCCTGGAGGGAAAAGAGCCCAAGAAAACTTGTTAATATTCAAGGATCACTTCTTCCAAGCTTAAAACAAGATCCATCTCAATTAATAGGAATTCAGGCAAAAATGACAGAAAGGTAGCCGTGCAGAAGAAGACCTGGGGGTCCTGGTGGATACTGAGTTGAGTATGAGCCTGCACTGTGCCCTTGCCACAAAGAAAGCTGATGATATCCTGGGCTGCATTAGGCAATGTATAGCCAGCAGATTGAAGGAGGTGATCCCTTCTCTCTGCTCGGCACTTGTGAGGCCACAAGTGGACCTGTAGTATTGTTTCCAGTTCTGGGCCTTCTAGAACAAGAGAGACATAGATATACTGGAGAGAGTCCAGTGAAGGGCCACAAAGCTGAGGAAGGGACTGGAGCAACTTTCCTATGAGAAAGAGTGAACTGGGAATCTTCAGTTTAGTGAAGGTTCAAGGGGATCTCCATGTAAATACTTGAAGGGAGGGTGCATGGAGGACATAGCCAGGCTTTTTTTAGTGGTGCCCAGTGACAGGACACAAGACAGTGTGCACAAACTGGAAGATAAGAGGTTCCCTCTGAATATCAGGAAACACTTCTTTATTGTGAGGGTGATGAAGCAATGGCACAGGTTGCCCAGAGAGGTTGTGGAGTCTCCCTCCTTGGAGATTTCAAAAGCCATCAGGACACGCCCCGGAGCAACCTTGCTCTGTATAGCTCTGCTTGAACTGGGGGGTTGGACCTGATGACCTCCAGAGGTCCCTTCCAACATCAGCCATTCCATGATTCTGTGATGGAAAACAGTTCCCACAGACACAAATTGCTGATACCAGGCAGAAAATAGATCTTTAATACTGTAAAATGTATTAGGTTGACATGTATTAGCTTTTGGTAGTAGGGGAGAGCTTCAGGGTGGCTTCTGTGAGAAGATTCCAGAAGCTGCTCCATGTAAAGTAAGAGCCAGTTCCAGCCAGCTCCAAAAGAGACCTGCAACTGGCCAAAGCTGAAACAATGAGCCATCCTGGTTAAGCCTCTGTGAGAGTATATTTAATAAAGAAAATAAAGCTGTGCAACACCATATGGGAGAGAGAAGTGAAAAAAATGTGTAAAGAAACAACCCTGCAGACACCAAGGTCAGTGATGGAGAAAGAGGAGGTGCTCCAAGTGCTGGAGCAGAAGTTCCCCTGTGGCCTGTGGAGACGACCATAGTGGAGCTGGCCATCCCCTGTAGCCCATGGAGTACCACACCTCTATGCTGCAGCTTATCGAGGTCCTTACAGGGAAGTGGGTGGATATGGCCTGAAGTAGGCTGCAGCCCATGTTGGAGCAGACTCTGGTCTGGAAGTGCAGCCTAAGGAGACGAGCCCATGGTGGAGCAGGGGATATGGTGGGAGCTGCTGTCTGTGGGGGGTCCATGCTTGAGCAGTCCATTCCTGAAGAATGGACTCTGTGGTATGGATCCATATTGGAGCAGTTCTTGAAGAACTGCCATCTGTTGGAAGCCCACATAGGATCACTTTGGAAGGACTGCATCCCATGAAAGGGACCCCATGCTAGGTCAGGTGAAGAGAGTGAGGTGGAGGGAGCAGCAGAGATGAACTGTCATGGACTAAATGCAGCCCCCATTTCCCATTCCCCTGAGCCACTCTGGGGGAGGACATAGAAGAGGGTGGATGTGGGGAAGGCGCTAATCTGTTATCAATAGGCAAAAAATTACATTAATCTCCTTGATTTGGAGTCTGTTTTGCCTGTGATGGTAAGTGATCTCCCTGTCCTTATCTCAATCTATGATTTTTTTTTTTTGCATTTTTCCTTTTGTCCTTCTGAAGATGGGGAGTGAGAGAGTGTCGTGGTGCTTCAATGCCCAGCAGTGTTAAACCACCATATGAAGATACACGTTGTTGGTTTCTGTTGGAGGTTCTAACACTGGGCCTTTCTTTGATGCTATACTTAAAAACTAATGTTTCAAACTTAATTTGGCCTTTAAAAAGTAAGGCTATACACACACATACAAACATACACGAAAGAAATAAAAACTGTAGATTATGTTAAAAATGTTGAAGTTTCCCACCAGTAACGAGACGTTTCTGGAAACAGCTTTTCAGATTCCTCTAGTGACTTCTGGTTGCCAAAGACAGACATAATATTTTCTCATTATTAGTTCTTCAGTAGAGACAAAACAGAGTATTGTGTTCTTTGCAGTCACACCGAGGAAGAGGTATTTTTAACAAGTAATTTAAGGGAGTAAAATGAAGGAAGGATGGCTGAAGAATTTACAATGATGCATAATTATTGGAGTGAGTGAATCTGTGAACACTTCTGTCAGGTTTCTTCAAAAAAAATAAAAAGAAATCTTCTTGATAAATCTGATTTAAAAAGTGATGTAGGCAGGAAGAATAAGGAAAATAGAGTGCATGTAATGCATTCCTGCATTACACCTGGTAATTCTTAATCTGCGTTGTTTCACATTCATCAAAACAAGACAAACAGCTGTAAATTGTGGAGGCATTATTTGTGTATCTTGTTATTTCAGTCAAATCATCAGTTTTCCAAGTGGAAAGCAAATTTTTTTCCACTTAACACTATCTTTGGCAAAGCAGTATATTTTACATTTGCACTTTCAAATGTGGACAAGAGATGTCATCCAACCTGTTCCTTTGCATACCCAACAGCTTTTAAAAATATGGACTTGTGCTACATACACTGGAAGTCATTTTTCATACTATTCATTTAAAATACATTACTGTAATCACAGAATCATAGAACGGCTTGGGTTGGAAGGGAGCTTAAAGACATATAGTTCCACCTGCCCTTCCATGGGCCGGGACACCTCCCGCTAGATCAGATTGTCCAGGGCCTCATCCAACCTGGCCATGAACACCCCCAGGGATGGGGCACCCACAACTTCTCTGGGCAACCTGTTCCAATGCCTCACCACTCTCAAGAGTAAATAATTTCCTCCTAACCTCTAATCTAAATCTTCCTTCTTTTAGTTTAAAGCCATTCCCCCTTGTCCTATCACTATCTGCCTGTTTAAAAAGTTGCTATCCAATCTTCAGTTGCTATCAGACAGGGCTTCCAAAAACCCTCAGACCAGACCAGAGGTTTAATGACACCAGTGCTATTACCTCATTATCTTCATATCTTTTAACCTTCTCTATGGTTAAGAGAATCTATAGTAAAATCTACGGTTATAGCAAGAAGTTTCTTGAGTCCCATTGTTAAGGAGCAACCCACTTACATGAAGAAGTAAAGTGACTAAATTCTGAGTTCTGGAAAACCATATCTTACTGTCTTGAAGATATTGATTACAGGTCATTTATCCTTTGCTTCAATTTCTCATCCATTAAAGGAAGATAATGATACATAGCTGCTGTATGTACCTCACTGGCATACAGAGGAGACTTCTAATTGCATTTAGATTAATTTCTCATTGAAACTGGTGATTAAATTAAGATTCATATTAATGGACTATTTATAAAAACTGTATATGCATAAGGTTTGAGGATACCTTACAAAGTAAGACAACCATTCCTCTGTTCTTGTCCATGCAGCCTAGTTGTAACAGATGGTCATGTACTGTCTTTTAAAATCTCTGTTCTATTGGTTAGTTATCCTTGCAAGATTTTCCCCTCGATTTCTGAAAGTAATCATTTCTATGGCAAATCAAGTTAATTATTTCTTGATGATAAGAAAAAAAATATTCCTAACACATTTTACTGCCTGAAGATTATGTTTCCTCTCAGTCTTCCTATTTCTCTTTGTCTTGTTCTGTCATCTATGGAAGAATACCTTGTAAAAATTTTTATTAAAGATAGTTTGCAGATGTCGATGTGATTTTTTTATTATTATTATTATTTTAGGCCACACAACTACTAAATATTAAAAATATATTACTTCTCTTAAGTATGGCACTGGTTAGATCCCAGGTGATGTCTGCATTATCTACAACAATATCTTTTTGGCTCAAATAAAGTACATGAACAGTTAAAATCCCTCAGATCAATTATTCCTCTCTCCTAGCAGGATTTTTCTCCCTATTTTAAATTTGTGTATATGCTGGGGGCAAGAAGGTAGGTTGTCTTCAAAAATAGTACTTGTCCTTTTGTCATGTTAATTTCAGGCTACATCATCATTTATAACATTCATTCTTAATTTAAAGTTTATCCTTCTGGAACATTTGGGTCTTCCTCTACTATATATAAGAAAATTCTTATTCCATTACCTTCGGTATTTAATATAAATTCTGTGTAGTTCCAGGTCTAAGAGAGAGTAATCTCTGTCTTGGAGAAGGTTTTCATTGAATCACAGGGAAGTTTTATGCTAGTTAACAGAGATCTGTTGAAGCTAAGGAATCACTGGCTGGACTTCTGATGGATAGCCATAATAGGCCCTGTATATGCAAAATGCACAGTTCTGCAGCAGACTTGTGAGAGATGAGAATCTCTAATGAGAGATTTCAGACAATAAAGACGGAAAAACAACTGAAGACTATACTTTTAGTCTAAATCCTCAGCGGTCACCACACTAGCTATATGTAACCTGTTGTTAAGACAATTTCTGAAATACAACAAGCATTCAAAGAGATTAGATAAGAAGAAAGAAAAGAAAGCTCATTGTCTCACTGACGTGAGAAAGAAGAGAGGGCTCCAGCAGTTTGGATGCGTGTGCCAGATGAAGTTCTTTCCTTTGACAGAAACTATGCTCTTTGGCCTGATAGATGGCTACATAATAAAAATCTAGCTGTGCAGATGATGGGAAGACAATATAGCAAATATTTGTGGCAGACATCTAGCACTGCTCTATCAGGAAACAAGCAGAACAAAGGACAGAATGCAACATGATGCCTACTATGGTCTACTGCAATAAAATAAATAACTGAATTTCATGAGCTCTGGTCATGGGCAGCAGAAAAGTTAGTACTGGAAATGTAAAATGAGAGTATGTTGTACACCAGTTTGAAAAGGTAATAATTTAAATTTTAAGTAAAATAAAAAATAAATTGATACAGGACACTATACTAGCTTTTGTACCAGTGAGTAATTTTACATGTAATTTTACTTTTATTTTTCTTTGAAAATAATGGAATCACCCATGGAAAGTAATAAAAAATTGCAGGTTTAGGCTTTCTGAGATGTGTAACACAGGAAAGTTCTCTCTTGTAAAACAATAAAATCTAACTAATCATGAGCAGCTCATTTTCTCTACTTTGGTAATTACATTTACTGCATTTGATAGAAAAAAAACAGAGTGATGTAAGATTCAGGGCAACATGTGGCTTTACCCTGCTCAACAGACAAACTCCACAACTGTTCTTTCACTTCACCTCCTCAAAGTAGAATAGGGAGAAAATATAGCAGAAAGGGCTCAAGGGCTGAGATAAGGACAGGGAGATCACTTACCAGTTATCGTCACTGGCAAAGCAGACACAGCATAGGGAGATTAATACAATTTATTGTTTATGACTACTACACTGTAACAGTGAGAAACTAAAAGCAAACTAAAAACACCTTCTTCCCATCCACCCTCTTCTTCCTCCTCCCCCCAGAGTGGCACAGGGGAACAGTGAATGGGGACTGTAGTCAGTCCCTAACACAGCGTCTCTCCTTCACAATCACTCTCTTTCCCTGGCCTAGCATTGGGTCCCTCCCACGGGATGCCGTCCTTCCCAAACTGATCCTGTGCAGGCCTCCCACAGGCAGCAACCCTTCAAGAACTGCTCCCACATGGCTCCGTACCACGGGGCCCATCCCCCAGGAGCAAACTGCTCCAGCACGGGTCCCCCACAGGCGGCAGCTCCCCCCAGACCCCCTGCTCCTGCGTGGGCTCCTCTCCACGGGCTGCAGCTCCGGCCCGGGGCCTGCTCCTGCGGGGGCTCTCCATGGGCCGCAGCCTCCTCCAGGCCACATCCACCTGCTCCACCGGGGGCTCCTCCACGGGCTGCAGCGTGGAGATCTGCTCCGTGTGGGACCCATGGGCTGCAGGGGGACAGCCTGCTCCACCAGGGGCCTCTCCACAGGCTGCAGGGGAACTGCTGCTCCATGCCTGGAGCACCTCCTGTCCTCCTTCTGTGCTGACCTTGGGGGCTGCAGGGCTGATTCTCTCACAGATTTTCTCACACCTCTCTCTCCCAGATGCTATTGCACAGCAGATTATTGCCTTTCTTAAACCTGCTCTCACAGAGACATATCCAGCGTTTCTCAGTGGCTCAGCTCTGGCCAGCAGCGGGTCCCTTTTGGAGCCGGTTGGAGCTGGCTCTGGTCTTACGTGTGGCAGCTGCTGGGCTCTGCTCACAGAAGTCAGCCCTACAGCCCCCCACTACAAAACCTTTGCCACATAAAACCAATACACACGTATGCAAAGAACATTCAGACAGATAACCTTTAAGACTATATTATCAGGAACATTGTGTATTCTAGCATGAAGTTTTATCCAATTTTCTTACAACTCCTTTAGTTTCTTACCTGATCAATCAGAGGTATGTTTGGGAGGCTTTTGTCATAGTACTTAATCTGTTTATGCCTCGTGCCAAGTATCCTCAGTGAAACTGTAATTAGAAAACTAATTTAGCAGGCCAAAGTCCAAGTCCGCAAAGATATTTAGGCATGTAAGTTCTTATTTAAAGGCTTAATTCCCCTTGAGAAGCACTTAGATATGATTGCTGTGACAATAAGCCTTGCCTCTATCATTTTCAATGAATACATGATATCTATATCTCTATGGTGCAATGGTGTCTGATGGAAATATTTCTAGGGAAAGTCTAGCTATCTAAGTCTAGCCATCTAAGGAGAGCATAGCTAAAGCCAATTACTTCACACAAACCACTTTCCCAACACAGCTTTTCATTTCCCAAGGTAGTCTGGTCCCTGCTAGCTTAGGCATTTCTGTGTCACATATCATACATTAGAGAAAATCCTGATAGTGCAAGCTAAGAAAAGAATAGAAAGCAGAATAAGTATAAACTACATACTTCAAATAGTCTGAATAACTGAGTGTAATTATGCGTTGTTTGATAGAAATAAGAAAATACTGTTGTATTTAGGAAAAAAAAACACTTTTCATGACTTATAAAAGCACAAATAGTTACTTGTGAAATGCAGCTCTGAATTATTTGTGAATCAAAAGAACAGTGAATAATTAGATGTTGGATGAATGGAAAACTGACACCTTTTCCAACAAAATAGTAAGGCGCTTTTTTTTTTTTCTTTCTCTCATTCATATTATAAGGATTTCCTGTTCCAAAATATTACCCAAACAGATCACATACATGTTTCCACAAGAACAGAATGTTCTGTGCATGTTTTTAGTTTGTAAACCCTGAAAAGGAAAATGACTTGTTTGTTTGTTTGTTTTGTTAGTTTGTTTTTCCTGAAAATTAAGGGCAATTTCTATAATGCCTCTGAAGTAAAATTTTGCCAAAGATCAAATATCCTATGTTTGGAACCCTGAAATTGCAGACTAGTTTTCTGCACAGTCTTTAAGGACTTTCACATCCTTTGAACCATCCTTCACACACATTTTGTTACATACAAAATATTTACATACACATTTGCTGTGATACACATTTGCTTTGACATACAAAATACTTTGTAAAGTTGAGTATAAAAATAAATTTATGGAAAGTCTCTATGTGCAGCTGGACTTAATGTTTTCCTTCTTCTCTGCATGACCTATGTGCAAAAATACTGGGCAAGTGGTACCTATGTGTTGGTGAAGTTGACACAGATAAAAGGTGCATATTAGTCTCCTGAGCACTGAAGCTTTGCAGGATAAAAGGAGAAAAAAATAATTTGATATTATTTTAGGGAGTGTTAGACCAGTAGAGACATAGAAATGCAGGATGACTCAGAAAAGAAATAAAAATAGAAATACAAAAAATAAAGAAGATAGCACATCTGTAGAAGAGTCTTTAATATAAAATAGCCATTAATTCAGCAAGAAGGTGATATCCATAATACAGCTGTAGCTTTCAGCCCCAACCTGTGTTACATTGACCTGGTGTACTTCCTCTGTATTTTGCTTTTACTTCAATCCAGGTGGTAGGGACAGAAGAGAGATGGTGCTAGCACACATCACTTCTAGCTTTGGTGGTTCCTAGAGTGATATTATGCCTTTTTCTGCCATGGATTATCATTTCCTCACCCTTAAGTAGGCAATATAAATGGAAAGCTGAATGCATTATAAAAAGTGGTAAGAAAAAGACAATGAAATCTTAGATGTTTGGTTAGATGCTTCATGTAATGAAAGAAACTGACCAAAAAAAAAGCATGGTTACATAGTTTAGATAGATCACAGAATCATAGAAAGACATGGGTTGGAAGAGACCTTAAAGATCATATAGTTCTAACCCCCCTGCTGTGGGCAGGGATGTGCAGACAGTTTTCACCTTCAGAACAATTTAGAGTAATTGGTTACTAGCGTACACCAGCAGGACAGAAGAACCAGCAACAGATAGAAAACTTGATCTGAAATTTCCTTCTAACATTCCTAGCTGATGATGAGAAATACTAACAATTATATCACTACACACTCAAAAAATTAATCCCAGTTATTATCATTTCTAGTAATATCCTGCAAAATGTCATCTTGTCAACCTCTTACAAAAGTTAGTATTTTAAACAGCGAGTCGCTTTGTTGCTCCAAGGAAATAAAATGGAAGAAGTGAAATTTACCAAAAGAGAGTTCAGCCTTAGTATTCAATCAAGACTATATTTTCTTGGATGGATCAGGAAAATAATAGAAAAGAAGATTACAAGTACAATCAAGTACAGTGCTGTGTGGATATCAAAACATTAAAAAATCTTTGTTTAAAATTAATAATGAGAGACTGATTGATTACTTGACAATATACGAATTATAAGCCATAGTATTATGTGCTTCCTAAAAGGTGTTTCTAGTGTATTATTTGCAGTAAAGACATATTACAATGAATATCGCTAGAAAAGATTCTGAGGTAAGTTTACCTAGAATTTGCAGACCTGATCAGTCATGTCCAGGAAAGACAAACTCAAAATGGGAGAAGCTCTGGCAATGTCATGCAAGCTAAACCATGGTGTAGAGTACATGTCTTTCAAGTTAAAGTGCTATTAGGTCTCTCCAGAGCTTTCTCTTCTCCAGGCTGAACAACCCCAACTCTCTCAACCTGCCTTCATAAGAGAGGAGCTCCAGCCCTCTGATCATCTTCATGGCCCTCCTCTGGACTTGCTCCAACAGGTCCATGTCTTTCTTACGTTGGGGGCCCATAGAGATGAATGCAATACTCCAGGTGGGGTGTCACGAGAGCAGAGCAAAGGGGGAAAATCACCTCCCTTGACCTGCTAGCCACACTTCTTTTGATGCAGCCCAGGATATGGTTGGCTTTCTGGGCCGCCAGTGCACATTGCCAGGTCATGCTGAGCTCTTCAGGGCTCTCCTCAGGGATGCTCTCAATCCATTCTCCATTCAGCCCGTATTTGTGCTTGGGATTGCCCCAGCCCAGATTCAGGACCTCACCCTTGGCCTTGATGAACTTCATGAGGTTCACACAGGTCCACTTTTCAAGTCTGTCAAGGTCCCTGTCAAGGTTTAGATGACATCCATTACCTTCGGTGTATTGACTGCACCGCACAGCTTGGTGTCATCCTCAAACTTGCTGTGGGTGCACTCAGTCCCACTGTTCATGTCACCAACAAAGATGTTACATAGAGCCAGTCCCAGTACTAGCCCCTGAGGAATGCCACTTGTCACTGGTCTCCACTTGAACATTACACCATTGACTGCAATACTTTGAGTGCAACCATCCAGGCAATTCTTTATCCACAAAGTGGTCCATCCATCAAATCTTTGTCTCTCCAATTTAGAGACAAGGATGCAAAGACAGAGTCATGCAGGACAGTGTCAAATGCCTTGCACAAATCCAGGTAGGTTATGCTATTGGTAGATGCTAATTTACTTTGAATACAGCTTTATTCTTCATAAAAATGAAGACTGGGCAATTCTGAAGCTTTCATTGTAAATATAAGTAGTGGTTTTCATTTTGTGGGAAAACCCATGGTTAACTAAAAACAACATATTCTTCAATATTGAAAAAAAAATAGATGAATCAATTGATCAATCATTTGAAAAGATGCAGCAAACATTGACATATATATATATTAAATATACCTCCTTGGTTTCAGTGCTTTCCCTCAGCAAAATTACCGTTACAAATAATATTTTGAATAGGTTGCTAAACTGAGGTAAATCGATTTAATTTCATTGATGTCAGTGAAGTTTTTCCATTTTACCCAATGATACTGTGCTCCATTTTTAAAAATGAACTGGTGTAGCCAAAATCTATCATTTTCTCTAAAGCAACAAATAAATGTTGTAATGATCAAACATTTCTTATTTGAAATATAGTTCTGCACTTTCAGGAAAAAAGATTTTTCTTTAAGATCTGCCAAATTCAGTATAGTATTAATGGCCTCTAAGCCAATCCTCAGATAGCCATAAGCCCACAGCATTATCCAAGATGTATTTGAAGAAAAAAATTGCTTGACACTAGAGAAAAGGTTAGCTCTACACTGCAGGGATTCTAATTCTTAGTTTCATTAAAGAATTAAATTAGAGTGAAACTTTTACCCTTTCCTCCTCTCCCCATCACAAAAAGGAATGTTAACCTCAAACCTACTTGCTGCTTATCGTCAGTATTTTGCAACCTTTTCTTCACAGCAAGGGCAAAGGTCTCTGCATTGATATTCTGAAGGGAATCTGCATGACATTGTTACGAATGGGCAAATGATCTGGAAGTCCCTACACAGCCAATATGATTCTGATTAAAGCTTGGCATTTGTTTTCTTGCTCTTTGGAGCAGACAGCATGCTGCCTGGAATTAGAAATATGAAAGGCAGAGGAACTTCCTACTGTGCAGAGAGAGTATTTTGTCTTCCTCATTTTCAAAATGCAGCTAAGTTTGCAAACTTTTTTATTATTATTATTGTTTTGAGTACAGATCATTAAAATGAGGTCATCCCTGTTTTCCCTTTCAGAGTAAGGTGTACTGTGGCTCACACAATTTCCTCCAGAGTTACTGAGAAAGACCTTGCTCTACTAGCTTCTTAACTGATAGTTCTGTATCATTTAAAACTAGAAAATAATTATTTAGTATTTCAATAATAAATGTAAATTAAACATTTATAGTAAAACCCAAGAATTTGGAATGAAAGCTCTTGTATGAATGTGTGCATATTCATTTACTTGTGCTATATGCATTTGTACCCCCATTTCAAAATCTAACTTAAAAATGTGTTGATTATTGTCCACTTAAATGCACCCATCTAGAAACCTGGATGCAAGTTTACCTTCACCAAATTAGAAAGCCCCTAAATAGTGGGGAAAAAAAATCTTTGAGTAAAATACTAGTTCCCCTGAAGACAGTGGCAGAACTAATTTTTAAGAGTTCAGGATTTCATTCTTTGTCTCCATTATCTGTGCTATCTACATTATTTAGAAATTTTATATATAACAATTTTTCCAATATATTACATTGTTACAATTAACTGTAACTTGTAGCATGTGCTTCAATGGCAATATGTACAGTACATCACAGTGAGTCACTAACACAAATCAGAGGCAAGCCTCACACAACTGTAAATGTTTTGTTGTTATTGTTGTTGTTTCCCAGAAAGTGCAGAACTGTTTTTCAAATTAGAAATATTTGATTATTATATTCTTTTAACAAAATTATAGACTAAACCACATCATTTCAATTATAAAAATGAGGCAGAGTACCAATGTATAAAATGGCATAAATTCATTGGTGTCAGTGATATTAAACTGCAGAAGAAAAATGAATATAAGTGAGCACAGGGGAAGCCAGCCTCCAGAAACACTATTACATGAATTTCAGACAATCTCAGACAACCTGGGGTTCTTGAATAGCCCCATGCAAGTGATTCAGGACCTGGGCCATTGGATTCTATAATTTCTTCTCCATAAAGGAGTTAAATTTCTCCTCTTAGCCTGCAATCTTAGGATATGAACAAAAATTAAAGTAAATCTTAAACTGTCTAGAGATCAAAGAAATAAGTGATGGAGGTCATCAAGCTTCTAATAAAGCAGTTAGTTGAATTTAATAACCAGGAACTACCTGTTTAAGGAGGTAAATCCTTCTTCATCATTAGCTTTCACTAAACTACTAAATTTGAGTCATCAGACAATTGCATAAAGAGCATTTTCCTTGACTTCCGCACTGATAGTAATTCATGCATTATTAAATATAAAGTTACACTTCAAATAACACAGTTAAATAAAGAAGCTGTATGAACAAAGTACATACATAGATACACATATGTGAATAAAACAGCCTGGCAACTTTAGCATGTCTTATTCTTCAGAACAAATATAGTCATCTTGTTTCATGCCTTTTCAATTTGTATGCAGTGAACAGGATTTGTTATCCCAGAATTGTGTCTGAGGAAATTTGTATTATTATTTTTCAACTGAACAAAGTTGAGATTTGTTGCTTTAGTATTGTTATCATTACAATTATGTCTTTAAAAGAGAAAATACCTTCACTTTGAGTTAGAGTGTTAAGAACAGACATTCTATTCAGATTAGATTCTACATAAAGAAGGCTATGCTAGTTTATATATTTATGTCTAGGAATAACAATACTAAACTTTACAAAACAGTTAAGGGAATGGGAATAATCAATGATATCCTTCTTTCTGAGTTTTGATGCAATTCACAAAGTATTTCAGAGACTGCTGTAATAAAAGTTTAGACTGGTGCAAAGTGAGGTCAGACAATCTCATTTAAATGAGCAAAATAGTTAACACGCTTATCTGACATTTCCTGTATTTGTGCATTTATAAGGCAGTGTATTATGGTGATTTAGTCCAAAATCTTACTTAATACAAACCTTAGCCTTTCTTATTTTTAGGTATATAAAGTGCAGTGTATATTTTTGTGCAAATTTAAGAAAAGTATCATCCTTAGGAGCTGAAAAGGTCTTGTGCCTGTCCAGATTTTCATCCTTCGTTGTTAATGTATATCTTTCAACAGGTGTAATTCCACTCTGATGAATTGTCTATGATGCCCACTAACATCATCTGTGGGCTACCTAAATATGATTTCCTTTCCTTTTTTTTTTTTTTTCCTCAGCTGACTTCTGACTAGCACTCATACAACCACTAGAACAAAGTGATCGATGACCGAATTCTATGGAGTGCACCCAGACGTGTCTCTGGTATATACCTGGACACACACCAGGCTTTTTAATGAATATAATGCTTACTCTGAATAAAGGTGATAAAGGATTTCATTTTCCTCTGCCTCAGATTTTCATTTTTTTCTTGACACAGCTAAAGTCACAGCTAAAAAGACTAAGAAGCTTATTAGAATAGACACTGCTACTGAGAAGGAAGGCTCTGCTTCTATTGCTGTTTTAGCTTTCAGCATGGCAACTGCAAATTTAATTAATTCACTGATCTGTGCCTTAGTTTCCTCAGATGAAATGTGGTGATGAATAACCTTTGTAAAAATGGTCTTAAAACGTATGAAGAAAGGATAATGAAATCTGTAATTAAAAGTTTATAATTGAATTTATTTTTCAATCCTGAGGCACTTTTTCTGATTTTTCTTCAATTTATTAATTCTGTGAGGATATTCTTTAAAACTTTACATAAATAATTCCTCTCACTCAGCTGATACATTTTGTCATATGATGACAAATTTATGCTGCTATTATAACACGAACAATCTTTAAATTCTTTGCCTTTACAGGCAGAAATATTTTTTTCTCTCATTTATGCCAAAAAGGAGACTCTCCAGATTCTTTATTTATTTATTATTATTTAATAATAAATTTACTTTGATCACTTAGGATTATTTTATGCCATTGAAGTTTAAACAAAATTCTCCATTAATTTTAAGATTTTATTTACACATCAATGAGAATGTTGTCTGACAGCATTAGCAAACATAATGGCATTGTATTTGCCAATAGAACGCTTCAGAATGCCTTGTTGTCACTACGTACACAAATTATTTATAAGACATTCCAGCAAGATAAAACCAATTCATTGCCAATTGCTTGGGAGGCTGACAGGCTGAAAAATATTTTCCATAGGAATTGTGCTTAATAGAGACTGTCACATGAAAATGTATGATTGAAGCAGAGTGAGTAAATAAAGCAGGCAATCGTTTTTCTCTGTAAATCTTGGTGTTTCCATACAAAAAGGAAGAATTCTGATACATACTTTAACAGTAAATTAAATAGGAACTGTGGAACATCAAGAGTAAATTTTCATTGCTTCTTTTCTTCTTGGGAGAAAATACAAGAAAAGAAGCCAAGAATAGGTTACTATAATTAAAAATGAATGTATCCACATACTTAAATGCATTAGCAAGTCCCATTCATTTTTATCCTTTACTGTAATTGATCTGATCTAAAATATACACAGGTTTCTCCTTAACAGTCTTGTTTGATTTTGCTTTCTTGCTCTGTGTGTCTGTGTGACACTGCTTACACAGTCATTACTTGTTTATACATTTTAAAGCAAGTAATTTTTAACTTAGTATAAAGAAAAGAAGAATCCAAAACCTGTGAGTTTTCTTGGGTTTAGAAGTAGCAACATATTTATCGAAGTAGATCTATAAACCCTCAAACTGAGATTAATCAAGTCACAGTAAAGTGTAGGCAGTTTTTAAATGCCTGTAGTTAAATGTTAGATAATAATTAGTCTTTATTGCATTATCCTTTCCAATATTATATCTTGCATGTACACATTATGTCCTCATAAAAGCACCATGAAAGAAACTACAGATTACTCAAAATCAAAAACATATTTAACAAGACATCAGCATAACTTTTTCTCTCTGTCATAGCAATTTGTATTGTATTTGACTTTAGTCCCAAGGGGAAAAAAAAAAAAAAAGAGGTTGGGGTGGGGGGAGGAATCACAAGTCATCTGAATTCTTATGAAATAACTGTAAAGGTTGCTAACTTTCACAATGGTGAAAATGGTACTGCAATGCTTCACCTAAGTTAAAAGGACTAACTTTGGCTCATACTCAGCAAGCATGGTTCTCTTTCTTCAAGATTCAAGTCCCAAGTGATTTTAAACAAATGTACGTCCATTGTTCATTCATACCATTTCTGTGAAATAAAATAGCCTATAACAGAAAAAGTAATATCCTACATTATAAGCAGAAGGACAGATTTAATGCATGTATATAATGCCATAACAACAATGGAACACTATTATCAATCCTTTAATGAATATTTTCCTTGAGATTTTTTTTTCTTTTTTAACAAATATTTTGCCAAGGAAATGCGATCTCAGCCTAGGATGATTGGATATAGCTAGAAAAATAAAAGCAGGTTGAAGACTGGGGGCCAACATCTGCTCTAAATTACAGCTGATAAGAAATGAAATTGGTAATGGAATCCCATATAATGGTTGATGAACATTACTTAAATGAAGCTAGTCTTAGAAAATGATGTCCCAACATGAGGCCAGTACAACTCTGAGAAAATACTGCTCTCAGGCACATTGAACTGAACTTAGATTTCAGCATCTGCAAAAATACAACCCCATAATGCAACAAGATCAAACATTAGTTTCAAAACATTTTTATCTTAATTCACTACAGAAGAGAAGGTGGTATGTGTTCCTTTTGCATAACACCTCTAATTTTCTTCATGGTACCTGACATGAACCACATTAGTATCACACTAATTACATTATAGTTCACATTCTCTCTAACTTAATTTGTCAGAATTAACCCACCTCCAAAGAAGAGTCATTTTCCCATTTTCCTTCCTCTTATCTCACTGAAACCATTATTGAATAAGTTTCCAGAAGGATAAAAGACTGTTCTTTGTAACACTTTCAGTTATCTTTCCCTGAAGAAAAATAAATTCAAGAGTAATTTTTGACAGAGAAGAAATTATACCCCAAGCCTAAAAACAATTTAGCACTGTCACCATGGGGGAAAAATATAATGTATAAAAATTGGTATACTTTTTTTTTTTTCATGCAGTGACAAAAATATTATCTTCTGTCAAATGATACATTTAACATTTTTCAGTGCAACTCCTGAGCTACAAAATCACACTTTCTTTTAATCCTTACAGGAAAAATGTATCTTCCACTTGACTTAAGAGAAGAAATACTTCCTTGCTGCTCAGGAAAGCATATATTCTAGTGGAGTAGAACTTATATGCAGCCACAGTGCATGACACACTGGCATATACAAATTAATTTTCTAAGCAGACGGTCTCCAAGCAGGTGTGTAAATGTTTTCTTCTCTTAGAAGAATAAATATTTTCTTCTATTATTTTTATTCTATCAGGAAATTAAAATAAATAAAATAAAATAAAATAAAATAAAATAAAATAAAATAAAATAAAATAAAATAAAATAAAATAAAATAAAATAAAATAAAATAAAATATTGTCCCAAACCAATCTATTAGAAGGAACATGTATTTTGACCCTAATGTCAGAAGTGCAGTCTTTATTAACAGTGATTTTTTTCTGATTGTGAACTAAGCCTGGCAAATATCAAAGTATAATTATGTCAAATGATTTTTTGAAAGACCCAGACAATATCTTTCCTCTCTTATAACAACTTATAAAATAACATACTATGATATGATATGATATGATATGATATGATATGATATGATATGATGAGTAGATTATCAAAGAAGCTTTAGTCATTGATAGCTGGAAAACAAATGTTATTGAGCTTTGTGATATTTTAATTTTATTCAAAGGAGCAATAAAACACATAAACACTTCGCCAGATGTTCAGTTTCAAAGCAACTCAGCTCAGTTTCAGCTGAGCCTTGCAGTTCTTGCAAGACAACCTAGGAGATGTCACCTCTTGCAGGGCAGCAGATGAAATCAGGTGTTGAGCACAGAGGGAGCACAATTTAAACATTTTTATCAATCTCAGCAAAACTTTGTTTCATAAACCTTAAAAAAAAAAAAAACTTCCTTTACAAACAAAGATGTTAATAACTTAACATGATATAAGTTTGCATTCTTCAAGACATTAAGCCTTTTTTTTTTGCTGTTGTTGTGTTGTTTTGTGTGTGCAGGTTTTTGCAGAAACTGCAAACTGAATTATAGAATAATTTGCCATGTTTTTGATGTAGTAACTATCGACGAACACTCAAGGAGTGTATAGAGTCGCAGGGGAGAAGTTAAAATGGCCTGTGTATAATTGACAAAGAGTATAGACAACCTAGAGGGAAAGGGG
Organism: Anser brachyrhynchus; assembly: GCF_964034855.1. Lineage (NCBI taxonomy): Eukaryota > Metazoa > Chordata > Aves > Anseriformes > Anatidae > Anser > Anser brachyrhynchus. The sequence goes on from NC_137695.1 coordinate 101,798,111, forward strand.
GTAAAAGGATAAATACTTAGGCCTTTTTATTCCCCTGTTCCAGTAGATTGGTTTTACTTGAGTAGGCAGCCAAGCTCTACCGCAACCACTCTCTCACTCCCCCTCCTCAAAGGAAAAGAAGGAGAAAATACGATGCAAAGGGCTCAAGAGTTAAGATAATGACAGTGACATCACTCAACAATTATCATGATGGGCAAAACAGGCACAGAGTAGGGAGACAGTAAAATTCATTGCCTATTATTAATAAGCTAGAGAAGTGAGAAACAAATGAAAGACACCAAAAACACCTTCCCTCCATCCACCCTCTTCCACCTCCTCACCCCAAGCGGCACAGGGGAACCGGGGTAACTGGGGGTTGCAGTCAGTCTATAGCAGTTTCCCTCTTCTGCTCCTTCACAGTCACTCTTTGCCCCTGCTCAAACATGGGGTCCCTCCCACAGGATGCCGTCCTTCCCGAACTGATCCTGCTTGGGCTTCCCACAGGCTGCAGCTCTTCAAGAGCTGCTATAATATGGGTCTGTACCACAGGGTCCATCCATCAGGAGCAAACTGCTCTAACTTGGGTCCCTCATGGGCAGCATTTCCTGCCAGGTCACCTGCTCCTGTGTGGTCCCCTTTCCACAGGCTGCAGCTCTGGCCCGGGGCCTGCTCCACAGGCCGCAGCCTCTTTCAGGGCAGATCCACCTGCTCCACTGGGGGCTTCTCCACAGGCTGCAGTGTGGAAACCTGCTCTGCAGTGGTACACCATGGGCTGCCAGGGGACAACTTGCTTCACCATGGTCCTCCCCACAGGCCACAGGGGAACTTTAGCTTTGGCGCCTGGAATGCAAGCACCTCCTCCCCCTCCTTCTTCACTGACCTTGGGGTGTGCAGGGCTGTTTCTCACTCCTCACTCTCCCAGCTGCTGTAGTGCAGCAGGTTGTTTTCTCTGTCTTAAGTGTTCTCACAGAGACGCAAACAACATCGTTTATTGGCTCAGCAGCAGGTCCCTTTGGAGCCAGCAGAAACTGGCCCTTAGCTAACATGGGGCAGCTGCTGGATTCTTCTCACAGAAGCCACCCTTCCAGCCCCCAACTACCAAAACCTTACTATGTAAACCCACTATGTCCCCCTTATCACAGTAGTGATTTTGTTTGTTTATCTGTTCGTTTCATTCTTCTCTCCTAAGGTAAGGAGATGCCTACTAAGTGTAGTCACTGGAAATGAAGTCATCGACCTATTCAGAACTGAGTACTAGGAGTCCATAATTATTACCAAAAGTTGTACAAAGTAGAAAATATTTTCACTCTGGCTCTATTCCCCTCTTTTGAGAAGGCACATCAGCAGACACAGAATGTAAAATGGCAAGAAGGAAAATATATACATATACACATAAATGTGTTGTGTCAGTTTTCCTCCATTCCCTTACTTTAATTAATTTTATTCATATTCTGTTCACAAAAAATAACAAAATACAAAACTTGAAATAAGTTTTGTGCCACTAACTGTTGATAGCACTTGGAAGTTGAGAAAGGGATCACAATAGTCTTTGACTGTACACATCTGCCTACCCAAAAGTCCTCTCTCCCATTTGGTGACTCTGCCTTTAGCCAGCTGGCAGAGATTAGAACAGCTTGTGGACTTCACTCTCCTGTCTCAGAACCAGGGAAGAAGTCCTTTTTAGAAGAGGGTGCTTCTGCTGTTAGGACTGGAATTTGTAAGCTGAACTTCTGTGTTTAAAACCTCTGTTGAAATCATTTTTCGAAACCTTGCCATTTGCTGAGAAGGAAAACAAACATAGGAAAATAAAATCGTGATAAACATCTTCCTCTCTCTCTCTCCCTCCCTCTCTCCCAGGTTATGTAAAAGCACTTATCTACATTATTTGTGTCTTTCAAATGTTTTTTGACATAACAATTGGCTATTTAATTACATTTTAATTTTTCATGTTTCGTTTGAACATATTTAAGGTGCTCTGGTGTGGATGGTGTGTTCACATACATACACTGGGAAGCAGGTGGAGCACATCGGTCCCTGTCAGCACAGTGCCCTTGAATACTCCCACTCCTTGGATTTACTTGGCTTAATAGATCTGATTCTGCATGCATATTTCAGGCCTAGCATCCCGGCTGTGCTGTTGGCTCAATTTTCTTATTTGTTTACAAATGTGAAACTAAACTCTATTGTATGGCCATTTTTCATTGCCATTTAGAGTAGCCTATTTTTTTTTTCTTTATAAAAGTCCTCTATTCATTTCCAACATCCCTGTGGATATTTTATGTAATCAAATGCAGTAGTTAACATAAGAATTTTCCAATATAGTGAGAACGCATTTTTTCAGTAAAACAGTCATAGCTGTCTGGAGAAAGCCAGCTCTGTCTGTCATCATACAGAGGAGCTGGGGGCAACAGTTCTTTATCAGTACCACCCTGAGACCTCAAAGGGGAACACTGATATTCACAGCACTAGTGATGAAACTTGAGGAGTTTCAAGTTTCCAGCCACAAAAACCTTTCCTGGAATGCTGTCATTGTAATTCTTTTGTGAAACATAATTTTCTTATTTGGGGGGGTGGTGTGGGTGTTAAAATCAGGAAGCAGTTTTAATTTATGTTGCAGGTAACTCTCTAACCTTGTAGCCAGAGCAACTTTGAGATTTATGTAGAAGTACAGATCAGTCATACAGTTGAGATGGTCTGTTACCAATTCTGAAATAGAGCACTTGAGATCTGTGTTCCTGAGAGCCACTACAGAGCTACTAGTTCATACTGTTGGAGGAGGAGGAGTCTATTTATCCCTGCCTTAACTTGTGCACTGCAATTTTCTGCTCTTGGTTTCTCAATTGCTGTACAATTCAATTGTGAAGATATGTCATGCCACAAACAGTTCTGCAGTTCTGTTTAAATTGCATTTAGGTCATGAGTCTCCTAATTAAAGCTTTTAGCAACATCAAAATGGTGTCATAGTGATTTTAATTTTCCATATTCCTTTCATTCATCAAAATGCTATTTATAAAAATATGCTTATAAACATGAAAAAAAAAACTTAGAGACTGCCTTTTCAGACTTTGACACTGGAACCCAATTTATTTATTCACTTTGAATCATAGGACAGTCCATATTTAAGACTTCATTTAAAAAAGCTATTCCATAGGATTAAGCCTATTAAAGTTTTATTGGTGCCTATGTTTTATATTAATTGTATGGTATGCCCCCAGGTATTTTCACAAAAGGGCATTTTAGAAAGGTAAATTCAGCTGATGGATGAATTTCTCTGCAGAGGTTTATTAACATTTTTGTCAATTTATCCCATTAAATACAGCGGCATCCCTAGGTGGTGATGAACGGCAGTAGCAGCACAGACTTCACATAATGATGGCAAACTAATTCCAATAATTTTCTCAGTAGCATCCTCAAATCACAAGTGAAATGTTGATCTTTACAAGTACAGCAAGATAGATAAATAATACATAGATAAATAAATATGCGTTTATGAATATTCATTTAAAGTAAACCTACCTGATTATGTACTTAGATTTCAGCAGCAGTCTACAACATGGAATTAAGAAGAATTAACACTGTTGGCAACAGTATTGTTGGCAACAATATTCTTCCCTGTAGCTTGTAAAGCAAACACACCAGAATTTTGTTGATGTAAGTGTATATATAGGTTGTCAAACAAGGTATATATCAGTGACATGACATTAAAATCTCACTTTCTTTAAAAATAGAAAAGTCATATAAAACTACCCACGCTACAATGCTCACAAGTGCCAGGGAAATGGTTCCTATTACTTTGGGTATGTAGTGCACCAGGTGCATAGTCCATCAAAAAACTTTGGAATTCAAATTATGATTACTAAATATTTACAACAATGTGCTTATGAATTAGCTGCATTTCTTCACAGGGGTTATTCAGCAAACAGCTTCAAATATTCAATTACTTTGAGAAAAGTGCTATTTATCTTTTTTTCAGGAGTACCTCATAAATGGCAAAAAATGATAAAATAAAACTTTCTTTGAAAACTGTGACAATGACTACCTCTCTCTCAAAACACAAGGCATTTACTGCATTTACAGCTTATTTTTTGTAATTCCAAATTGGCTGACTAGCAGTGGAAAAAATACATTTTCAGTTTCTAAGCATAAAAGGATTTGGTCCAGATTTTTTTTTAGATATATATTAAGTCATCAAAATATATACTGAGTCATCACATTATGCAGGGTTTGTTATTTGTTGTTGTTTTCATTTCATTTCATTTCATTTCATTATTTTATTATTTTTTTTTCATTCAGAACATAATCGTTTCATTTCAGGCTGAATCTTAGCCACAGATTCCCAATACATTTGTTTCCAAAAAAAAAAAAGTGTTCATTTGTATGCATTTCTATTTTTTCTTGGTTGAAAATTAAATATTAGTTACAGAAAAGTAATTGTTGGGACTTTTCATTATCAGTTTAGAACAATCCAATTTTGTATTTTACCACCAATGATAGCATTGTTTCACACCAAACAAGAACCCGAAGTCATGATAAATTTAGACCTTTCTTAAATATTTAAATTTGAAAGCAATGTTTTCACGCTTGGGCTTAAAGGAAGTCTAGTTTTCATGCCTGCAAATTTGTACTCCCTTCTTAGAGCTCAGATGTGCAGCAAATATAAATCCTCTTAAATGCAATTCAAATAATAAAGTTATTTTGCATTACATTGGTTATTAATTTTTGTTTCATCATAAGGTCCTGGATTTCTGATTCAGCTGAAGTGCTTAGGTCTATTCATTTATATAGTTCAATAAATACTCCCTTTCTGGAAATCAATTGAATATTTAAGGAAAACAATGAAAACATGCAAATAGAAAATATGAATTAATTCTAACTTTTCGTTTTATTTTATTTTGTTTGTTTATATTTAAGCTCAGAGACAAAGACAATTAGTGTAAACAGGCTCTGGATAAATTCCTTTAAGTTTCTGTCCTGGAAAAAATCGTAATTAGCTAGTTAGTAAATTAAAGTCTTAATGTTTTTGTTAGCAATGAAGATGCTTACAATTTATGAGGTAAACAACATTTTGCATTCAATATATTTATTAGGAGAGCACTTTCTAATAAGCTGATATTTTTTACAGTGAGAAAGGCTAATGACTGTTTTGCAATTAATTCATTACCTCTGCATGAGGAAAATTTTGCTCCTATAGGACTTAAAAATGTTTTATAGAAATGATGTATTTAAACATATTTTTAATTCATGAAAAAAAATCATGAATTCATGAAATAAAGATGATAAACAGCAAATATTTTCTTTGTATAAGTTTTATAGGTAAACTGTTCATAAAATTCTCTGCATAACCATGAGATAGCTGTTAGAATTCGTATTGGAGGAAAAAATGTTCATAAGTCCTTTCCCACTATCTAATGTTTTGTACAAGTCCAGTCAAGATACTCTGATTAGCCAGCTCCTGCTTATTTTGAAACAAGAGGCAAACTCTTCACAGATGTAAATCAAACAGTTAAACAAAAATGACTGATAATGTAGTGTAGAATGTAAGGACTGCAAGTCCTAAAAATACAAATAGTCAGCTGTGAATTTCAGAAAAACATTTAAGCTCAGAGCACCACAGCATAAACCTTTTAATCACCTCTTCCCTCTTCAGGCAACTGACTTCTTGACCTACAACATTTACTTGAAGAAAAATTTATCTAAGTGAGATTAAAAACTCTGAGCAAAAATATTAAAAAGGAGGGGAAAAAAAAGATATATATATATATAGTCTGTTAACATCACCATCACTACAACAAATTTATTGGAGGCTGCCACAAATCAAAATTGATTGTAGCTTGCCTGAACATGACTGTTTCTCTTTTCTTTCTTTTCATGTGAAGGCTTTCCTGTAAATCTCACACTGACTAATTACATATAGCAGTAGATTAAAATAACTTTCAGAAATACTGATTTTATCTGCCTTGCATCACATCTGAGTGACACGAGAATCCATTTCTAAATACTATTTTTTCCTCTTTTTGGAATACAACTCTCACAAACATTGCACTTTAGACACACTATGAACTGCTTCATCTCATCTGAAGATGGATATTTAAAGAGGTCATATGAATCACTCAGAAGCTGCTATTAGTCTCCACCTATGATAAATGGCATTTGATACTAACACCGATGTCATTATAGACTCCAGACATACAAAGACATCTTTCCAGGTCCCTTCATTTTCTGCCACACGTGAAAGAGAGATAAGAGTAAAAAGAAATTTATTGTAACCAATTGATAACCAATAGATTTAAGAAAATAACTGGCATGTAGAAAATGTGTTTGGAAATTTTCATAGTTAGAAAATGACAGAGTACAGAAAAGTTTCATAGAATGAGTAACATAAAGCTGGAGAGGATGAGGGATGGGTTTCTTGGAAAAAAACTTGCTCTCTACATTAGCCTGATTTATTGATGCCAGCTGAATCATGTATCTTCTTCAAGCACAGCAATGCAAACAGAAAATACACCTGTGTTAAAGATACAGAAAACGGAACAAAAATTCTCGTGATGGCCCTTAGTAGATCAGCCAAATGAGAATATTTACATCAATGAAAAATGAAGCATTTGAACTTCATTCACCTGATATAAAATTCCATCAAAATGATTACCTTCCTAGAGAATAGGACCTATGGGCCTTTAAAGCCTAGTATAAAAATACACATATTTTTCCCTTTCATTGCAATTGAGGCAAGAGTTTTCACTCTAAATTTACTGGCTGTGACACAGAATGCAGCACAAGCACTGGAACTGGCCAAAGACATACCCACCTTTTCCTCTCTACCTCAGTGGAAATAAAGTAATTTAGTTCTTCAGATGAAGAGTACACTAGTATCATGGAATCAAGCCTGATTGTTTGTTTGTTTGTTTGTTTGCTTGTTTTCCTGTGTAGCCTCTGGGTAAGAGGCTTAATCATCAGTAATGCTCTCAGTTTTAAAGTCCTTCTGAAATATATTAGACTGCCATAGTAAAGGATTTAATAGTCTACTCAGTGATATAGTAACACGTCTATAAAAGATGCATTTTGTGGATTCCCCACAGCAATGGAGTGCTACTGTAAATATCTAATATCTTGAATTGCTGGGTGTACAGAAATGTTGCTGTTTGTCCCACAACTTGTCATTGCTGCTCATGCAGTTACTTGCATGATGACTCCATGCAAGGCCGTTGAGGATATGCTTCCCACTGTGTGCAATCTAACTCAAAATCTGTGGTTTCAACACTAGTCCCAGTGTATGCTTGTTCTGCTCAAATGTTTATATTGTGCTGTGAAGCAAAATCTACTCTCTCATATAAAGACAGATATTTGTCAGTATTTTGGTGTGACTTTGTGTTCATTTATGCTAGTGAATTTTATACAAAAAAAAAAAATCTAAGGCTGTGTCATGTTTTCAACAAGTTCAATGAGCTGCCTTAACAGTTTACTGGTCCCTAAAAAGGCAAATCACTCCCCATTTTTCTCCAGTCTTGGCTAAGTACTCTCATAACTCACCTGTAGTACCTCTGGCCACCAATGGAAATAATTATGAATTTTATAGAAATAAGCCAGAAGGTAAAAAGTAGATAATGGACTTCCCAGTTCATGAGTTTTAGTGTGAAACAAACACTGGTCTTTACCACAAGAAAGGTGACAAAATCACCAATCTGGGACTAGGAGAGGACAGAGAGAAAAGTGAGAAAGAAGAAGCATTGGAAAGCTCATGGGTAAAAAAAAAGGAGCTATTAAATGATTTTAACTGTGCATAGAATAGACAGCCTAAGGACTAGTTTATTTCATATAGAAGTGTTCTTTGTTTATTCAAGATTTCTTTTGATGAAGAATTTCCCTATATCAAAACCTAGGAAAATTTACCCTTGTCCAACACTCAAATCTCAACTCACCCTCACTCTCCTGATACTACAGGGAAAATGAAACGACATACTAAAGCACTAAAAACTAAACTTTTTCACTTGTTTTAAATTTGGCTTTAGTAAGCAGCAGAAAATAAGCAGTAGTGTAACTACCCCAGATAGACAAAAGACAATGAATGTTAAGACTTTTCTGACAGCTAAGGTCACGATGATTCAGTCAGTATCAGCAAATTTTAATCTAGTTTCGTTAATGGCCACCTGCTCCCAAAATACCCTGGCCGCTTGTTTCAGCCCTCACATTGCCAATTGGCCCAAGCATTCATGAAACGGAGCAAACAGACTACCAGATAAAATAAATCAATCCAGTCAAAAAGTTAACCAGAAAATGACTTTTAGCTGGATCAGATCCCTGACATTGTTTACCTCCTGGCTTTCATTAGTGACATTTACATAGGATGTAAAGAACGAAAAAAGCCTTTTGTCATATTTCCTCACAATGGCTATCTAGTTTTCTTGCTGCCTGAACTGATTTGTCCAGAGTGAATATCTGTTCCTCTGCATAGCACATGGACTATAAAAACCCCTAGTCCATACATGGTATTGCTAAATCTGACCAAGTGTTAGGGCCAAAAATTGTGAAGAGAGAAAGATGTAGGTTGTGAGGTAGCTTGTTGTTCTGTAGTTATGGGAAGTAGTTTTGGTGATTAAGGTGTCGATCATAAACGAACCACAATGAAAAAAACAACTAGGCTTTAATACATTTCTTTTCCAGATATTCCATTCCTGATACCAGAGCTCATTTTGATTTTCTTTTAGAAAGAGATTGTTGGTTATTTACTAGCTAGTTGATACTTTGGGTAGGAGGGATGAGATATTGAATGAAGAACAAAATAAAATTCTATATTTATATCATTTGCAGTTTGAATTAGTTGAGAAAACAAAGCAAAGAAAAATAAAAAGTCTCTCCTGCATAATCACTTTAATCCATGGAAAAATAAGACAGAGTTGGAATGAAAGACAACAAAATCATAATTTTACAGTTATCCAGTGGTAATATTTTATGTTCATATTCAAATCACTTTGAAAATAAGTAATACTTGGTATGAAGTGAGTATGTTAGACAGAATATAAGCCTTAAGAAATACAGATTTTAACATTGGTAGAGCCTGTCTCATATACTTAGTTTCTTCTTATTTCCTGAACAAATGGATTTCTATATACTACTGCATTCAGAAAATAAATTTGAACAAATATTCCATAAAATTGCAGCTCATAGAAGTATTAGAAATGCTTCCCTGAACAAGTTGAGAGAAGATATGCAACAGACTGATGACAGCATAATGGTCACACAATTCAATATTTCACTGCAAAATTATATTGCATTTCTCCTGTACTACAGGTGGTCTTGTAAAAATCCAGATGCTCCTACTGGTTTCTATTTTTGTTCACCAGCTGGAAAACAGTGGAAGTAGTTATAACAATGTAAACTCTTTTAACTCAAAACTAAGCTAAGCAGATGACAGGTCTGCAAATTCTTAGTAGAAGTTTTGATAAGTATTTGTACAACAAATGTCAGGCTTGTGTGTGTGTGTGTGTACCTAACAACCTTTTAGCTAGGAGCTTTCATTTGGTCTCACATAAGGAAGTCCAGAAGAAAAATCGAAACTGAATTACAGATCACTGTTTATCAAACAAGCACAGTCTGAAACAGACTGTGTTTGTTAACTAAAAATAATTTTCAAATAATGAGTATAGTTTAAAAAATATAAAAATAACTGCAAACTCAGATAGGCCCAATGTTTTTTCCCTAACTAAATCTGCAGAAGTTTAGTTTACTGGGTTGCCAGTACCTTCTTAAATTCAGTGATTTAATTCTCCTGTCAGCAGGCTATCCTCAAACCCTTTCTTTCTAACAGAAGCTCCAAATATATTAATTTAGTTTTATCTGGGAAGGAAAAAAATAAAATATTAAAAAAAAAAAAAGGAAGAAAAAAGATTGTTCCTTTCTGCTGTAGCTACATCAAAATCTTCTGACCTTCACAATTCCTTGTAGAATTCTGTCAGAGAGCTGCAAAGGAAACAAGAAATTGCCCTCAGCATGGTACTGCTCACATTTCACAAACACTTGAGAAACCTGGATGTAGTTTTCTCATGGGCACACCTTCAACTCATTTCAGACAGCAAACTGTGAGGACTGCTCACAAACCAAAGGAGTAAATTAATTATATGACAAGCACTAATATCTTATTTAAAATGAGTAATCCCCAAATATCAATTAAAAGTTTTCCTTAGTGTTGGAGACAGTTTATATCTTAAAGGACAAAGAAAAAAAATAGCCAAAAGTTACTGTGTGGATAAACTAAAGTATTTTTCCATTAAAATACTTAATAAGATTAAAGCTATTCAACATTCTTCAAGCAGACGGCTTCAGTATTGAAAATTATACATTCATATGAATAAGAAGTTTCCATGGGAGTTTTTTATTCCCATGAATAAACATCTCTGTCATTGTGACAACAACAACAAAAATATTCATATATTTCAATATATTGAAAAACATTAAAAAATACAAAATAAAAACTAGATGATCTTCTTAAACTAGATGATCTTCTTCAGTCTATGCAAAGAAGCAGATCGGTATTAGTTCTCCCGAATCCCAAATTGGTGAGATAGCACAAAAATGGGAAGTTTCCCAAATGGGGTCAGTATTTATGTAAGACCTACATACATATACATACATAGGAAACATGGACATTTCATGCACATTGAGTTATCTATTAAGGTGAAATAGCCAGGGGAAAAAAAAAAATCAGCTTAATAGATAACTCAATGTGCATTAAAGAAACACTGGTTGCAAATTACAACAAACTAAAAATTTCCATAACTTGCTCAGTATTACTTTTCCATCTAGAAGAACTATGAGCCAAACCTGACTTTTCCGTCATCATATACAACATGAGATGTTGCTGCCCTAGGAAGAGAGAACAGGATTGAGTTGTTCCCGCTACAAGAGATGAAGTACATGGATGGGTGAAAATGTCAGAGAAAAACCTACACTGCCAGGCTTTTTACTATCAGAAACTATGAGTCTTAGAGGTTACTTCCTCCCTTGACTTGTATTCACCATTTCTGCTGAGCAGCCTCTCCCTCTACAGTGTCAGCAAATTAGTCTTGTTATGACTCAGAGAGGTCTCTTATTGAAATTAAAAAGCTACTGAGATCAGTAAAAATCTAGCAAAATTTAGATGGCTATGCAACTCGAGAAAGAAATGGACATGTGCTACAATTTTAAATCCAAATATTTTCAAGATATTCTTTACAACAGGGTGACTCAAAATCCAATTTGCATTTTTGTGAATGCTTTTAATACTAATACAAAAAAAATGCTATGATTAGATAGATATCTTTTCAAACGTTGTCTTTGTTAAAACTTTTGTTGAAGACAAGTGAAGAAAATCCGTGTATTTTAAGAATGCAGTGGCAAATTTCAGTCTAAATTATTTATATTTTCAAAGTCATAGACTCTGAAATGGAAGCCTTGAAGATACTGCTCAAAATAATAACAATATTAAAAAAATAAAAATAAAAAAGGCCAGCAATCTAAGCAATCTAGAAATGATTCTTTTATTTCAGTTGGGCAGGTATATTCTTAAAATATTGTGGCATATGAGAGTTTAATATTTCAATATTCATTATGTTTTTTGCTTTAAAAGTGATGTAGTTTAGTGAGCTTACTCATTCTAAAGCTTTGATATGCATTTATATATAATCAGACTGCAAATCTGTCTGTTACTGTATTATTCATCTGAAATAATTAGCATACATGTTTCACAAATGTTCGATATAATTTGACCAATTTTATATATTGTAAGAAAACATATTTCCTTTTGAATTCCTTAACTTTTCATTTCATGGGATAACTTTCTTAGCCTGGATAACATTCCTTCTTCTTTTTTTCTTTTTTTTTTTTTTTTCCCCTAAATTAAACACATTTTTTTAGACAATTATAATACCATGTTCTTGTCATTTTTATGTCAAGAGATACTTGCCATTTTTATGTCCTGGTCCGTTTTTAAATTAAGTAATTCAAATAATTTTAAATTTTCTATTCTTACAAAAAGCTTTGATTTTTTAATGCTTATTTACTTTCTTATTGTCTTTCCCTAAACTTGTCTAATTTTAGACAAGTAGACTAATTTTATCGGTAGCCGATATTGCAGGCAGGATTCCAAATGAGTCTGCATCACTGATTTACATAAAGACCTTTATGGAGTATTTATTCACATCAGAAAGCAAACACAAAATTAGTGTAAACACAATTACAGTAAATTCATTTTCCAAATCAATCTCATAGATATTTTTGCAGCATTAGCAGAGATTTCTGTCTGAGAGCTTCCACTTCTGTTGTGGATCTGTAATTATATGAAGTAAGGCATTATCTCCCAGAACAGGAAAAGTGGTGGAGTAATCTATCTTACTGAACAACATTGTTTGTCAAGTGATGTGTAATACTCAGCTGATGTAGTGATATAAAACTTAAATAAATGGTTTAAAAAAAAAAAAAATTTATATGTTTTAAAAGAAAAAACACGGTTAGTTAGAAAGCACATACATTGTTTCTACTGAAATATTAAGTGTATATATATATTACAACAAAAAATATATACTTTTATTTAACATTTGGGGATTTTATCTAAACAGTTAAGATATCCATATAAATTTCTACTGAGAAAAAATGTTATCTATAATAATAATAATAATAAATAATAATAAAAACTCCCACATAACTCAAACATCACATAGTGACTTCAGTGGTGATTTCTCTTCTAGTATCAACTGCATAAAAAAATCCACTTTTCCTCTCAACACTCGAACATGCTTTTACCTCTGATTAAATTTGCCTTCTCTCAGTATGGGTATTGATATATCCTACAATGTTTTCACAAGAAACACCTTATCTGTCCACTTGAAGACACAATATAAATTCACAGCATCTCACCTCCCAGAAGACATTGCAGCATCCTATTAAAGTAGTCTAATCTGATAAACCCCCCAAACCTGTGAATAAACCTGTGTGATATCTGATGTTAAGATACACTTCATTACTAAACTTGTGGATTCAACTTAATTTTAAATTAAGTATAGCAGAGGAAAAGACCTGTCCTCTTTTCTTATTGTGTAAGAATTGTCAGTGCTTATGGATTCCATATGTATTACTATATGAGCTTCAACAATATTGAAGAACTTTCTGGGTGAGTTCTCATCAGAGAAGTATGCAAATGTATGTTGCATTAGGTGTTTTTGCAGTACTCACTCACTACATTTTTTTTATTGGTTGGAGCCTCTCATTATATAAATTGTATTAATATGCATATTTCATGTAATATTATAAGTCCACAAATATTAATAGTACAAATTATTTAATATATACAAATTTATATAACATGAGACATATTGGACATACCTTTATGTTATTCACAGGCAGCAAATCTGACACAGGCCATTCTTCATCTCAGACCAGATTGCTCAGAGTACATCACTGTGTAACATAATTTGTGCTTAACTGTTCCTAATTCCAGCAGAAGATATCACTAAAGAGGATAGCTGAGAGCACCAGTCAGTTGCTATGCTCTTCCAGCACTTTGTTTGCCATACAGACAATCAATGCACATAGTTGTGGCAGGTTAATTTTAAAGCTGTTTTTGTGCCATCTTCCTTCTGCTATTTTTTTAACTCTTTATGCTCATCAGCTGTTTAATGATAATTGATGTTTTTATATAAGTGACAATATGAAATTTCAACAGACACAATGGACTGTGACAAAGCTCCAAGCTGTCCACATGTAAACTAGAAATAAGAACTTGTATGTTGGTAATTCAACTTTGACCCTTACCTACCAAGCTTTGCTAAGTGTATTGTCATGGTTTTGCCTGGAATAAAGCTAATTTTCTTTGTAGAGGCTCATATAATGCTGTGTTTTGTATTTTTGATGAAAATACTGGTGATAACATACAAATGTTTTAGTTGTTGCCGAGCAGTGCTTACACAGAGCCAAGGCTTTTCCTGCTCCTTGTGCTTCTCTGATAGTGAGGAGGCTGGGAGTGCACCAGGAGCTATGAGGAGACCCGCAGACAGGACAGCTGGCCCAGGCTGGCCGAAGGGCTGTCCCACACCATGTGGCATCATGCTCAGCAATAAAACCTGGGGGAAAGGAGGAGGAATGGGGGGGACATTTAGAGTGATGATGTTTGTCTAACCAAGAAAATGTTACACGTGATGAGCCCTGCTTTCCTGGGGGTGTGGCTGAACATCTGCCTACTGGTGGGAAGTAGCAAATTTGCTTGTTTTGCTTTGCTTGTGTGTGCATATTTTTTGCTTTGCCTGGTAAACAGTCTTTATCTCAACACATGCATTCTCAAACTTTTACCTTTTTGATTCCCTCCCCCATCCCACCTGGGGAGAGTGAGTGAGTGGATGTGTGGTGCTTAGATGCCTGCCAGGGGTATACCTCAACAGTGTTAGCCTGGGTTTGTATAACAAATGAAAACGTGTCTTCTGGTTTGGAGCTGGTACATACCTGGATACAGCAAACTGAAAAATACTTTGTGGGCATTTTAGGGGTCTGAAAAAATGTAAAACTATCAGAGTTAACATCAAAGAAATGAATTTCTAAAGAAATATAGTTTTAGAACGGAAATATTCTTAGCTTGCAAAATTCAGCTAAAATTTATATATCACATAATATATCAATCCATAAATGAAAACAAACTAAATATTATGGCACCCAGTCATTTTTCAAGACTTCTGTAATAAAAACACACAGGTAAATCACTTCATTAGTAAGAGAAGCCACAGAAGACAAACAATTTTTGGAGATTAAAGGAATTATTCCTTTTTTGTTTGGTTAGTAGTACGTGGTTTTTTGTTGTTGTTTGTTTGTTTGTTTTGTTACAGTTACATCCAGAATTGTCTGGAAAGTGTTGCAATATCTTGGTCTTAAAGAAGTGAGTGGGCAAGATACAGGGTGCAAAACATTCCATGTACCATTCTTGGTGTTTTTTCCATACTCCAGTTTGAGATAACATCATAATTTCAAGGAGATTCTCTGTCTAAATAACATGGTGACTGTAACACAGCACAGACTTCCTCACTGGAAAAATCTATCCTCCATCTAATTATATTCTGTTTCGTTATTAAAAAATTCATGCAAATGCATAGGCAAGTTCAGTTCCAAGAACAGTAGAGTCGGGTACATGTTGAAGCCAAAAATTTGTTGACTAAGTCTGCCAAACAGGTTGTGCTGTGCTGTTTTCCATGGTTTTACCAGCTATAGGTGACAGTAGTCTGAAGACATTTGGCACTTTGCTCTATTTCATGATGTTGATGTGCCGGTTCAGTAGACGGATGAAGAAAAATCTTGATGAAATCCAAATAGAACCATTTATTTATTTATTTATTTATTTATTTATTTTCTGCTTGCTGTGAATCAAAGGAGGGACTGAAACAAGGGAAGTAAAGGGATTATATTCTGCCTGGAATGTTTTTCTGTGGAGTATTCTGTGGACTTGCATATAGGTATATATAGAGAGAGATGTAGATAAATATGTGTAAATTGTCATAAGAAAACATGAGTCCACATGATTATTAATATAATTCTAAGTTCTGTCTTTTTCTTTAACTGTGCTAATGCAATTTAGATATCTGAATAACTTTCCACATCATAGAATTATAGAATCATAGAATGACTCTAGTTGGAAGGGACCTTAAAGATCATGCAGTTCCAAACTCCCTGCCATGGGCAGGGATGCCACCCACTAGATCAGGTTGACCAAGGCCTTGTCCAACCTGGTCTTGAAAACCTCCAGGAATGGGGCATCCACAGCTTCCCTGGGCAACCTGTTCCAATGTCTCCCTACCCTCTGAATGAATAATTTCCTCCTAACCTTTAATCTAAATATTCCCTCTCTTAGTTTGAAACCATTCCCCCTCTCCTGCCATTATCTGACTGAGCAAAAAGTTGTTCTCCACCTTTTTTATAAGACCCTTTTATGTATTGAAAAGCTACAATAAAGTCACCCTGGAGACTTCTCTTCTTTAGGCAGAACAGCCACAGCTCTCTCAGTCTTTCTTCATAGGAGAGGTGCTCCAGCCATCTGATCAACTTCTTGGCCCTCCTCTGAACCTGTTCTAACAGTGCCATATCCTTCTTGTGCTGGGGGCCCCAGACCTGTACACAGTACTCCATACTCCATGTGGGGCCTCACAAGGGCAGAGTAGAGGGATAGAATCACATCCCTCCACCTGCTGGTCACTCCTCTTTTGATGCAGCCCAGGATGCAGTTGGCCTTCTGGGCTGCAAGTGCACACCACTGGCTCATGTCAAGCTTTTTGCCCACT
Organism: Anser brachyrhynchus; assembly: GCF_964034855.1. Taxonomy (NCBI): domain Eukaryota; kingdom Metazoa; phylum Chordata; class Aves; order Anseriformes; family Anatidae; genus Anser; species Anser brachyrhynchus. Next base: position 101,814,373 of record NC_137695.1, read on the forward strand.
GGAACTCCCAAGTCTTTCTCTGCTGCTCTCAATGAGTTCTTCTCCCAGTATGTACTCATGTCTGGGATTGTCCCGACCCAGGTGCAGCACCTTGCACTTTGACTTGTTGAACCTCATTCAGTCCATGTGGGCCCACTTCTCAAGCTTGCCCAGGTCCCTTTGGATGGCATCCCTTCCTTCTGTTGTATCAACTGCACCACTCAGCTTAGTGTCATCTGCAAACTTGCTGAGGATGCACTTGATCCCATTTTCTATGTCATTGATAAAGAAATTGAACAGTATTGGTCCAAACGCAGACCCCTGAGTGATACCACTCATCACTAGCCTCCACCTGAACACAGAGCCATCGAGTGTCATAGTGGCAACTCTTACTATTTTTTCCTTTAAGAGCCTTATGTTTAGAACAAGTCTGTGTTTGTTCTAAGGTAATAAACTTCTTCAACTGAACATAGCAGCCAAGTCTAATGTTATGACTTCCAAACCTCTGAGTCCTGGGCATCTCAGATGATTTAGTTGTACCAGTGTAAAATAATTTTTTTAATGTGAGTTTTAATGATTTGTTGATATACTTCCTTTTTGGATATTAGCTAGTTGATTTTTGATGCACTCCACAGTACTACCATACATATTTGTCCAACTCCCATTGTTGCACACTGGAATTTCTAGCAAGATAACTGAAGAAACTTCACTGTACTCACTTTTCTATCACTATTGTGATGAAAAGAAGCAATTTTCCCACCCAAACATTTCTTGGGTTGGTTTGAACTATATTGAGGCTATTGAGTCAGTGATAATTACAAGCATTTTAGCTAATATAGAAGAGCTGTAACCTTGAGAAACAGTCAACAAATCATTTTGAACTATTATCATTCTGCAATATTCAGACACATTTCAAAGATGCCAGTTAAAAAATAAAATTCTGATCTTCTTGTAATTAACAAAGTAAAAAGTATCTTTGAATAGTTACGTTACTGCTAGAACACCTTCTGAATGTCAAATTTTGTCAAAGGTCAGTATTCTCAGTGGGATCAGTGTGTTTTTACTTCCTGAGCATTTTTGCAGCATTCTTGGGGAATATCTACCTCTGTTATCATGAAATTTGTTCTTAACTCTTGTTTTTCTCAATCATTCTATCTTTCTGAAAATTTGTCTCTGAGTTGTTAAGTATACAGAAACACATAGGAACAGTCTTCTGTCTCTTGCATAGGTTAGCAGAAGTAATTAATAGTCCCATTATTCCTTTTTCTTATGATCTGCAGAATTCAAAATGCTGATTTCTGCAATCCCGCAGAAGTATGTCTATTGAAGATATATTGTGAAAGGGAATATTTGTGATAATGCTCACATTCTTTTTAAATGTTCAGAATAAATTGTCAGAATTAAAATAAATAAATAAATAAATAAATAAAATAAAAATTAAAAAAAAAATAATGCTTGTATGCTAGCTATCTTATATGGCAGATATACATGAACTATAACCAGCAAAAGGGGGGGTTAAATTCTATCAAAGACTTTTCTGTAATACATGTAATTGTATTATTAATACTGATTTCACATTTATTATATATCAACAATTCTGTGTTTATTCTATAAAATTTAATTGCAAAACTTAAATATAATTTTGACTAAAAAGAGATCTACTTTATGACCTTATGTGAAAGTCATCTGATATGCAACAGTATGAAATCAAGCAAAAACAGAAGATTCATGGAAACATTCAGAGTTCTCTTTCTGTGCAATGAAACCATCAATTCCTGTAAAAGTGAAACACAAAAGAAAATGGGACCTAGTTCTATGCAGAAAAACAGAAGCTGAATATATCATCAGCTTTTTTAAGTAACCAGTATTAGAAGCTGTCATAATTATTTCCTGAAATTTCAGATAAGTGGTCTCAAGAAGTAAATTATTTCCTTGCTGTAAGATGAATTAGAGGATATAAGTCCAGGACATTTTTGTCTTAATCTAATGTACTGATAAATGTAATATTCTAAATTACCTACTAATCTAATTTATTAACATGCATGTTGAACAAGATTATTATATGGCAAAACAACCTTCAGTATCTGATTACAATTATCCAACACAAAGATCGAAGAGAATGATTCATCTGTCTTCAGATAGAAAGCAGTTTTTCCCTTTCTCTTCTAAAGGGTATGTCTCCACCTCATTGACTTACGTGATTTAACGATTAAATGATGTGCCTAAGACCATAAAATAGATTTCTGGAGGACAGCCCAGGTCTTATAATTCCACAGACCTGTTCTTATCAGAAACCATCCTTCTACTCCTTATCTAGGTTTAGACCAATATCCCCAGCAGTTCACCCTGTTTTGGGGAAATCTGTGGGTTGAAGACTTGCTTGGTGCTGCTTTCATTCAAATCATACCCTGTTGCCTTTCAGCTCTAATTTCAGCTATGCAATGTATGTTGTCCCAGCTCTTTCCCATGCTACAGAAGTTAAACTTCAATGAAAAAATGTCAGTTAGATTTAGCCATTAATTATTAATCTGCCAAGAGAGAGATTTCTTCTGTACACAGGCTCTTACTTTCATATGTTAGTTCTAGTGAGGTGATTGCTTCTCTATCTTTTAGTCTATCTGCTGTTTCTGATCCCAAATTCCACTTGGTAGCAAATCAGACTATTTGCATATTTGTAATCAGACTGAAATGTCCATAGACCAATATGACTGAACTATGGTAGAGCCATTGTAAAACACTCATTCAAACAAAGACTGGAAAAAGGCTAACAAATACACAGTGAAATCTTACTGACAAATAGACAAAGCAATAATTAACTATCTCCTTCCACCTAGCTATAATTATCAGGAGCAGAACTAAGAGTTATAAATCATTCTAGTTATCCTCTGTTTTGACATTTAAAAACACACACAAAAGTTTCTCAGTAGACAGTACGTTTAAATAGCCCCTCCTTCCTGGATTATTATCATATATTGTCATAGACTGTCATCTCTCAAGAGAATAGCTGCATGGCAGCAACACTACATTTCTAAATAATACATCAAAGTGGAGTTTGTCATTTACAGCCATTATTGTACTTCTGAGTAGATGAGTTGTAACTCTACCTTCTTATTAATTTAAGATTTCAATATTCACCTTAGGTAGCAAGAAAGGGTACAGAGGAGACCTGTGAAAGGAAAGATGTCTGAAGTAAAGAATTGCTACTGTACAAAATACAAAACAAGACTAAAGTATTCCTATGGAGTCTGTAGGTAGAAAGAAAGATGATTTTTACCTGGTAACAGAGTGACTTATGTCTTTCCTGTCTGGATAACTAAGGCAACATAGAGGACATGTAAGTTTATCAATTGTTTTCATGTCATGATTTCATGGATTAGGGATTATGTAACATAGCATCAAATAAACAAAACAAAATAAAGACCAAACTTGGAAGCTTTTGTCATGAGTTGTAAAAGGAAAATATACAAATACTTCCAAGAATATATTAAAGAAATAATGACAATAAAGTATTGACTAACTTTGAGCAGCTTTCTTGAATATAAAATACACTTACAAGATAGTAACATCTTCATAGAATCATAGAATTGTTTGGGTTGGAAGGGACCTTAAAGATCTTAAAAAAGGGGATCTTAAAGGGACCTTAAAGATCATCCCGTTCCAACCTTCCCTGCTGTGGGCAGGGACACCTCCCACCAGACCAGGTTGCTCAAAACCCCATCCAACCTAGCCTTGAACACTTCCAGGGATGGGGCATCCACAGCTTCTCTGGGCAGCCTGTGCCAGTGCCTCACAACCCTCATAATAATTTCCTTGTATCTAATTGAAACCTACCCTCTTTTAGTTTAAAGCCATTACCACTTGTCCTATCACTACATTCCCTGATGAAGAGAATGACAGAGAACCTTCTTTCTCTCCGCTTTTTCAAACTGACATTGAAAACTAAGTAATACTTAGTATTTTTGAAAAATTAAAAATTTTATTCCATACTCTTAAATCATTTATATTAATGACACCACATATGGATCCTTTCAACAGGTTCTCAAAGATAGTAATCATTTACGAGCACAAGTCTGTCTCATTTTCACAAACATTCCTATGGGTCACAGACTTAAACATGTATTCAACACAAACAGAGCAGGATGAAATTAAAAAAAAAAAAGTTCAATGATTGTTTCATTTCCATTTTAAATAATTTCCCAAGGAGAACATTTTTTATTTCCTGAAACTGGTATTTATAGTTCATTCACAAGAATAAGTGTCAGGCTGTATCTACCTTGACAGGAGCAGCTGGGCTATGGAAGAGGTCCTCTGGCTTCTCCTCTGGGAGGAAGAGGAAGCAACAAACCAGAAGACTCCTAAAAGTCAACTGCTTGAACTTCCACATTATAGGCAGAGAGGCCATGGATGAGGGAACCAGCTAAAACAGAAGTTTCATTGATGGTGAAGTTATGAATCAAATGGGAAATCCCAGGGCAGAGCGGATTTCAGATGGGCATGTAAAGAAAGCAAGGTGGGTAAATAAATGATGTGACACTGGCAAAAGAGACACAATTTAAGACTTGGAAATATTCTGTTAAGTACTGATGACTCCCTTCTCTTTGTTGAATTCTCTCAAGATAGAGGCAGAGGGGGATGGAGGGGATGAGGTAGAGAGAAAATAGAAACATTAGTGTTTGTTAAGCCATGACTCCACATAATCCTACTCACAAAAAAAAAAAAAAAAAAAAAAGTAATGGGAAACAGTTTAAAGCTAGAAATATACTCAGAGAAAGTAAGGTGTTAAGGCTTATTATCACTGTGTTTTTAACATAAGTGAAAAGTTGAATGCATCTGTAGAAGCTGTTAGGAAATTCTTTCTTCTCAGCTTTTTATCTCTAACTCCATTGTAACTCACATTACACATATGTACAATTTTAATTTCATCTCAGAACAACAAACTGATGGTCTAAGATAACTATACATATACTAATCTCAACAGAAAAATGTCATTTTCATTAAAGTTAATATTTCAGGTATGCTACAAAAGCTCAGAGATAAATGGAAGTTTTATGAATGTTACCAATTTTCCAGATATGAAAGAGCTAGCAGAAAAGCAGATTGTGGGCAATTACAGGCATTTTATGATGTATGCATTATTAGATATATTAGATATAGCTCAGACAGCAGAGCTGAGGTTGCCTGTGCAGTGCAATTTTACTGGTGTGAAAGCTAATTTAGGGCAGGGTTCTGAAAGCGTGGTTTCAATTTTAAAGCTCAACAGGGACACAGGATATTATTGGCTACTATTCTGCCTACATGACATGAAGAGCACTATACGTAATTAAAATATTTCCAGGAAGCATCAGAAGACCACTGAGCACACCGTGGATCTCTTGAACCTCATAGAGGTTCAAAATATAAAACATGTAGAAAACTTGTGACTAAGACATATATTAAAAAGGAAAAGAGAAAAACAAACAAACAAAACAAAACAAAAAACACTCTTGTAGCTGTGTCTTTGAAATCTGTTTTAGAGCAGGAAGATGAATTCAATGAAATTACTAATTATCATTGAAATTGGTAGAGTGCAAAGAGCTCAAATTTTGAGTATTTTCCCATTGTAGCACTTGAGCTTCCAATGTCAACAAGGATGTTTATTCTAGAGTACCCCCATCAATCCTATAGTCATCTGTGTTTCTTTGTAATACAGATCTCTGAGTTTTATATTAGACAAGTTCTTCAGTACACTGTCTAACGCATGTGTATTTCCTCATTACAAGATGAAATTTGTACAGCTGTATGTAGTAAAAGAATTTAAATAATGAAGTACATATGACTGAACACAGCAAGCCCACTTTAATTTAGAATACTATTTAGGTGTGGGAAACTTTACATACACTTTAAAAAGTTTGTGCTAAAACAGATTGAATTTTGGTGGGAAAGAAGAACAGTGTTATTTCCTGGCAAAGTGCATTAAGATGTCCGAATTAAATAATGATAGTAATAAGAAGAAAAAGACATATATATATATATATTTATAATTTTCTGTATAAATTCTGAAATAAAATGGGATATTTCACAGAGAGACTGAAGATTGTCTTTCACTCTAATGCAAGTTAGCTACTTTCCTGAAATATAAAGATGTGTTCCAGTGACACTCTTGATTTATGAGTTAGCCCTTTAACTTACTGAAATATGAGGGATATAGAAAGATAATCTAAAATTAGGTGACACATCACTATATTTCTATATGAAAACCTGGCCTATAAGCACAGAAAGGTAAAACTTTGAGGATAAAAGCTGTACCTGTAGATGCTATTAAAGAGAAAAATCTTAGCAGCAGGCACAGTAATTGCTGGAGGATGAAGATAGTACAGTTAAACAGAAAATCAATGGTAACATTTGTGCACAAAGTGACTTATATTACATCTTGTCAATGGACCTTAAACCTAATTGACACTCAAAAGGTCTTTCCTTTCCAGTTCATCTTTCTGGTTTATTTCTGTGTTAAAAAAAAAAAAAAAAAAAAAAAAAAAAAAAAAACCACTTCCAGATAATATACTATCTGACAGTCTGACAGTCTCAAAAGCTTTTATTGCGTAGGTCTGTATTTTATTTTGTTCCAAAGGTCTCTATCCCCACTCAAAAGAAAGAGGTATATCTTAAGTAGGTTAATATGAAGGAAGATTTTGGAGAGGACAAGGCAGACAGTGGACCTAGCAAGTTAGGACCAGCACAGTAAAGGCTTAAGTTAGCACATTCAGCAACACTGAATGCAGTGTTTAAATCCCCTGTTCCTGTAGCAGCCCTGAGTCCAGCACCAGAACTCCCTGTGTGATACGTGGAAAGAGTTACGTGTCTGATGATACAATTGATGGCTACTAGTACACAGAGAAGAGTAGTACTAACAAATCCAGTCAGTGGGAATAATGAAGAGCAGTTGTAATTTAAATCATGCTCCCCTGAGCCTTCAGGCTATGCACTTCCATGCAGACCAGTGGCAGGTCAGAATGCAGTCTGGAATTCCTCAAAGGGGCTGAGGACATAGCATTTAAAATGATGCAGTAGGGCATTCATCTCAAATTAACAAGGAGAAGAGAGATCTAGACTCAATTACATCTGCAGTTGGGACAGATTTAAGCCCACAAAAATGGACACATCTACTAGTTTTAGTATATTGGGGGAAACAGAAAATATCCCAGTTTAAGCATTCTGAATAAACTTATAACTAAGATAAATCCTATTATTTAGGATCTATCTCACACAGACAAACTTTTGCTGGAGCACAGGCATGAGCCAATTCTGAGTATTGGCTTACTAGTGAATGTGTACACAGACATAGAATTTAAAGATTTTTGGGAGAAAACATTCCTCTTCCGCTCGAGATACTGTTGAAGGAAAGATAAAATGGATGAAACATAGTCAAGATATGCTGTAGTTTCAATGTAAGCAGCCCAGCTTGCTGAGTTTATTCTTCTGCCTGAAGTCTGTACCAACAAGTAGAAAACTTCCCTTAGCATTTTTCATTTCCAAACACGCAACCCATCTCTTGTAGCTGTAAGCTGGAAAACCTTGTTTCCTACCCATACCAGAAATGAGGACTTCTTCTTTCTTGAATGAAGTCTTTCCTCCACTTTGTTTCCCAATACGTACTTAACATTGATCAGCTAGCTATCTGCAGTACCAATATCACATCTGAACTAATCATTGTGCTTCAGAAAGAAAATAATAATAATAATAATAATAAATAATAATAATAAAATAAAATAAAACAAAATAAAGGAAAGAGAGGAAAATAAACTAAACTAACCAGCATTTATTTACCAAAAGGTAAATATATTCTCACTCTGATTACAAGAGGATAGCACAATAAACAGATCACACATGCATAATAAGCAAGAACGGGGAGTACTGAACCTTAATATCGAGTATGCAGGAGCCACTGAACTTCTCCTACATCCTTCATTACCTGCAACCTAGCAATTAAGTCTTTTTTTTCTCAGATTTAAAAGGAAATATATATATAATTTATTTCTCAAATATCTGTAATAAATAAGAAAAAATGTAAGGACACAACCTTAAAAGGGACCTGAATTGGCTCAGGAAAAGCTTCTCCATTTCTATTAACAGCAGACATAGACAAATCATATAGCAATATTTCAAAATTTCTGTATTGCAATGTTCTGAGCACATTAGCCAAGAAAGAATTGTTTGAAGGTATTCAGAAATTAAAACAAACTTCTGCTATTAAATGTAACTTTCCATTTAGGAAATATAAAATCAGAATAAATGGAAGGGAAATATCTCTTTTTTACCCCTGCATGATGGAAAATACACTTTTGCACATTTGGTTTTGTCTTAATTTAACAGTAGCTACAAGATCACTGAATTAAGTGCCCTACCTCTACTGTATTGATTCTACGCAATGCAGAAGAGCTTCTGGGCACGTTTAAACTTCTGCAACAATAATTGTATTTCTGTGTATCTCAGAGGAATATTCCCACTGATCTCAGTAGTAATTCGCCTTATCTAACAAATAGGAGTATATAGGTGATTTCGAACTGCACTAAAATTAAATAATGCATGGAATATACCACTCAACTAACGATATCAGTATGCATTACTGTTAAAGCCTTCGGTTACATTTTGTATGTATCAGATAAATTTGTTTAATTCTAATATTAAAGTAAATCTGATGAAGGATTTACTGAGTTCAAGGTCTGAAATCTATACTCAGGTTAATTGATATTGATTTGTAACTAACATCAAATCCAACAACAATGATATCACAATGGGTGACAACATAAATTAATGAAATTATTCTGTCAGATCTAATGGCAACACAAGATGTAGCGTTCAATTTGCCTAGAGAGCTTTTTAAAAAATATACATATAAAACTATGGCTACAGTCATTTTGCCATCCTTTCCTGTAGTAATTAAATGATTTTGGAGAAGAAAATATATCAATGGGAATTTCTAGAGAAGTTTACAGTCTGTTCAATGGATCAAAAACAAGAACTGAAACGTGTCTTGATTAGAGTGTAGGAACACGTCCAGGAGGACAAATCTGTAGGTCCTAACAACAGATCTAGCAGAGTAGTTTGGTGAAGAAGCAAGGTTCCAAATCTGCTCTACATCAGGATATTTCAGATACATTTTAGTATTAAGCATGCAAAAATATTCACGAGTGAATTTATCTTTCCCAGTAATAATGGAGAAAGATGGATTTCTTGCGCACTTGAATGCCTCCAAAATTATAAGTTTCCAGATAAAATATATTATTTTCCTCCAGGAAAGTAGGAAACTTAAAGCTCAAGATTTGTGTATACACTATTAAGAGTGACCAGTATGATCAGCATTCCTGAAGTGCCTGTGAATTTGGTGAACAAGCTTAGAATCTTAGAATCTTTTAGCCAGTATAAATTTGATAATTTTACTTCATGTTCAGACTATTTCCAGTGTGCAGTTAATTTATGTTGTCTTGCAGACAGATTGACTAATTAACAGATGTTCAAGAAATAAAATATTCATACTTTTTAAGCATCAAATAAATTGGAAGTATACAATTAAACAGTTGGAAAAGGGAAGAGAAGCCAAGGGGAAAGGGGGGAGAATCTAAGGCTGCCAGCAGCAACTCAAAAGATGGGAGAGCTCCAGTAAAATAAATAAATAAGTAAAGTAAAAATATCAATTTGAAATTATCAGTCTATGTGGAAAACATGAAAATATGACATTTTCAGTGAATTTAGGTTTAAGATGAAGAAATAGGAGTAATTAGGTGTTTAATTCTTCTTCCCTTGTAAAACACATTAGCTTGACTCCAAAGAAGACAGTCTTGTTAAGGATAAATTATATTGTTTTGTCATTATGAAAACAACCCATGTCGTTCCAGCTCAGGAACCTCAGTCTCTAGCTGCATCTCATGTTGCTGGAATTGCTTTAGGTCAAAACCTGTCTAGATCCTAGCAAATGGAGGGAATGTGGCAGCAGCAAGACCATGGTCAGACCATTTCTTTCTTTCCACATGAAGCAGACTGTAAACTCATATTCAAATGTATCTGGACTGACAATGCGGTCTGTGCAAGACTGAAAAACCTATCTCAGAAGCTATTTAAAGTCCCCTTTGCTATTTGTGTTGTTTGTTGCAAGGGCTGGATCCCCCCAGTTCAACACAGAACTGGATCCCATGTCTTTACCTGCCACAACCATGAAAGCCAGTCTATTCCATTATACTGTCCAGTGGACTGTGGACTGCCACAATAAACAGGAGCAATAAAAGACATCTGAAACACATACTAAGTCTTTCTGAACCTAAGTCTTTCTGAACATGTCTTCATCAGGTCTTCTTGGAGAAAAAAAAAAAAAAAAGTGGTTACACAGAAAAGATTTTCTAGGTGTTCTAGCTTAATTAGTCTTATAAAGCAAAGCATAAAACTTCCCAAAGCGTTGCAAACAAGATCACTACTGCCCTAATCTCCTCTACTCAAATACTGCCTACACAGTAGATATTCATATGGCAATATACTTACATACATGGAAACCCATATTTGGGTGGTATTGAAAATACTTTCTTCTGTAGATAAGACCAAAGATACATTCTCTATAAACATATTTTGACGGTGAAATTTTTCTCTTAGTAATGAATGAAAATTAAAAATAGAGTGATCAAAATTACAACTACATATGCCACAGGGAATCATAGCAAGAACAGAAAGCACTCTTGATAATTATCTGACTAATGGAAAGATATAAGGCTGAGTTATTACTCTTGGAAAAGGATGAAAAATTCTTGTATATGTACAATCTTAGCTTTGAGAGGCACTGAATCTTAAACTTTTATTACTTTTCAGTTGTTTTTTAAAAATAAAATGCTGAACTTTCTTCTTCATTTGGTTCATACCTTAAAGTCATCCAACAAAGAAAAATTGTTCATTATAAAAATTATTCTTACAAGCATTCCTGAGAAGTAATTAATGTTGGGGGAAAAAGTTTCTTTTCATATTAGAAATTCAAGTTCTGTTTAGAAAAATGGTTTTGATTGAATATTGCAAATACTGTGACAACAGAAAGATTCCACAAATATATACATATATATATATATTTATAAGCCAAGAAGAAACAACTTTTGTGAGAGAGTTCTGTACTATTTGCAACTTGATCAAAATATGTTGCATTGTTGTAGGAAAGACACAAATATTATTTGTACGTGTAAAGAAAAAATAAAAAGTAAAAAGGTGGTACAAATAATAATTATATTATATTCCATGTGTGAATTCCACGTGAAAATGCAAAAAGCCTCTTAAATAAGATAAATTATGCCCTGCATTAATGGGACTCGTTTTGTGCTCCTGCCTGCCAAACACCTGCTGGTAGAGCAAGAGTGCTGACTGGTTAAATTGATTAAACACCCATGTGGGGAAACTGTGTTGTTTTTTTAAGATCCAGAAATATAACAATTCACTTGGTGAGTGACAAATTGTTTTTGAAACAAATCATATGTTTAAGATGCTGTAATGTGAAGCCGGGGGGGGGGGGGGGTAATAATGACATCAGAAAATTTCACATTTAAACGTCCTCTGGCTTTTTACTTTCTCTACTGAAGTGAGGGAAACTGTAACCTGTAGACTTTCTTATACTGATTATTCTGTGAAGAAGTTATAAACAATTCTTACTGCAGTATACAATATAGTTTCACAGATTTGTTATTTTACTTTCTATGCAATTATATGTGCCATCAGGATGATGAAATTCATGTGACAGGGAATATAATTTTTATAGTTATACCATCTCCTTAATTCATCAGTGATGTGTAAAACAAGGTTAATTTTGCAGGAAAACTCTCAGTAAATGTAAAAGAAATAGCACTAACTCATGGAAACTTTCATCTACTTTGCAAGTTTAGAAAAATTATGGATTTATGCACAACAAATCACAACAGAACTGTCATAGATCCATGTGGAAAAACAGAAAAACTACTAAAAAGAATTTTTATTAACTGAATTACTTTGAATAATAGATGGTGTAATAATAGTCCATGTTGCCTCAGTGTGCTAGTTACTAAGGAAAGTTTTTAGTATTTATATTACATATGTTAGTGCTGTTTGTTAATAGTGGATCTGTTGAAATTTAGAAATATGATTTGCAAAGGTGTTGTGTGATTTCACCCATTTAGGCAGCTCAGCACCACCCAACTGCTCACTCATTTCCCCCCAGAATGATGAGGGAGAGAATTGGGAACGTAAAAATGAGAAAGCTCATGGATTCAGACAAAGACAGCGTAATAGGTGCAGAAAAAGCTGCACAGACAAACAAAGCAAAACAAGGAATTCATTCAGTTATTCCCATCAGCAGGTTCAGCCATTTCCGGATAAACAGGACTCCATCATGTGCAATGGTTTCTTAGGAGGACAAATGCCATAACCTGAAATGTCACCCCTCCTCACCCTTTCCCCCAGCTTTTATGGTTGAACATAACATCATATGGTATGGAATACCCCTTAGGCCAGTCTGGGTCAGTTGTCCTGGCTGTGTCCCCTCCCAGTTTCTTGTGCATCCCCAGCTTCCTCGCTGGCAGGGAAGCAGGAAAGTCTTTGACTCTGCAATACCTAAAACACTGGTGTTTTATCAACACTATTTTCATCACAAATCAAAAACATAGTGCCATACTATTGGTAATAAATAAATAAATAAGCAAATAAGCATAGAAACAATAAAATAAATAACAGCTTTATCCTGTCCAAGCCAATACAAAATGACAGATACATTGCACATTTGACATATTTGTTTTAAAGAAACTATTAGTCTCTTTTAGAAGAAATTTCTAGAATGATTTTTATAAAAATAATAATAAAAAAGGAAATTTACCTTTGTTCTGATCTTGCTCATATCTTGCGAAGAGCACCAGCAGAGAAAATATGCTCCCTTTGATTGGACTCTTAACACCAGTGCTTGGATACATTATTTCTTCCATAAATATAATTTGTATTGTAATCGAGACAAAGAAATCTTTCAAGGAAAGGAGTTTTCCTTTGTGAATTTTTTACTCCTTTATATGTGTTTCTTCAGTCTTTAAAATATATTATTAAAAATGAATAAATCAGAGAAAAAAAATAACATTATACTTTTTGAAAGTCATCTCTGCCTTTCACATGCAAATTTTAAATGGAAGTAATTGCTCTTTAGCTCTCTTTTCCATTTTTGGTGTGGTCAAACAGATCAGGAAGTGCTTTACTGTTATGAGTGCTTAAGAAAGATAAAGGCCTGTGTGGTCTGAGGAGACCATAAATTACATAGACAAAAGGATCCATGTGTTGTCACTACTCTTCTGAAGTGCTCTTTGACAGAAGTGGTTGTGCTAGTATTGATGTTATGAAAAAAATCAATGGATTCTCAAATTAATAAACCAGAAATAAAACATTTCTTACTTCACTAAGTAGGTGTGTTATGCCCTAAGTTACCTGCTTCATTCAGAGGTGTTGTCTAGGCCAGAACTAACAAAGTTCAATAGTGCTATTCCCTTTGTCTAAGTTATGTGTCCATTTTGCCTATGTACTGCAGAATTCATTGTCATTCTTTTAAATCATTTCTTGATTTTCCCTGTCTAAAGCCACTCCTTCTGTCATGAAATCATTGACTGGCCTGCACTTTAGAGAGCATTATACATATCTCTGGAAAAGCGTTTACAGGATGCTGTGGAGGCTTACGTGATAAATCACTATTTGAAAGAAGGTCATTGGCAGCAAAGTGCAGACTGATAGATATTTAGATCTAGCAAGGCATTGAAATATTAAAGGAATGTGTGCAACCCATGATTTGAAGGCTGGCATTTAAAATGAAGTTCACTAATGCCTTTTCCTTTCCATGTGCAATTTCAACCTGTGACTGAGCTCAGTGTTTATTAAAGCTATCACTCAGTTAAATGTGAGATAACAGAGACAACAAGAGGGAAGAGGGGGAAAAGGTAGATCTGGAAGATCTCTGGAGAATTTAAAGCAATTTAGTAAAACTGCTGATTTTGAAATTCTTAAAAGTTAAGGCTGAAAAAGTTATTTAAAACACTTATGAAAAAATATCTCTTCTGCATATAAGCTGTGTGAAACCCAAGAAGGTTACACCAAAGCAAGTGCAAAGTATTTAAAGTTGGGGAATAATTTGCCTACTTTCACAGTGAGAAGTAAATATTTAAAGTAGTATTTCTCACCATGTTCAGTTTTCACTGTGAATCAGCAAGCTCACACACATGAAAAACATGTACACATGTATTTATCTATATGTATATGCACACTATGCTTATACAAACACAGGCTCAGAAGTTACAGGTTACACAAGCTACTGCACAGATGGGACTGTCTCAGAGTGGCAGCATCGCATTGTGTATTTTAAAGAGCTGGCAATGAGGTGGTCAGATTTTAACAAAAAATAGTTGATAAAACCAAATTTTCTTATACAGATGTTGGATACTCAGTAACTGGAACAACGAAAAAATCTTAGAAGGGGTAAAAGAAGGAGGAAACTTAAAGATGAAAACTAAGATGAGGAATAGTATGAGATTGTAGAGAAACACAGTGGAATGAAGGCTTACATTGTACCCTAGACCAAATGCACAGCAGTGAGTTTTGGAACCTTTTTCAGCTATCTTCTGGGAAAGGCAACAGGTTATAATGTGAAAAATCACAATGGTGTGGCAAGCCAGTACAAACTTCTCCACAGTGCAGCAATTTCCTACAAAAACACCTATGGAAAACTTATCAAAATGCTGGCAAAATTGTTCCTATTACCTAAAGCCATTAAAAGCTAAGGCTCGGTAGAGTTAATACAGACAGCAGTCTTTGCTTCCCTTCCTCCACCCTGATGCCCTGTGACTGTAACCTCTGAGGAATATGAGGGAAACTGTGGTCATATGGCATCACATTTACACAACTTCTTTGTATATCTCCTCTAAGCAACTCTTAGAGACACCAAACCAATTTATAGCCAAGTGAGAACAGGGGAAGGAGAAACATGGCCTGTGTGAAACAGGTGGAAACTGTTGAAAAATATTTGCCTAACTAGCAGGACCAGCAGAGCAGTGCAGATCCCATCCCTTGCAGGGTTTCTGCCCCTTCGGGGTTCACCTGAAGGTTATCTTCATCATTCAAAGGCCTTTTGAATAAGGTATACAGTGGTGTGATGAGATCAAGAGGGGATTTGACTGTGTGACAATAGTGACACTTCACTTGTAGTGGAATGAATTCACATTCCTCCCTGAAGTAGAGAAAGTCCTGAAATGTATGCACTGAAAGCACTGAAGTAAGACAATAGAATATCATTTGCATGCTGAAGTAACATATATCACTTATAAGTCCATTCGGACTGAGTTTCTTTACCCCAGAACTATGTGATGCAGCTAGATCCTCCCCAAGAGCTGAATACACATAGGCCATTGCCTCCAAGCCATGTTGTCAAGTCTGTCTAGAAACTCAACTCAGAGATGCTATAAAGAAGCTAAGAGGAAGTAATCAGTATGACATTATAGAAGATCCATGCAGTCCAGAGCTGGTGAATAAAGAATTCATACTTCATAGTATAAAAAATAGGAATTGTAAAACCAGATCAGATCAAACATCCATCTTTGTTCACATCTTGTATATTCTGTGAGTTGTCTTTTAATTTTCCTAAACAGAAGAGTAAAATCCACAGCTGCAGTTTCACATCAGGGATAATTCAAGTAGTGAAGCTGGGCCATTGGTGATTAACAACATATTTTCTCTTAGAACAAGGTGTAAACAGGGATACATTTGGATGCAATTAGAATTAACTAGTTTTCCACCAACACCTCCTACCCTCCTTGGCTAAGGTCAGGCATAGTCTATTAGTTAAAAAATCTTTCTCTTTCAGGAATACAGACCTGAGATGCATGGTGTTATCATCTTCCACTTCTAATTCTAAGCCCATACGGTGAACACTAACATGCATACCCATTATATACTTATTATGTAGTAGAAAGTACGCATGGGTAAACTGGAAAGCATAACTAGGATTAATTTGCTCTGGCCATATGTTGAGATGTTGGACCACACCAGCCAACTATGAATCTGTATTATTGCACTTCTGTGGAGTTTGCCCACATGTGAAAATACCTATTCTTCCAAAATACCAAGAATTTTCAGGGAATAGATATGAGTTTTATTGAACACTGAAAAGCTGCTTCTTTTCAGTTTGTCATGTATTAAATTTCACAATAGTAATAAAAGATTTGTTCATTGATACATTATTCTGCCCTGTGATTTAAAATTAAATTGAATATATACAACATCAGGTATGAATTTATGCAGAGAATGAAGCTGAAAACCATCTACATACCAGCCATGTGGCATCACATGATCGCATATGTATATTTTCACATCCGCTCTTTTGATCATATACAGGCCCTTCACTAAAGAGAACGTGAGAAATTGGCCAGCAGAAGTGGAATAAATAGAAACATTAAGAACACAATGAAAAATGTCTCAATTTGTAGGTATTAAATGTTGTTATTGCTCTTTTAGGAATGAAATGTGTTATGTCTCCCCAACAACGTGTCAAAATTTGAAGACTTGATTATACTGATTTACAAGCTATCTCCTATTTGGAAACTACACAGGTTACCTATGTATTGTGGTGAATAAACAAGATCATGCAGTCATATAACAAGATCCTAGAGATTATTACAGCATTGTCTTTTCTCATAAAACCCATATTTTATTTTCATATTTGTGGCACTGCAATAATTAAGATTTACTACCTAAGCATTCATATCAAGCGTATGTAAGGTGACAAGATCAGTCTAGCAGGCAGATAAGTTTTAAAGGGAAAAAAGACAGAAATGTTACATAGAAATTACTCCAAGTCACAAGGTATATGCAAACTAGAATACAAAACTAGAAGCTGATTGAATGAAGCAAGGCTAGGATGAGTCATAACTGAAATGACTCCTAGATATTTTGAGAGAGACAATTTGAGAGTAGGAAGGGTATATATTTATATATATACATACATATATGCAGATCAAGAGGGGCATAAAACTGAAAGTTTGGAATAGACGCAAACAAATATGAACAGAAGAATTACATCATCTCCACAGTTATGGGAATCAATTTTCTCATCATACAAAAAATAAATAAATAAATAAAATTTGCAGTTATATATCTTGTCTTCTATAGCCATTCTGAAGAGGATATAATAAAACGTGCAAACTTAGAATATATGATTACCAAGCAGGACATACCGTGCCATGAAATTTGGACAGGGCAGCTCTCCTTATTCCATTAATTCACTAAGGATTTAAAAAAAAAAAAAATCTTTCAATGAAACATGCATTGATTTTTTTTTAAATTATTTGTAATAATTATAAAAATGTAATTTATCTTGATGAATATAGATATTCCAGCCATACATTTCTTCATGTATCTTTAGAGTAACTAATAAATTTTGCCATGTGAGACTCGGTAATTCAAAACAGTAAACAAAGTGCAACCAGTACATTTTAAGGTGTCTCTGAAATGCACAAGTATTTGTCTTCACCTCTTCAGTTTTAAAGCCTTACAGAGTAGGATATTACCTGGTGATGAGTACGGGTTTTACCACTGGAAAATAACCTCTTCATTATGGAGACTCCAATGACTGCTGGATACTATTTTGAGACTGTATCTATTTTGAGACTGAAAATTTTTGTATCATATCAAAACTCTCACGTCTTTAATTGCTTGGTGAAATACTGACATACCTATTACAAGCATTGCAGAAAACAAATACATACATCTCTTCTCTGCAATATTGAAAAAGTAAATATATAAAAAAGAGGGATTTCTCAGCTCCTGCTGGACAAGTTATTCTGAAACTCCCAAAGAATCATGGTTTGTAACTATGCTACTCTCAGAGTTTATTCTGTTTCAGAAAAGGGGAAATAGGGATGTAGTTACCATTCTTATTTCACTAAAACTATTTATTTGTTATGATTGCATTCAATTTCCAGCCTTTGTCTAACAGATCTGACAGCAATGCAGTACAATTACATAAGCAATAGCCAATACTGCAACCAACTTCTGTATGCCTATTTCTGATTTATACACTATTTTAGTTACATGGAGTCCATGAAAGAAACATTTTTGTCTCTGAGTTTCATTCTCCTTTTGATCTGTTTGTAATCAATGTGTGACATCAAATTACTGGAGTCACTTGAATCTACTGCAACTACAAAGTCAAGGTAGATTTGGGAACTCTGTTTTGCTTCCTGGCTGCTACTGAAAGATATAAATGAGAATAAAAAGATGACAAAAAAAAAAAAAAAGAGTGATATGAAGTGGCCATACATCTATTGTAACTTGCAATTCAACTACAAGATACACTCTTGACCATTCCTAAAGTAATGAGTAAATTGGGTAGCAGCATGAGCTGACTTTTATAACATACCTCATTAACAGTGGGGTTCTTTTTCCTGTTTCTAAGCTTAATTGTTTTTTAAAAATGCTAAAACCTGAAAGTCCTTTGGGGATTGGAAAGATCTGATATTTACAGAACTTTACACTATTTATCTATTTATTTATTTATTTATTTAGATCTGGTGTGAGACACGTAAAATCAAATTTCAGTCTCTGGAAACACCACAGGCTTCATTTCTAACATTGAATAAGCCATTTCATTTATACATGTAGACATTTCAGCACACCATAAATAAAATGAGAAAAATACTTTTCCAGTTACTTTTTTTTCTTTATAGATTTAGTCATTAACCCTCAGCTGGGATATCTACATTTGTCAGTAAGAAACCATCCAAGCAATGTAAATTTTTTGTTTTGTTTTGTTTTCCAAATATGTCATTTTTTCATACTGACCTCCACAAGTTTCATTGGTATAAATAAGATACACAGTTACCTGATTGGGAACCTTCACCTCCTGCGTATGAACAGTCTTTGTGTTGCTCTTGTAGAGAGAAAAAAAAAAAAAGCATGTAATTTTTCTCTTGGGAAAATACAATTATTTTTGTTTTTGTTGTTGTTGACATTGTAATTGTTGTAATTGATATTGTTGACAGTGTGTTTTATAGTAAGTTCTTTTTTGAACATAATTTTGTTTATTTTTTATAGGGGACATTTTCATACACCATTTTCTTCTAAAGCTCGATAAGCAGTAACGACATTCATAAAAAATGAGTGTCTTTTTTTTTTTTTTTTAGTCATTCAGTAACATTTTTGGATTGAGTTCTACAAGCTTCATCTGCCATTCAGCCTGTGAATGTACCACATTCACATACACATACATGTACACTTTCTGAATGAGCCCAGATTCCATTTTTTCTTGCATTTAGACCTACTAATTCTACCACTCTCTTAGACCAAATGCAAAGAATCAAGCTATGACCAAAAAGTTTTACATTTTCCAAGTACTTATTGAGATTTTGCCAGTTCTTTGTCATCTCCCAGGGTACTGAACTCTATACTTTAATCATTCTTCATATTATAACTGCATCCCCCAATAGGAGCAAAAATATTGGCTTATTTTTTTAACCTCCTCCCAGGGGTAGCAATTAATTCCCTTCTTAAGAAGAAAGATCCTTGACTGTGACCCTCAAAACTGTATTCTGACCTTCAGAAACAAGTCCAAAAGCACAATAAGTTGAGACAGCAGGTTTCTATTGAGCAACAGCAGCAGCTGTGGGAGCTCTGACAGTTCTGAAGAACTGGTTCATTTCTAGGTTGCCATGGTGAGGTTTCTCATTTATAAGTCATTATGTTATGCTTTTGTTCCTCAAAGTCAAAAATAATTGCTTAGCAAATTCCTTCCATATAAGGTGGGTTAATGAAACAAATCAGTTTACAAATACTGCAAAAGAAATTAGGAATCCACTCTTTCAGAATTTATTCTTTTAAAATTTCTATTTTTCAAATTCCTTGTTAAAATTATTAATGAGCAGTTAGTTGCCCATATATTCTTATTATAGCTAAAATACTTGTTTTTAAAGCCTTGTCAATAGTCTGATTTCTCATTGTAAAGCATGTATCCTGCAACCTATCTTGCATCAACCGTATAATTAATGTTTACCACAGAAGCCTTTTTTGTGATGACTTACTGAATTTTCACCCTCTACATTAAGTTCAAAGAAATACTTTTGCATCATAAAACATATTTGCTATGCAAAACTAGTATTTACATTCCACTTTTTTCAGTTCTGTTTTTTTGCACAACCTTTCTGTTTTTCATCACTTTCTGCTTGTTGTAGTTACTTCACTTCCATTCCCTAAACTCTTCTCTACTGACTTCAATACACTGAAATGTATGACAAAAATTTACCAACTTTGTTTAAAAATCTGAAAATAAAGAACTCAATATATTTCTACCTATTATTGACCCTTCTTGCATTACAAGAAGAATAATAGATTTATTTTTTTTTCAAATCAGTCATTGATTAATAACAAAAAGGCAAAGCTGTTGTATTAAAATGTGCCCAAAAGCCTACCACAGGGGCAGGTGTACTAATCAGTATCATTAATACCACAGGAATATCTTCTTTCATATTTTGGGACTACTAAGGGTTATGAAATACTCTAGGAGCAAAATTCAGTACACTTTGTTTTCAGCTCCTGAAGATAAAGTGTCTTGACAATTTGTTTTGTATCTCATTGTCAAATCAGACATGCACCGCTACAAGTTGGTTTCAAACAATGCAGAAAGATTTGATCCCCAGGTATTAATTCTGCAGAAACTGAATATCTAGCTTCTCAGGAGCACTTAGTTGTTATATCAGTGGCTTGGCATAGGATTAAGTTACTGGTGAATTATGATTCTGAAGGCTAATCAGCATAATCTGTATGTAATATGAGAAAGTACTAAATATGAATGTTTTTCTTGTTCTTATCACCTGAATAGTTCATCTGGAATGGTATTGCTGAAAGAAGAAAGCAAAAACAATGGAGCAATGTGTGTCATGTGGAAAAGAGAGCTTAAAATAATAATAATAATAATAAAGTTTGGAAAAAAAAGAAAGAAAAAGAAAAAGAAAAAGAAAAAGAAAGAAAAGAAAGAAAGAAAGAAAGAAAGAAAGAAAGAAAGAAAGAAAGAAAGAAAGAAAGAAAGAAAGAAAGAAAGAAAGAAAGAAAGAAAGAAAGAAAGAAAGAAAGAAAGAAAGAAAGAAAGAAAGAAAGAAAGAAAGAAAGAAAGAAAGAAAGAAAGAAAGAAAGAAAGAAAGAAAGAAAAGAAAGAAAGAAAAAAAATATAATCAGCAAATTGGCCTGGCATGAAATAGCAGTACATGAAAAAGTGATAGGCAGGGAATCATTGAATAGCCATCTGAGGAATCAGAGACGGGACACAGCTGTTGCAAATAAGCAAAGCTTTCAGCCTTCAAAAGAGTGTTATTCTGAATATAGAGTGGGCAACGTATCTGCACAAGGAAGAAACATATGGAAAACAACATGTCCGCTGCTGCTGGGAAACAAGAAGCAGCAGTTATCTGAAAGGCTCACAGGAGGCAAACAAGGTTAAGTTTGGGAACAAGTGCTGTCTTTTCATTATTTAATTTTATATATTTAACATGTTAAAGAAATATTAAATATCCAGAGGAAATTATTCATATATTAAAAATATCTTTTAAAGATATATTTTTTTGAATTCCTGAAAGAAAAATAGAATAGACAATCCTTGCAGAAAATAAAATATGAGATTACAATCCCTACCTAAATCCCCCTGAAATCATATTCAGTTTTAACCATTTTCCTCTAATGGAATTCATAAGTTAGTGTTTTAATGCTTTTATTCATTACATAACACAAATCCTGAAGAAGGCACCATCCTGCTGCAGTATTTATTCGCTCAGTCTCCAGGAATCTCTTCCATGTCTCTCTCATATCCACACTACTGTGACTTCTGATTGAAGATACATCTTACTCTATAGCTTTTGCACAATTACTTCCTGTATTGGATTGTTTTGTCAGACAGAACAACTCTAGGGAGATTCAGAACTCACAATAGTGATCTACTTGGAGTTCAGAATCTCCCTACCTGTTTTCAAGAGTTCTTGAGAGCTGAAGTGGTAGTCTCACCAGTCCATCATCTCATATCTTCTGATGTGTTCTTTATTTTCCTTACCTTTTTGGCTGTGAAATTGATCTATACCCTTTGTTTTCTCTCATGTTTGTTTCCATAAATGCTAAAGACATTTGAAAAGTACTCCAAGAAACTCTCTTTCTTGAAGAAAGTCCAGAAGCCAACCCTATCCTGGGCTGCATCAAAAGAAGCATGAACAGCTTCTTTCATGGCCAGCAGGTTAAGGGAGGTGATTCCCCCCTCTACTCTGCTCTGGTAAGACCCCGCCTGGAGTATTGCAATCAGCTCTGGGGCTCCCAGCAAAAGAAAGACACAAACATATTAGAACAAGTCCAGAGGAGGGCCACAAAAATGGGCAAAGGGCTGGAGCACCGCTGCTATGAAGACAGGCTGAGAGAGTTGGGGATGTTGAGACTGGAGAAGAGAAGGCCCTGGGACCTTCCAGTACCTAAAGGGGCCCTGCAAAGAAGCAGGAGAGGGACTCTTTATCAGGAAGTGTAGGAATAATAATCTTAAACTACAAAAGGGTAGATTTAGATTAGGTATTAGGAAGAAGTTCTTCACTATGAGCGTGGTGAGGCACTGGAACAGGTTGCCCAGAGAGGCTGTGGCTGCCCCATCGCTGGAATTGTTCAAGGCCAGGTTAGATGGCGCTTTGAGCAACCTCATCTAGTGGAAGGTGTCTCTCTCTACCCATGGCAGGGGTGTTGAAATTAGATGATCTCTAAGGTCCTTTCCAACTCAAACCATTCTGTGATTCTATGATAAGAAAGATGCTGTGGTAAATTAACCTTGGCAGGAAGCCTGCCCAGTCACTCTCTTGCTCTCACTCCTCTGCAGGACAGGGGGAGAAGATGGAAAAGCTCATAGGTCAGGATATGGACAGGAAGATCACTTACCAATTACCATCATGGGCCAAACAGACTTGATTTGCGGAAAATTAAATTAATTTAATTTATTGCCAATTAAAAGCAGATTAGGATGGTGAAAAGCTAAAGCAAAACTAAAATCACCTGACCCACATACCCCTCCTCTTGCCCAGCTCAACTTCACTCTTTCATTCCCAACTCCTCTGTCTTCTCCTCCCACCTCCCTGAGTTGCACAGGGGAACAGGGAATGGGTGTTGCAGTCAATCCATAACACTTCATCTCTGCTGCTCCTTACTCCTCACACTCTTCACCTGCTCCAGTGTGATTTCCCTCCCACAAAAAATAGATAAATAAATAAATAAATAAATAAATAAAACTTCACAAACTTCTCCAGCATGATCTCCCATGGGCTGCAGTCCACCAGAACAGAATACGTAGCTCCTGTGTGGGCTCTTCTCCATGGGCTGTAGTTCCTACCAGGAGCCTCCTCCATCATAGGCTCCAGCTTGGGATTCTCCATGGGATGCCCTGTGGAAATCTGCTCCAATGTGGTATACCATGGGCTGCAGGGGGACAGCCTGTTCCATCACGGTCCT
Source organism: Anser brachyrhynchus (assembly GCF_964034855.1). NCBI lineage: Eukaryota > Metazoa > Chordata > Aves > Anseriformes > Anatidae > Anser > Anser brachyrhynchus. Next base: position 101,837,857 of record NC_137695.1, read on the forward strand.
CTCTTATGGGCTGTAAGGGAATTTCAACTCCAGCACCTGGAGCACGTCCTCCTTGTCCTTCTTCTCTGACCTTGAGTGTTCAGAGGGCTGTTTCTCTCACATTTTCTCACCCCTCTCTTTCGCAACACCGGCTGCACGGTAGTTTTTACCCTTTCTTAAATGTTATCACAAAGGCATCACCAGCTTCACAGATGGGCTGAGCTTTGGCCAGCAGTGGGCCCATTTTGGAGCCGGCTGAAACCAACTGTGTCCAGCATGAGGCAGCCTCTTCTCATAAAGGCCATGACTGCAGTGTACCTGCTACCAAAACAGGTTGGGGGGGGGGGGGTAACTAAGGAGGAGCCCTTAGACTCATGAACCAAATACCTCTAGGGTAATGCATGGTATGCAGTGGAAAGTACCCATTGAACCGACAAGGTCTCACAGGTACCAACTACTTTTTAATGACTTACTGGCAAAATAGCATTTTAATGACAGATTTTGAAGAGCATGAAGTACTGGCTTTGTGAACATCTGTTTGGACCATTCCCAGGACATGAATGACAGAGTTAGAGAACACATCTGAGTATTTGCTTGAGAGTCTTGTGAGTGAGTCATATAGACTGGCAGCATAAAATTCATTCTGTTTGAATGAACTGCCCACTTCTCATAATGAGCATAAAACACATCGAATGCCTGCATTTTGCAGCAACATTTTCTGTATTGTTTTGAAATACTGAGAAACATCAAATTTGCTGACAGTGCATCAATATCTATGAATAAGGTAGTATGAGGCAGTTTATGTCCTACTGTCTCTTTGCATACTCCTGACCTTCTATGACCTTCTAATACATATTTTTAATCTAATATTTATATTAATAAGGATTAGAAATGTTCTATTTTCCCAGATGAGAGCTCTGATTCTCAAGTGTAACAGGGCAAAAAGAATGTAACATGTAAACCAATCCAATGACTGCAAAATACATATTACCTTATGGTTGCATCAAGAATGGCATTGTTAGCAGGTCAATGGAAGGGATTGTCCTGCTCTGCTCTGTGCTGGTGTGGCCTCATCTTGAGCACTGTGTGTAGTTTTGGGTGCCACAATATAAGACAGGTATACAACTCTTAGAGAATATCCAAAGGAGGGCAAAAAAGATGGTAAAGGGTCTAGAGGAGTATGAGGAGTGGCTGAAGTCACTTGAATTGTTCAGCTTAGAGAAGACTGAAGGTATACCTCATCGCTGTCTACAACTTCCTCACAAGGGAAAGCGGAGGGGCAGGCGCTGGTCTCTGCTCTCTGGTGACCACCAATAGGACCCGAAAAAACAGCTTGAAGCTGTGATGGGAGGTTCAGGCTGGATATAAAGAATTTTTTTTTTTTTGCCAAGAGGGTGGTCAGGCACTGGAACAGGCTCCTCAGTGACATGGGTCACAGCACTGAGACTGCCAGAGTTCAAGAAGAGTTTGGACAATGCTCTCAGACACATGATTTTTATTCGTATTCTTTTAAGTAGTCCTTTGGGAACCCAAGAGTTGGACTTGATGATCCTTGAGGGTCCCTTCCAACTTGTATATTTTATGATTCTATGATTGTGACCATAATATTTAAAAAAAAAAAAAAAAGGCATCAAAGTTTTTAAACAAAATACACTAGCATTTGTGCATTCATTAAACATCTTCATTACTTACAGAGTGTTTATACTTTGTGTCAAAGCCCAATGTCAAATGACTGGAGTGTCAACATAAAATGGAGTTTACTCTTTGACAATAACTCCAAGCACATAGAGCTACACTGAGTTATTGCATTCCATTCATGTTTGCTATACACTATGTATCTTAATTTTATGCATTACTATTTACTGTGATCTTTCTATAACAAACACAAAAATAAGGGCAACTGGAAACAGTAGTGAATGAATATTTAAAAATATTAGTGCCTTACTTTTTAGAGCAATATGTAAAATGTTCCAATTAGAAAACCTCATGTAAGGCAGGAATAATATCTTCTTCACACATCTCTTGAAAAATGAAAGGATTTTTTTCTTTCATTTAGTCATAGATTTTGGTCCTGAAATAATCAATGCATTAATTCAATAGAAGTATTTGCAGTGTTTTAATGTCTTGGGCAATTAGAGTGAAACAATTTTACATTTTTGTTCTTTCCTTTAAATATTGGATACATTCAGAAACATCCTGAATTCATGCAAGTGCATTCACATGTATGTACTAATTCTTAAAAACTAGAATTTCACTATTGCTAGTTATTTCACTGTTAATAATAGAATTAATTACCAGAGGGTCAGCTTTATCCTCTAAATCCTTTTAAAGGTGAAGCTTTTTACAAGTTACTTTATTTTCCTTAGAGCTTTCACAATGCACAGCTGTATTTTGCATCCATACAAAAAGAATACATAATTAAGTCATAAAATAAAGCATGATAGTGGTTATTATAATGAAATTTCTCCATAATTTTTTTCTTCACCTGAAAACCTGTGCTTTTTTAACCAAAATCAAGACCAACAAAAAAATTTACTATGAAAGATTTTTTTCCCTAGGGTAGACAAAGAAAGCAGATTTCCTACCCCTTTTGCATGGTTACAACACGAGTAAAGACTATGCTGTAGGGAATAGGTAGCAGCTGTCATTCTGATATATTAGTCTGTAAGAGCAATGCAAGGCCATGACTGCAATTCTCTTTGAATGTCTGGCTAAGCACTCTCCTTCATGTATAATTAATGTTCATGAGAAGTTAAAGTCCATGCTTAGCACTCACTGTGCCTTTCTTTCCTGCAGCACGCAATACATAACATAGTGGCATTCATATGAATACCAACCAAATTATTGAGGTTCTTTTAATTTTTATTTCTTATTTTTATGAAAAAAAAATCATATTAAAATATAGTATCTTTGGAGTGAATTGAAATCAAGAAATGAAGACCTTTGTTACAGGAAGCTTTGGCTAAAAACATTTAAATTAAAAACTGAAATTAAATTGCAGCTCATATTTTGAATATATTATCAGTTTTGTTATTTTCTCTTTTTTTTTTTCTTTTTTTTCTTTCAACCCTTTTCATTTGGCATCTTGGATAATCTTGGAATCACATCTTAATCTGTGAACTAATAGAGAAACATGAATTATTGCTTTCAAAATTTAACATGACTATATCTATGTCAGTATCTACCTCGCTTAATAAATCCCACCCACACTGTAAATTATATATCTTTTATGTGTTTCAGAATCCACAAGAAAAGTGATATTATATTACACACACTGAACTGTTTTATTTTTAACAAGGTGTGCAGTGTTCAATTCTGGTATATCATTTGTGACAGGATTTGGCTACCAATGTATAAACCAAAGTATGCTTTCACATGTCAAAATATCATAATACTGAAAGACATTTAAGCAGTAATAGAGTACATTTTTAAAAACAGTGAATATATTTCCTGTGAAAGTACATTCAGGATTACATAATTATATCTGATAGATAAAATTAAATAAGTATATAAGATAGATTTGAGAATTTTTTAGTGTAGTGGTACATGTTCAATTTTTTAAAAGTCAAGAACATTATAGGAGATAATCAAAACTCAGCAAAAAAAATAAGAAATTAGGAAAAAATAATTAAACATTTATTCGAAACACATTTATTTATTTCCATTTCATGTGAGAAATAGTTTCCGAAGTGATTAGTTTTACTAGTGTGATATAAGGATGCTCTGTATAAGTTATATTAAATTCATTATCCATGAAAGCTTTTTTTAAAGTCTGGAACCATCTTAATCATAAAAAGGTTTCAATCAGATTTTATCAATCAAGCTTGTACCCAAACTTTTAAACAGAAAGTATTTATAATGTGTCCATACTCTTTTCAATTTACATTACAGTGACTCTTAAACTGCTTCTAAGTAAATGTACTTAGAAGTAGCATGAGCAATACAAAAATCCTTCTTGGACACCAGAGTGATCAATATTTGTAACAATTAAATATATTTTTGGTTTAGTCTAATTATAGCCAAAATGCCTCTTTTTGGACTTAATTGACACTGCTTTGGACCCTTTGGATTCTATTTGTCTTCTTATCTAAAAATGAGCACAAGAAAATTTACATACAAAAAGCAAAAGGCAACATTGTTTGGGCAAAGTTTTTTTTTTTTTTTCTTTTCATAATTCAGCATAAAAATATACATATAAAATAAATATGGGGGTGTTGGTTGATGAGAAGCTCAGCACAAGCTGGCAATGTGTGCTTGTAGCACAGAAAGTCAACCATATCCTGGGCTGCATCAAAAGAAACTTCACCAGCGGGTTGAGGGAGCTAATTCTCCCCCTCTATTCTGCTCTTGTAAGACCCCACCTGGAGCACTGCATTCAGCTCTGGGGTTCCCAGCACAAGGACACGGAAGTATTAGAATGAGACCAGAGAAGATGATCAAATGGCTGGAGCACCTCTCCTATGAAGACAGGCTGAGGGAGCTGGGGTTGTTCAGCCTGTAGAAGACTCTGAGGAGACCTTATAGCGGCCTTCCAGTACCTTTAATTACTAGCCTATAGGCAAGGTGGGGAGGGACTCTTTGTCAGGCAGTGTAGTCATAGGACAAGGAGTAATGGATTTAAACTGAAAAAGGGTAGATTTAGGTTAGATATTAGGAAGAAGTTCTCTACTGTGAGGGTGGTGAGGCACTGGAACAGGTTGCCCAGAGAAGCTGTGTACATCACATCCTTGAAAGTGTTCAAGGTCATGTTGGATGGGGCTTTGAGCAACATGGTCTAATACAAGGTCTTCCTCCCCATGCTAGGGGGGTTGTAATTAGATGATCTTTAAGGCTTCTTCCAACCCAAACTATCCTATGATTCTATGAATACTCACATGTTTTCAGAAGCAACTATTTGCAAACCTTGCCCTTCTTATAATGTTGTCTGTTTCTCTTTAATTAAATAAGGGATATTATTTTATGCATGTGTTCTGTAATATGCATGTTTAAGGCCAAACAAATTGGTGACAAATTTCAACAAAATAATAAAATAAAATAAAATAAAATAAAATAAAATAAAATAAAATAAAATAAAATAAAACAAAACAAAACAAAATAAAATAAAATAATAAAATAAAATAAAATAAAATAAAATAAAATAAAATAAAATAAAATAAAATAAAATAAAATAAAATAAAATAAAATAAAATAAATAAAATAAAATAAAATAAAATAAAATAAAATAAAATAAAAATTTCTCCTGGCTCTGAATGCAGCAGGAATATCATCAAAACCTATAAATATCCTGCTATAATAACAGGATACCAAAATTAAAACCGACAGGTTATCTTAATTCTCCTGGATAAAATTCTGTGACATTTGATTTATGACAATTATATTTTTTTGTGTATATTTTGGTAGAAAATATCTTATTATGTTTATATACTATGATTTTGATAGCTGGTTTCATAGACTCACAAAATATGTCGAGTTGGAAAGGACCCAACGGGATCATCAAGTCCAGTTCCTGCCTGGATGACTACCTAAAAATGAAACCATATATCTGAGAGCAGTGTCCAAATGCTTCTCAAACTTAGCAGGCTTGGAGAGCCTGTTCCAGTGCCCAGCCACCCTTTCCTAACACCTAGCCTGAGCCTCCTCGGTTGCAGCTCCATGCCGTTCCCTCGGGTCCTGTTGTTGTCCCCAGAGAGCAGAGCTCAGGACCTGCTCCTCTGCCCCCCTCACGAGGAAGCTGCAGGCCACAATGAGGCCTCCCCTCTGTCTCTTCTTCTCTGGGTTGTACAATCCAAGTGACCTCATCTGTTCCACATGTTGCCCTCCAGACCCTTCACCATCTTCATTGCCCTCCTTTGGACACTCTAATAGTTTTATGTCTTTCTTATATGGCAGTGCCCAAAATTGCACACAGTACTTGAGGTGAGGCAGCACCAGCGCAGAGTAGAGGGGGACGATCACTTCTCTTGACCTGCAAGCAATGCTGTGTTTCATGCACCCCGGGATGTGGCTGCTCCTTTTGGCTGCCAGGGCCCACACACCATTGATTCATGTGCAACTTACCATTGACCAGAAACCCCCAGATCCCTTTCTGTGTAGCTGCTCTCTAGGTTCTTATCCCCCAGTCTGTACATATATCTAGGGTTGCCCCTTCCCAGGTGCAGAATCTAGCACTTGCTCTTGTTGGAATTCATGATTGGTGATTGCCCAGCCTCTAATTTGTCAAGATTTCTCTGCAAGGCCTCTCTACTCTGAAGAGAGTCAACAGCTCTTCCTAATTTAGTGTCATCTGCAAATTTACTTGGTATGCATTTGAGTTCTACATCCAAATCATTTATAAAAACGTTGAAGAGAATTGGCCCTAAAAAATACTTTAAAAAGCGTAGTGAAAAATAAGTTGTTACTAACATTCTCTATCTATATGCAAAAATTAAAACATGTCCAAGTACTTTTCTTTACTCATAAAAATTTCAGATCTACTAAGCTATTTATCAGTATTACATAGCTTACTACTTGAGAGTAAATAATACATAAGACCAATGGGAAAATGCTATTAAATAAATGTTTCTAAAGGCTTTTCTTAAAATTATCTTATAATATATATATAATATATATTTATATATAGTCTTCTGGACAAAAGCCCTGAATTTCCAGTACCAGTCTTAGCATTAAGAATGGAACTCCTATCCAAATTCCACTGACATTAATGGAAGCATTTATTGAATGATGTGTGGTAACCGTGTTTGGTATACAGACAGGAAACCATAGCCCCTTCTCCTGCTTGAATAGCCTACATACTTTGACAAAAAAAAAAAAAAAAAAAAGTTTGATCTTGTCTATCACTATTAAAGAATTTATTTATTTAAAGAATGTTTATTTATTTAAAGAATGTTATCCCAGAAAGAAATACAACGTTTAGGGAAAATATTCAAGGAAAAAAAAAAAAAAGAAAAACAGACTTATCTCAGTAGTATTTCTCTAGTCATGGATCAAAGTTTTGACATAAGGATCTATGTGAAATTTCAGTCTTTTCAGGATAAGCGCTACTGTTATGTGCTATTAAGCTTTCATTTGATTGTGATTAGTATGCTTCACTGCTAATGTGTTATTATATTTTTTTTAGTATAAAATATTTAAAGATTTCACATTTTTATAATACCATGTTCTAGTCTAGCTATGAATTGCTGCATTTGAAAAACATGCTGTGCTTGGTATCCTGTTAAAAAGTCTGTCTAGATAATCATCATAGTTCTTTTGCCCTTTAAAAACAGTGAATAATTGAAATTTGGCAGTAAATTTCTGCCATCTCTCAATCAAAAGAGTTCAAATAACTTATTTGATCAAATTACTTAAATTTCAGATTACTGAACCAAATTGAATCTTAAAGACTCAAAGGTGAACTTCTAAGAGTACCCATCAATTGTTTTTGAATAATTTTAATACTGTTTGCAGATAATTCTACTCAGTAGAGCTTGAACTTCTTGATGCTATGAAACTGAGTTTCAAATGGTACATTTTCAGAAGACCCTTTATCTTCTCTATGAAATGTATCCCTTGTTAAAAAATTGTAAAATGTTAAAGTTAAAAGTTAAAATGTTGTAAAAAAAAAAAAAAAGTATAGCATTGAAGTTTCTTTATCCTTAATATTAATGTGAAGGATAACATTAAAGTACATTTACGTATAACTCTGCATGGTTCAAGATGTTCAGATTACTACCTCTGGCAATAGCAAATAATGTTTGGACTGTTTAAATTCTAAGATGATACAATACATCTTAGGATACAAAAGGATATTTTTTCCTGTAGTCCTCATTTTGTAGTATAGACAGAACAGTAAAGTTCCTATATCTATATGCTCATATCTAATGTAGGTGACCAAAATATTTTTTTGAAAGATGGCTGCATTTATCTTTTGAAAAGTCATGAGTCTCATTTACATTGTCAAGTTATGACAGTCTGAAAGCATAAAGTACCCTTAACATGAAAACCCCCAAACTAATATTTGATTGCCCAGACCTCCCACATTTAACAAGCTTTTATTTTTTTCCTTGAGGATGTGCTACTTTGCACAGCCTTGGTATGAATTACTAAGGGCTGGAAGGGGAAAACTAGTATTCAGACAACAGTGATTCTGTAATAGTTTTAAGAGTCTACATGAAACTATGTTCATGGGTTTTACTTTAATTATAAGAAATACATTTAGCTAAAAATCTCATGCAAATATAATCCACCTGGTCTCAACATGAACAGTAGTCAGAAATTCAGTTCATTGCTTCTTAATCCAGTGAAAAACATTCAAACACTTTAACTAGAAGACAGTATTAAATTATCTACCATGTGCCAAAATGGATAAAAACTTAACTTAATCTTTTTAAAATCAAAAAGTGGAAGCTAAGGATTGTATTTAAAATTAATTGCAGTAGAGCTTCCTCTATCAGTGAGGTAATAAATTATCTTGTGAAAGTGCTCAGCACTGATTCGCACTGAGCAATGGATATTGGGCAAATTATCAAAGCTACTGCACAAGATCCTTTCTACTTCACATTTCACTACAGCAGAAAGTTGAGGGAGAGGAGAAAAGGAGAAGAAGAGAATATAGAGATTAGCTGTCAGATATATTAAAACAGTTATTTACTGAGGCAAATAGGGACTTCTGTCTCCATGGTCATTAAATGTTAATCTAATGTGGAAACAGGGCTGCCCATAGTGTCAAAAAAAAAAAAAATATTTTCCTGCTGTATGCATCAGAATTTAGACCCATCTCTTCAGACAGGTTCTTAACCAGATTAACTAGTCTGCCTGAGGACACACCTAACATTCATCCTGGCTGCAGCTGTACAACATGCTCTACAGCACTTACTAAACATGAGAAATTACACATTCAGGCTCTTTAAGGATCTTGCATTAATTTTTGAAAGCTAAAAATGAGTAAAGCCATTACTGCTTTAAATCCAAAATTTCTGAGCATCTAGGGTAAGGATCAGTTTTATAGAACTAAACTGAACACCCCAAAATTCCAATTGTGATGGTAAACTGACAGATTTGAGACTCCACATCAAAGAAAAAGCCTCTCTAAGAGAAATATAGAGTTAAACACATAGATCAATACCATAGAATCATAGAATCATAGAACAGCTTGGGTTGGAAGGGATCTTAAGGAATCCTTAAAAGAGATTTAATTCCAACCCCCCTGCCCTAGACAGGGATGCCACCCACTAGATCAGGCTGGCCAAGGCCCCATTCCACCTGGCTTTGAACACCTTCAGAGATGGGGCATCCACAGCTTCTCTAGGCAACCTGTTCTAGTGCCTCCCTACCCTCTGAGTGAAGAATTTCATCCTAAAGTCTAATCTAAATCTCTGCTCTTTTATTTTGAGACCATCCCCCCTTGTCCTATCATTATCTACCAAAGTAGAGTCCTTCTCCATCATCATGAACCTTTCTCTATAAAAGCGTAACACTTTAAAAATTGTGTTTGAAATATTCCCCTTTTTAAAGACATGGAGACTAAGTTGATAATAATTTTCAACATTCAGGCTAATAATCGTGAAATTCTTAGCGGTGTACTGCATTAAGAATTTTCGTTTAGGTTTAGGTCCAGATCAGCCTTTCTATTTGTGCAATGGTTGTTTTATGCTTAACTATTTCATTTGCAGTAAGACAATATTATGGTCCAGATTCTATCTTGGTTTCATATTGAAGGAATGGACTTGGCATGTATTTATACATATTTATAGTAAATTAAACAAGAATTCTGCTTTGTGATAAGTATTCTCTGGAACTATTCTCTGATGCTTTTGCTTAAGATCTCTCTCTCTCTCTCTCTCTCTCTCTCTATATATATATATATATATATATATATATATATATTTTTTTTTTACCAGGGCTTTAAACTAGGTTTGACAGGGGAAGGGAGGGGAGCTAAAAGTGACAGAGAAGGGCTGGGGGAAGTTGTCACTGTTGTCACTGTTGAAGATAGTAGGGAAAAACCTCTGAGTTTTCCCATAGGATTGTCCAAGGGCTCCTCAGAGAAAGTAATGATACCAATACCCCATCCGGAATCTTCTTCTTGCATCCCTCCAGGGGTAACTGCACCTGCTGCTTCCCTAAAGTGCCTGTATACCAATGCGCAGAACATGGGAAAATAACAGGATGAGCTCGAGATCTGTGTTCGGTCGCAGGGCCACAATCTCGTTACAATCACAGAGACGTGGTGGGACACCTCGCATGACTGGAACACTGTCATGGAGGGCTATGTCCTTTTTAGGAAAGACAGGCTGGGGAAGAGAGGGGGTGGGGTTGCCCTTTATGTGAGGGAGCAATTAGGGTGTACCCAGCTCCACCTGGGGGAGGGTGAAGGACAAGTGGAGAGCTTGTGGGTGAGAATTAAGGGGTGGGCTGGTATGGGGGACACTGTTGTGGGGGTGTACTACAGGTCACCAGATCAGGAGGAGGAGGAGGTAAATGGCCTTCTACAAGCAGCTGATAGTAGCCTCATGATCCCGGGCGCTGATTCTCATGGGGGACTTCAATTATCCAGACATCTGTTGGGTAAGCAACTCGGCCAGGCACGCGCAGTCCAAACGGTTCCCACAAAGCCTTGAAGATAATTTTCTGACGCAGATGGTGGAGGAGCCGGCGAGGTGGGGCGTGCTTCTGGACCTTGTCCTTACCAACAGGGATGGGCTTGTTAGGGATGTGAAGGTTGGGGGCAGCTTGGGATGCAGCGACCATGAGATGGTGGAGTTCAAGTAGGAACTTGGTGGAAGAAGATAGGCTAAAAGCAGGATTGCTACCCTGGACTTTCGGAGAGCCAACTTCGACCTCTTCCAGGACCTGCTTGGGGGTATCTCATGGGCTAGGTTGCTAGAAGACAAGGGTGCTTGTGAGAGCTGGGCAACATTTAAACAGCACTTCTTCCAAGCTCAGGATCGGTGCATCCCTAAGAGCAGGAAATCAGGAAAGGGGGGCGGGAAACCTGCATGGATGAGCAAGGAGCTCATTAATAAGATCAAAAGGAAGAGGAAGGTCTATGAAATGTGGAAAAAGGTCCTGTCCTCTTGGGAGGAGTACAGAAGTGTTGTCAGGGCCTGCAGGGATGCGACGAGGAAGGCTAAAGCCCACCTAGAGACGAGGCTTGCAAAAGAAATAAAGGATAATAAGGGTTTTTTTAAGTATGTAAACAGTAAAAGGAAGACTAGGGATAATGTGGGTCCCTTGCTGAATGAGGGAGGTGTCCTGGTAATGGGAGACACCACGAAGGCGGAGATACTGAATGCTGTCTTTGCTTCAAGGACTCCCCCCTCGTGACTCCTCGACCCTGGCGGGAGGAAAAAGGGTCTGGGAAATGGAGGGCTCCCCCCTGGTTGATGAGGGAGTGGTTCGGGAGCGTCTGAGTGGGCTCAACACACACAAATCCATGGGTCCCGATGGGATGCATCCATGTGTGCTAAGGGAGTTGGCAGAGGTGATCACCGAACCGCTCTCTATCATCTTTGAAAGATCCTGGAGAACAGGAGAGGTGCCTGAAGACTGGAGGATAGCCAATGTCACTCCAGTCTTCAAGAAGGGCAAGAAGGAGGATCCGGGAAACTACAGGCCAGTCAGTCTCACCTCTGTCCCTGGAAAAGTGTTGGAACAGCTTGTTCTGGATGCCATCTCCAAGCAATTGGAAGAGAAGAATGTTATGAGGAGTAGTCAGCATGGATTCACCAAAGGGAAGTAGTGCTCAACCAACCTCGTTGCCTTCTATGATGGCATCACCAGCTGGGTAGATGGGGAGAGCAGTGGATGTCATCTACCTTGACTTTAGCGAGGCTTTTGATACTGTCTCCCACGACATCCTGATAGCAAAGCTGAGACAGTGTGGGATAGAGGAGTGGACAGTAAGGTGGGCTGAGAACTGGCTGACTGGCTGAGCTCAGAGGGTGGTGACTGGTGGCGCAGAGTCCGGCTGGAGACCTGTGACTAGCGGTGTTCCCCAGAGGTCGGTGCTGGGTCCGGTCTTGTCCAACATCTTCATCGATGACCTTGATGAGGGAATAGCGTCTGCCCTCAGCAAGTACGCCGATGACAGAAAGCTGGGAGGAGTGGCTGACACACCAGAAGGCTGTGCTGCAATTCAGCAGGACCTGGACCGGCTGGAGAGATGGGCAGGAAGAAACCAAATGAGGTTTAACAAGAGCAAGTGTAGAGTCCTGCACCTGGGAAGGAACAACCGCATGTGTCAGTACAGGCTGGGGGGGACATGACTTGCTGGAGAGGAGCTCTGAGGAGAAGGATCTGGGGGTCCTGGTGGACGACAGGTTGAGCATGAGCCAGCAGTGTGCCCTGGTGGCCAAGAAGGCTAATGGAATCCTGGCATGCATTAAAAGGAGCGTGGCCAGCTGGTCAAGGGAGGTGATCCTCCCCCTCTACTCTGCCCTGGTCAGGCCTCACCTGGAGTTCTGTGTCCTGTTCTGGGCTCCCCGGTACAAAAAAAGACAGGGTCTCCTGGAAAGAGTCCAGCGGAGGGCCACAAAGATGATACGGGGCCTGGAGCATCTTCCCTATGAAGAAAGGCTGAGAGACCTGGGTCCGTTCAGCCTGGAGAAAAGAAGACTGAGAGGGGATCTCATCAATGTGTATAAATACCTGAGGTGTGGGAGACAGAGGGATTTAGCCAACTTCTTTTCAGTGGTTTGTGGGGACAGGACAAGGGGCAATGGCCACAAGATGGAGCACAGGAAGTTCCACACCAACACGAGAAAGAACTTCTTCATAGTGAGGGTGACAGAGCACTGGAACAGGCTGCCCAGGGAAGTTGTGGAGTCTCCTTCTCTGGAGATATTCAAGGCCCGTCTGGACGCCTACCTGGGCAGCCTGCTCTAAGGAACCTGCTTTGACAGGGGGGTTGGACCCAATGATCTTTAGAGGTCCCTTCTAACCCCTACAATTCTGTGATTCTGTGATTCTGTGATACATATATATATATATAAATAAAGGTAATTCATTGAAGTTGTGCCGTGAAATTGATTTAGAGATATTCTTTTATGCCAGGGTAACTTAAAAGAATTCTGGTCTGTCACTTAAAATAATGTTGGATCATTTTAAATGAACTGATCTAATTGTAAACTGAATTTTAAGACATTTCCTTTCCTGTGAAATACTGATTTTATTTCAAGAACAGATCAACATGGATGCCTTTATCATATGAACAAAGATATCAAAATGCAGCAGCACATAACTTGTAGGATGGGTAACTATCTTCTCACATACTCAGAAAGCTGTTCCTTACTTTTCATCCTAGAGCAAAGTCATCCTAGAAAAATGAAAGGTTTTATTACATCAAAGAAATATTTCATATGGGACTCAAAGACTCTCTAATACCTAGTGGACCAAAGACCACTTCCAGATCAAAGAATACATGCGGGCGGGACTCCAGAACAATGACAGCACTATAAATCCTCATCTAGGTATACATTATTCCTAATTCCTACATCTTTGTTTTCTAGTGAAGGAAATTCAGGCTCACAGGCCAGAACAGAAGCATGGCTTACTTTGCACAGCTTTCTGATCAGAAGGATTGGACCAACACTGGAGATCATACTGATAGACAGCTTCTCTACACCTTATATCCAGTCACGACTGCTTTTTCTAAAATTTAGTGGCTATTATGCTCATTATACTGAAAATAAGCTTTCTTCACAGCTAAGGAATAAAGGTCAACAAAATTTGAAGACAGATATTTGCTGAGGCCAAGACAATAAGTCAAAAATCTTTATAAAGGTAACACGGTAATAAACTACTGATGGCATGTAACATGTAGCTTACAAAATGCACTACATCAGCCTAGCACAGTAATCTAACATGGATATCATCAAAAATGTCATGGCAAAACTAATGTATGCTTGTCAGAAATGTAAAAATGCCTAGATGACAGTATTTGTCTATTAGGAAATTTCGTTTACTAATGACACCTACAAATAATGCAATCAAGTTCTCAGTTTAGGTTTAAAAGTGTAATTTATAAAATTATATATTTTCTTTAGTTTCTTTTTGGAGGTGTATTTAAAAATTCCTTGTGTCTTGAAATTTGGTTTTATAGGTGAGAGTGAAGTATGTGAATATTGATATATACATTGATATGCACTCATGAAAGTGCCCATACATTGGAAAATAGGCATTGTTGTCATTATTATGGCTATTAATGTTATTAAAGATGCACTTCATGTTTAGTATCTTCAACTGTTCAGCATTTGTAATTGATTGAGTCATACATAACGTATCATTGCTTTGATGTCCTGCTTTTGGCTGAGTTAATTTTCTTCATAGTGTCTGATATGTGCCATGTTTTGGATTTAGGAGAAAAATAATGTTGATAATACACCAGTTTTTTAGTTCTTGCTGACTAGGTCAAGGACTTTTCAGCTTCTCATACTGCCCTAACAGCAAGGAGGCTGGCGGTGCACGTGAAGATGGGACGGGACACAACCAGGACAGTTGATCCAAATTAACCAAAACAATATTTCATATGATTCCATATGATGTCATGGAGAATAATAAAAATTGTGGGGAGTTGGACAGGGAGAGGCAGCCACTGCTCAGAGACTGGCTGGGCATTGGTCAGCTGGTGGTGTGCAATTGCACTGTGCATCACTTGTTTTGCATATTATTATTGTTGTTGTTGTTGTTATTATTTTCCCTTCCTATTCTGTCCTATTAAGCTGTCTTTATCTCAACCCATGAGTTTTACTTTTTTTTCTCAATACTCTCCCCCTTCCCTCTGATGGGGGAGTGAGCAAACAGCTGTGTGGTGCTTAACTGCCTGCAGGGTTAAAACACAACACTTGATAAAGACAACTTAATCCAAATTTGACATCTTCAGATCTTGTATTTCCTTTTTCATATGCTGTATGTTTCTATTATAAACTCTCATTTGGAATAAAAAAAATTGTCAAAATATAATCAAATGATAAAAGAAATACGTTGAAAATATTCTCAAAAATGTACATAGTAGATATAAATACAAGTATATGACAGATGTCAAAGAAAGTTATTAACATCAATAGATATATGTAGATGTCAATTTTAGAAATATAATTTATATTTTAAAACTTTTCTCAATAAAGATGATGTACTAAATCAAGGTAAAGAGGTACTGAGAAATTGTCCAAGCTTATCTTATCCTGTGTTTCTTACATGATTTTACAGGTACTTATTTATGGTTTCAGGTGGGTGTATTTCTCCACTGGTTATCTATTTCTCAGTTTTGTCTAAATCACTGTACCACCTATGTCTCTTACTTTATTTTCGTTTTCCCTGTATTGAAGGTAATTCAGCTTTACAGGCTCTGTTCTGTTTTATTGTCTTTTTTTTTTTTTTCTTTCAACTGTCTTTCTTTTCATTATTATTTTGTTAAGACTGACATATTTTTGATTTTATGTTTGTTAGCTTCAGTCACCCAACAACATTTTCTCTTTAAATTTTTATCATTGACACACCTGCCATTTTCCAGGGATCTCTCTGCAGTCTTTGCACAGTCTGTTTTGCAGTCTGCCTGCTGCCTTCCTGTCCTGCTTCTTAGTCCTGTTGGCTAACACTGCTCTGGATAAGTGAAAATATTCTTCACCATGTGATCCTCCAAGATTGCTGAAGACCTTCTTCAGCTGAAAGGAAGGAGTTAATCATCACGTAAAGCCAAGATACACAGAATTTTGAGAGTCCAGAACAATCTACAGAAACAATTCTCAGCATCTGTATACCAGATGCTGAGAAGCCATTAGTTCACTAAACCTATTCAGTTTTTACCTCCTATTATGAAAAAAGTGGGCTTAGAACTATAAGGTATTAAAAATAAAAAGAGTCATTCATTCTTATGTTTGAACCTTTAGGGTCTCCTTTTTTTTTTTTTTTTTTTTTTTTTTTTTTTTTTTTTCCACATGAACGTCTTACAAAGTAACGCCATAGATTTTCATGTAATTAAATTATTTGAGCACTTTTAGGAAATATTAAAATCAAACCACTTCACAGCTCTCCCTTCTACCTCATTAACACATCATCTTTTTCCACTTCTATATCATCAGAATCTCAGTATTCCCACTACACTTCATATCATTTTACTGCTTGATTCTGCCTCACATTCCTAAAAAATTATTTTAATTGGTGTCTTTCTTTCACATTAAGGCCAGAATGGGAACCCAAAGGACAGCTTGACCTTTGCAGGACTACAGAGAGTAATAAGAACTTTGGGGGGCTTAATCTTGCCACACTGCTTCTAAACTCATAGTTCAGTGGCCCACAAATTTCTAAAAGCCTTTTCAAGGGGACTCATATTATTTCTGAATAATCTGAAAAGACCAAGCCTGTTATCAGATACTTTAAACTCAACAAATTGGCATTGTACATTCCATTGTCAAATATAATGTGGCCCACAAATCACAAAAGTTTGAATACTACAGAGTTTAGGAATAGAAATCATTTTCTGCATATACACAGCATCATAATAATATCTTAAGGAAAATACAGTTTTCTAGAAAGAAAACTGAACCCACAAGCCTGAATCTGGCTAAAGAAGAAGGAAACTGAGTCATGAGAAAAACAGAAGAGGAAAAAAATTACATGTTTTTGTCATTCGGATATTGTTATTGACACACTGTTTTCAATGATGAACAAGCTGTTATATGTTCCCCTGTGGCACAAGAAGTAAATTTATCAGGCAGTGATCCCAGGCTAGAGTGATAAAAATCATCAAAAACATATAAACAATTTACTAAACAAGGGAACATAGACAATCCTTATTGTGATGTATAATTTATAACAATTATACGTCATGATATTAATAATTGCTTCTGACAGGGATGTGGGAACCTATGCAAACACTATTAGCTTTTTTTCCCATGTTCCCCAGAAGTTTTATTGGTTATAATTTTAGCTTTCATAATGTAGGACTGAAAAGAGGGAGAAAAATGACTGTCAAGCCTTAGGTCAATTGCTGATGGGAGAGAGAGAGAGAGAGAGAGAGAGAGAGAGAGAGAGAGGGAGGGAGAGATATTAAAAAAAATAATAAATATAATTCAATAACATAACTCACACATGGGAACATGGGAAGAAGTGGAGGAATACAGTTTACATGGATTAAAGCAAGACCAGGAAAAGAAAATGTCTCTAAAATTTTATTAGGCTGTTTTCAGCTCCTAATAAAAACATACTAACATGTTCCAAACTGATTTAATATGACAGTCCGCAAAAGAATAAAAATATCTGATTAAATCACTGGGCAGAAACTGAAGTGCTGAAGTGCAAAACTTGAAGGTAAAGTTCTGAAAGAGAACAGGTTTTTACCAGGAAACACCAGTTTCAGAAGAATTTGACAGTTCCATTGCTGCCATCTCTCATGACAAAGAGGAAGTACTCTGCTGAGCTCATGCCAGTGTTCGTGCCAGTCTATGTGTTTGTGTCCAGCCTTACCTGCAGGTCTGAGCTTGTTCCTACATATACTTTACCTCAGGGACAGGGACCTGGTGCTTTCAGGGAGCACTGCTCTGGACAGAGCTGCCAGTTGGGCAGCCCAGAGTCACAGGCATGAGGGTGGAAACGATTTCTGGAACAGCTGGTGCCCTGCATTAGCTGACACCTGTGGTGATAGAGATGCATCTGAGAAGACACAGGAAAACACAATTAATTACATGGTATAACCTGGTCTTTCTGTAAAATCCACTTTTCAAAGTTGCAGTTTGAGACAGAACATGTGTAATCAATTTGTCTTCATAGGTTATATCAGAGCATTTAGATATTAGGAAGAATTTATTCATGGAAAAGGTTGTTAGGCATTGGAACAGGCTGCACAGGGAAGCAGTGGAGTAACCATCCCTGGAGGTATTTAATAGACATGTGGACTAGGATGTAGACATGGTTTAATGGTGGACTTGATAGTGCTAGGTGAGGGTTAGAGTTGATGACCTTAAGGGTTTTTTTCCAACCTAAATGATTCTATGATTCTTAGAATTTTTAACACTTTCAAAATGTGGCAAGCCTAAGTCCCCGTGAGACTGGGGAATGGCTTTTCCAGTTCTACACCTTCAGCAATTGCTATGCTTCAGTCTCCCTGTAGTACCTTAGCACCTTTCAATGCTGTCTACCAAAAGTACTGCTTCATCTTTTTCTAAATGAGCTTTTGATATCCATAGTGCAGAGAGCTATTTGCTTAATTTTCATGCAGACAGTACTATAATACTAATGTGGAAACAAATGCCAGTATAGATTCAACTGCACAGAAATCTCCTAAAAATATGATCACTAAAGTTGGTGGTGTTTCCTTCTATTGGAATTCATGAAGTGTTTTAAATTCTGTTACAGTTAAAAGGTTAAAGCATTAAATCTGAATTTCTTCCAACCATTAAGTAATCATACATGTATTAGCTATTCAGGAAAACTGTACACAGACCACGTTATAATTTTACATTACAGCTGTTGAGAAACCTTGCACTCTGACTTTGATTTATAACTCTTTCACCTGCAAAGGACTACAAATCAAAAACTAGAAAACCTTTCCAACCTCTTTAATTTCTATTGTATTTCCAAACCAGCAGAATAAATTAGTACCTCTATGTATTAATCAGAACCTCTTTGGGCATAACACAGTCTAGCCACAACAGTGAGACTGTGTAACACGTGGAAAAATGTTTTTGGAATAATTTTCATGAGTGCCAGATTGTGTGCATATTTGGTGACAAGGAGAGAGCTAAAAACATAGAAGAGAATAAAAATTTGCACAGGCAAATTTTGTAAATATACCCATTTAATTCAGTAAAGAGGGACTTGAAAATTCTCAGGAGAACTGGGTACATAAACCTTATTCACCATTTCTGAAGTCAAGCAAGCAAATATGCTTTAGGTCTGTAGCATGTCAAAAAAAAGACAAGGACTATAATGGAATGCTTCCTATATATCCGTGGAAACTCCTTGTCTCCTCCAACTTTTGATAAGTCAAAGTCTACTTTTTCAATAAAACTTTAGAACATCTGAAAACATAATCTTATTTTCTTTGACTATGTATGACCATAAAGAGATGCCATTGGGTATTCAGATGTACTGTTGGGTCATCGAGCATAGTTGGGTCATCTGTTGGAACATGATAAGGCTCCTGTTTGGCCTGAATGTACATGTTCAGCATACAAGACAAATATCAGAAGACTCAATGGACTTTAGATCCCATTACAAATGAAAAAGCTTAAAGAGAGCATAAATTTTCTCATGACAGAAGCATTCATTATATGAAACATATCTTTAGTGAAATGATGAACGTTTGGTTCATATCCTACAGGAGGAAAACTACTGATAGTAGGGGTGTTTCAGTTTTCAATTAAAACTGCTTTTGACTTGACATAACAACTCAAGAAAAATTTGGAACTCTATATAATGCTAAACAAACACAAATTTCTGAGCATGATATTGTTTCAGTTGAAAAACGAGAAACATATTTGTCAATACAAAAGAAGAATCATAGATTCATAGAATCATTAAAGTCGGAAAACACCTCCAAGATCATTTGTTCCAACTATCCCCCTACAACCAATATCACTCCAACTATGTCCCTAAGTACCACGTCCAACCTACACTTGAACACCCCCAGGGACAGTAATGCCACCACTTCCCTGGGCAACCATATAAGAGTATTGCAACTGAGCTCAAACTTGGGCATTTGGTAAAAGTCTAATCTAGACTATAAGGTCATTTCCAAGGACAGTGAAAAGTTCCTGGGTACTTTTTTTTTTTTAACATATATTTTCTGCTCGTCATATTTGTAAATCTATATAGTTACATAATAGAAAACTGAAGTACTATGACTACTAGAACAACTTTTCTATGAATTATTTGATATATCAGAAAGCACTCAAGCTGAATATAGAAGCTAGCTGTTGGAAATGTTGAAAAAGCATATCTGTGGAGAGACAGAAGGGGACAAATGCTGTGTGACTGAGAGCAGTCAACACAGACAGGGAACGTAGAATCATTAAGGCTGGAAAAGACCTTCAAGATCATCTGGTCCAACCATCACCCTACTACCAATGCCACCCACTAAACCATGACCCTACGCACCAGCTCTAACCTTTCCTTGAACACCCCAAGGGACGTTGACGCCACCACTTCCCTGGGCAACCCGTTCCAATGCCTGACTGCTCTTTCTGAGAAGAGATGTCTCCTAATTGTTTTAATTGTTGAAGAGTAGTGCTTACACTGACTCAAGGACTTTTCAGCTCCTCACACTGCCCTGCCAGTGAGGAGGCTGGGGGTGGAGAAGGAGATAGAAGGGGACAGAAGCAGGACAGCTGACCCCAGCTGGCCAAAACGATGTTCCATACCATGTGATGTGGTGTGTACTGGTTTCGGCTAGGGTAGAGTTAATCTTCTTCCTAGTAGCTGGAAGAGTGCTGTGTTTGGAATTTAGGATGAGAATAATGTAGATACCATGCTGATGTCTTAATTACTGCAGGGCAGTGCTTCCACTAAGCCAAGGACTTATTGGCTTCTCACATTTTCCTGCCACATTTTCCAGGGGGGACTGGCTGCTCGGGGGTAGGCTGGGCATTGGTCAGCAGGTGGTGAGAAATTGCATAGTGCATCACTTGTTTTGTACACATTATTAGTAGTGGTACTATTATCATTATTATTTTTTTTTCCTTTCTTTTCTGTCCTAATAAACTGTCTTTATCTCAACCCACAGGCTTTCATTTTCTTCCTGATTCTCTCCCCCATCCCAGAGAGGAAGGGCGGCGGGTGAGCGAACAGCTGTGTGGTTCTTAGCTGCTGGCCGGGTTAAACCACAACAGCCCTTTTGGCGCCCAGCGTGGGGCTTGGAGTGGCCACTGGGGCTGGAGTGGCCGCCGGGCCTGTCACAGGGCTTGGAGTGGCCTCCAGGCCTGTCACTGGGATTATAGTGGCATCGATTGCAGCTTAGTAAGCATAGGCCAAGCCCCAGCATATTGCAGTGATTTGTGTCTCCCTGGAATTGTCAGGGTGATGACACAACTTTTTCACACATTCTGACAGTTTTTTAGGATTTTGCACCTGTTCAAGGGTGAATTTCCAAAGCACTGGATGTGCCCACTGCTCTAGATGCCTGCCCATATCCTCCCATAATCCCTGCCTGAAAAACAGATAGCCATCCTGCCTCAAAACAGATCTCTGGATGGCATTCCAAAGTAGTTGTTTAACCTTGAACAAAACCTGAAGTGCACTCAGGAGACGTAAAAATAAGAACATGCTGGTCTGAACATCCCAAGGATACTCAAAGACCTGAAGAGCTGTCGTAACTAGCCTGGAGGAGAAGAGGAGAGTGAAGGAGAAAGGGAGAGTGTACAAGTGGGAAAAACATCTCTCCCTGTCCCCTTCATAGATTGTCTCCCTGAAGAAAATGTTCCTTGTAACATCCTCTCCTGAGATAGCCTATGCCAAGGATGCATGGAGCAACCAGGCCAGTCACAATAGGGTGCTTCTGCCACTCATTCCCAGTTAGGCTCACACTGGTGTAGGCCTCGGGTAGTTATTGATGCTCTTGTGATATCTTCCTCTTCATCTTCCTGTTCCTCTGATGGCCCAGACACTTTGGAGTAGCCTATCTCATCTTCTTCTTCCTCCCCAGTCTGAGTAGGAGTTCCTCTGCTTTCTGAACAACCTGACTTTCTCATTCCTATTTAAACGGGGGCGTGATGTTTCTCTTTTTCCACTCACCAGGGACTTTGACTGACTGCCAGGACTTTTCAACTATGATGGAGAGAGGCTTGGCAACTACATCAGCCAGTTCCCTCAGGATCCTGGGATGCCTGTCATCAGGTCCCATAGACTTGTACCCTTTTAGATTCATCAGATGGTCTCAAACCTGCTCTTCACTTACAGTGGGTGGGACTTTGCTCCCCCAGCCTCTATCTATGGGTTCAGGGAAATGAAAGACTGGGAAACACGTCTGTCAGTGAAGACGGAGGCAAAGAAGTTGTTGAGTACCTCAGCCTTCTTCATGTATTTCGTTAACAGTTACTCAGATACAGCAACTCACTCCTAATATAAGAAATTAGCCAGCTATAATTGCTTACACGCTAGTATTTTCACCCCTCAGTCTATTTTCACAAATATTAAAGGTGCATGGTGGCCCTCTGAGACTCCTCCTGTCACCCCAGCACAGCAGCCTGAAGGGAGCTGGGTCCCCTCTTGTGCTCTTCCTCGAGGCTCTGTGCAGAAGGGATGCAACCTCTTGCACAAGGGCTGGGGGACGGGAAAGAAGCACTCACGCAACCCCTTTGAATTGGCAACAGAGTTCTTTATGGCCAGGACATCTTGCAGGTGAGCCTGCTGTATGTCCATGGTGTTTAGTGGCTCCAAGCTAATGCTTGGCGTAGAGGCTGAGCCCCAGGTAGCGAGCTGGCCAGGCACTCCTGCAATGCTGTTGCTGTGCTCTGATGGCAGGGAGCAAAGACATGCTGGGGTAGTTCCAGGTCTGCTCTGGTCGAGGTGGATCCACTTCCATCAGTTACACCACATGTTCTGGTGGATCCACCTCCATTGGCTCCATGGTGTTTGGCAGAAGGATGAGCCAGTCCTTGCTCGGGACTGCTCGGGATGCCTCTGAAAGTTTTCAGGCCAGGGTGCCGAAGCAGGGGGTCATCCACTTCCATGCCTAAGTCCCATGCCCATGTCCGGTTCATTTCCATGCATGGGTCCGATGCTGCCATCTGGTTTACAGTCATACCTGGGTCCCACGCTGTGTTCCGGATAAGAGGCACACCTCTGCTCCATGTGGCTGTCCGGCTGACACTCCTGCCTTCACCCCACACCACCGTTATGCCAATGGGAAGGCCCAGGACCCAGGCACTGTACTGTTGAGGGGACGGCCTGTGCCCCACACCATTGTGGTGCCAATGGTAATGCCGGGTCACTTACAGTGGGTGGGACTGTATGGCATCTCTTCTGCACAGGACCTCGAGGAAGAGCACAAGAGAGGACCCAGCTCCCTTCAGTCTGCTGTGCTGGGGTGACAGGAGGAGTCCCCGAGGGCCACCATGCATCTTTAACATTTGTGAAAATAGACTGAGGGGTGAAAATACTAGCGTGTAAGCAATTATAGCTGGCTAATTTCTTATATTAGGATTGAGCTTCTAAATCAGAGTAATTGGTAACAACAGACATGGAGAAGGCTGAGGTACTCAACAACTTCTTTGCCCCTATTTTCACTGACAGATGAGCTTCCCAAGTCTTTTGTTTCCCTGAACCCATAGTAGAGGCTGTGGGAGCAAAGTCCTACCCACTGTAAGTGAAGAGCAGGTTTGAGACCACCAATTAGTGATAATTCAGGCTGTCATTGATGAATTTGCTGAGAGAAGCCTGAGGGCTATCAAAAGGGACTTCAAGGGATTGGGGCGGTTACTGGATGGAGTGGGTGCACAGGTGGTGTTTTCCTCTATCCCTTCAGTGGTGGGGAGGGATATTGAGCGGACCTTGGAGGCCCAGCTGATTAATACATGGCTGAGAGGCTGGTGCTGTTGCAGTAATTTATTTATTTTTTTTTTTTTTGATCATGAGGAGGTTTACTCAGCACCTGGCCTGATGGCTGCTGATGGGCCCCACCTGTCCCAAAGGGGGATACAGACTCTAGCCCAGGAGCTGGTGGGGCTCATCAAGAGGGCTTTAAACTAGGTATGAAGGGGGAAGGAGGGGAAATAAGTCTCAATAGAGTTGAGCCTGGGGGAGCAGTCCCAGGGTTGGGGATGAGAGCAATGGAGTGACTCAAATGCATCTACACAAATGCACACAGCATGCACAACAAACAGGAGGAGCCATTATGCAGCAGGCAAGCTATGACCTAGTCACCATCACTGAAATGTGGTGGTGGGACCACTCCCATGACTGGAGTCCTGCAATGGATGGCTACAAGCTCTTCAGAAGGGACAGGAAGAAAAGGAGGGGCATTGTTGTGGCTCTCTATTAGAGAGCGTTTCAGTGCTGTTGAGATTGGGGTTGGGAATGAAAAGGTAGAGTCCTTGTAGAAAATGACCGGGGGGTTGGCCAATGAGGTGGACATCCTGGTGGGGATCTGTTATAGACTGCCAAACCAGGATGAAGAGACGGATGAGGCGTTCTATGAGCAGCTTTTGGAAATTGCTCAATCACCAGCGCTTGTCCTTATGGGCAAATTTAACTTCTCAGACATATGCTGGAAATACAATACAGCCCTGAGGAAGCAGTCTAGAAGGTTCCTGGAGTGCGTAGAAGACAGCTTCCTGACTCAGCTGGTCAGTGAGCCTACCAGAGGGGTTGCCCCACTAGACCTGCTGTTCAAGAACAGAGAACGACTTGTTGGTAATAGAAGATGAAATATACATTTATCCAATGAATATTGCTTAATATGTGTTACATTTGCGACGTACTGTGCTTGTGCTGGACTTGGAAAATACAAAATATATGTGCAAAGATAGCATGAGAGAATGCACAGATTCATGATGAGGAGTAAGGAGGAGGACTAAAAGAATGCCAAACTTGCAAGACATCCAGATAACAGGGGCCCCTCGGACCCCGAGAACCGGGTCAAACCAACCTTACAGTTTGGACTGAGACCAAGGGCTCAGAGAGCATGCGCAAGAAGAAAAGGTAAAAAGTTCAGCTCTGATGAAGACATCTTACTTCATCCCGATGACCACCAGAGAGTACTACGCAAACGCAGAAGGACTGATTAAGATAATTAGCATACAAAGTGGGGTTAGGCGGAGCTAGGAAATGAATATGCATAGATGTGTTGTAAAACTTAATGTATGTGTAATAGTTTAGGAGATAGAAGAGAAGGTGAGTGACCAAATCGGACGAAGTTAGATTTGGGCAGGCATGCCCCTAACTTCCGGCGCCTAATAAAAGCACCTTCATATAATCACTTTGTGGATTATGTGTCTTTGTGAATGTTAACAGACTGGTGGGAGATGTGGTGGTAGGGAGCTGTCTTGGGCAGAGTGACCATGACATGGTAGAGTTCTCTATTCTTGGTGAAGTCAGGAGCGTTGTCAGTTAAACTGCTACCTTGTACTTCCGGAGGGCAGACTTTGAATTGTTCAGGACACTGTTAGGGAGGGTCCCTTGGGAGTCAGTCCTGAAGGGCAGAGGGGTCCAGGAAGGCCGGATGCTCCTCAAGAAGGAAGTCCTCAAGGTGCAGAAGCAGGTTGTCCCCGCATGCCATAGGATGAGCCAGCAGGGAAGAAGACCAGCATGGATGAAGAGGGAACTTCTACTGTGTATTCGGGAGACAAAGTGAGTTTATGACCAGTGGGAGAAGGGGCAGGCAACTTGGGGAGAGTACAAGGAAGTTGCCAGGATATGAAGAGAAAAAATCAGGAAGGCCAAAGCCCAGCACGAGCTCAACCTGGCCACTATGGTCAAGGATAACAAAAAATGTTTTTATAAATATATTAATGGAAAGAGGAGGGACAAAGAGAAACTCCATTCTTTACTGGATGCAGGGGGGAACATGACTACAGAGGATACAAAAAAGGCTGAGGTTCTTAGCGCCTTCTTTGCATCTGTCTTTACTAGCCAGACCACTTATCCTCAGGGTACTCATCCTCCCGAGGTGGAAGTCTGTGACGGGAGCAAAAGAACCCCCCCACAGTTCAGGTGGAAACAGAGACCTGCTGCTCCCATGGAGGGAGATTCCACATGCAATGGCAGCAACAGCAAAGCAGGCATCTCTGGCCTGTGTATGTTTCCATACTCCCACCAGACTGGACAGAACCGTATAGGCAATGCCTGAAAAGAGTTCAATACAAACATCCAAAAAGTGTATCCTCTGACTGAGAGTGGGTCTGCTGAGTATCCTCATAAACTTCCATATGCTCTCAGAACTCACAAACACTACTGGAAAAAAATGGAGTTTATTGCCCCTAAATGGGCCTTTCTTGGGTGAAATAGCAATCACAAAATCTTCACAATCTCTCTGATTTTCATTCATTCCAGGCCATCCTTTCAGACCCAATCACATGGGGTGTTCTAAGGTAGTGTACTCCCCTTTCTTTCATAACAGCCACAGAGGTGAGATCATCCTATGTTCTCCATCAGTGCTCCTATGTTTCCTTTCTCCATAGTCAGCACAGTCTGGTCTCAGCAAAATAAAGGCAAAGCTAGAAAACTGTAGAAGGAAGATCTATCTGGTCACAATCCAGATATGGAACGATTTTGGAATCACTCATTTCCTTTGAATCCCAGGACTGAAGGAATTCAAGTCCTGGGACTCAAAGGAAATTCAAGAAAAGAAAGGAAATCTCCAGCCAGTGCACAGCAGAGGCTCCTTCTTTCTGAGGCTCCCTCGGTGCTGAGGTAGCTCCTGACATACAGTGACATATAGTGTTAGGTCAGAGGTTGGACTCGGTGATCTTGGAGGTCTCTTCCAATCTAGATGATTCTGTGATTCTGTGATACTTGCTCCCCGTCCCATACTGAGCAGACTCAAAAGGCAGCAGGGAAACAGCATTATCAAGTGGCTTTCTCACAAAATAGGTTTCAGGTGTCTCTGAGGATGATATTGTAGACAGCAGTAGTACTGGTCTTGTACTTCTGATTGTGTGTTTCTAGACACTGTCAAAGATGAGCATGTCTCCCTGATTAACTTTTCCTTCCCATCCACTTGAAGGGAGAGTAATAGCTGGAAAAAACATAGCTAAGTCTGGTCCCTGTGTGGGAAAATGATTGAGTGAAGTAAGGAATCAGATCTAACTACTGAGTGTGAGAAATTGACCTTGTGTTAGTAGTAACTGAGTTCCAGGGGACAGTAATACAAAACTCACCCCATGCCTTACTTGGGGCAGGCACTAGACTGAGTCAGATGAATGTGACTGTATCTTGTAAGATTGGCTTTATTGCCATAAGTTGAGGTTATCTGTGTAGAGTGTCTGCAGGGAAAGGGCAACCATTTTTTGACTGCTATCAGTGTAAGGTCAGATGCATCAGTGGAATGCTGCTCCAATGTTTTTGAAGGATATGGTGGAAATAGCTAGATTGATACAGATATTTTTTTCACATTACCTTGTTTTCTTTGGAGGTAGGTACAATGGCAGTGGTTATACCAGGCAAGGCATTGGAGAAGGTGGAGGTCAGATTTTGATGCAATATTTCTGTATGTGTACTGTCCACCAATGTTCTCACACAGGTGTTACAGTGTTGCATTCACCAGCCAAATGCACGCTCCAGGAGGACCCCATGGATGTTCAGAACTCAGTGGAGGCACCCTGAGGTCAAATCACAATGGCTGCTTTTGAGAGCAGATCATTCTGATTTGCCGTGAACCAGGGCAGAGTCAGCCTTAATGCTGACTCTGTGGTTGGGAAGAGGCTGTTGGGTAGGCCCAGTCTGAAGCCTGAATATATGCAGATGTTTTAGCTTCTGAGACATTCAGTATATTCCTTGGTAGTCTGCTACAGGTTGGGAATGAGGCAGGGCAATGGAAGGGGGAAATAAGACATTCAGAGGTTTTCTGGCATAAATGGAAGAATAACAATAAATGCAAAACCAACAAAACTCTTAGGAATGAAAGAAGTCAAGCACAGTGATGAGTACATGTTGTGTCAAAAAAGAAACAAAAGTATCTGGTAAATTGGTAATGCAGCATGGTAATAATTCCTGCAAAGTGTTGACTGATGTGTTGCACTCTGAGTACTAGAAGAACTTGTGGTTAGCATGTGCAAAAGCAAGACATCATTGACATAAAGATTATGCTCATAAATGCTATACATTATGTAAATGATGACTTCTATAAGAGACAAGACTTGCCTGAAGCAGTGTAATCTCCACTGGATGACCCTTCAGGGGAGGTTCTTTCTCCATGGTGACTAGACATACAAAGGTGACTTCTGGCCTGTGATGGCTATATTTATGCCAACAAGCAGTGTGGGATGGGGTGATTTGCATTGAAATGCGCCCATTCATGACAAGCTCATTTATAGAACTTATACAGAAGCATTTTTATCAAATCATCATTTGTTTTTTCCATTGCATCTTTTCATCTCTTCTAAGCAGCAGGAGTAATATTAAAGTAGACTTCAAAGAGAATTTTTCCAGGAAAGACTTATAATGCCAGAAAGAGATACTTCATTTGAGAAAAAAAAAATAAATAAATAAACAGTATTTTTCACATTAATTTTAATTCCATTAGCCCATTACAATATCCCATCTCATTTATGCATAAAATGGGTCATAGGACATGTTTTAATCAAGACTGTATCTTTTTTCTGAGATCCTATATGCTATATGAAGTAACTGTGTTTTGATTAATATCTCTAGGCAAAGGCAAACCTACTGTTAGAATTACAGTTATTTATATGTCTCAGCATTTAAAATATAGGTCTTAAAAGTTGTAAGTAGTAATTCTTGTAATTAAGATGTGCTTCCCTTCATAAGAATTCCAAATAAGAGAGCTTCCCCTGTATGAAGCTTATATTTTGTTTAGTCTTTAATATTTATTTTTTAACTTAAATATATCCCCTTTCAAGATTTCAGCTGGTAGCAAATCCAGTTAAAAGCTAGGAATAACATTTATTGTCCAATATAATTTGTTGCTTTTCCTTTACTGTAAATATTCTGACATTCATATTTTTTAACATCTGTATAATATACATAAAAGCCGGTGTTCTCTTCCTATTTTCCCATACTTTTCTACACTCTCCCTCAGACAATTACTTTTTTATTGTTTAAACCTTACTAAATAATAGATGTTACTAATCTTGTAATTATTTTTTATTATTTAATTCTATGTGTATCTTGGAATGAAAAATTCTTTATTGTAATGACAACTATAGCTGCCTTCATAATTCTTGGTGCACATGAATGCCAGAACAGCAAACTCCATTTTAATGACTCATAGAAGTGAATCATAAGTTCAAGACCCCCATCTTTATTTTTGTTGTGATAATGTAATTTTCAGATAATGATTGCCATTCATGTAGTTAATAACCAAAGTTATTTGTGTTACTTAATTTTGTTTATTTTATATTACCCAATGTTCTTGTTCTTTATGTGTATAAAGTGGCTAAATGTTGGAATTATACCAGCAATATTATTTTTGATGTTAATTCTTGTTCCAATAGCAGAGTTCTTGTAGCACCCATCCTTTCTCATGAAAGATGGACCTCATCCTGCTGATGTTGGGCTTGAAATATAGCAGGTTTAAATCAGCAGTATATATATGCAGCAAGAGATAGCAAACCAGCACAAAATAAAATACTGCAATTTTTGAACAAGTTATAGATCCATAGCTATGGATAGTTGCCACAAACCTAATGCCAAATGCCACACACCAAAAGCCAAATTATGGCTTTACCAATACACCATATTTTTCAGCATCAAAATGATGGGAATATTTGCAAATTGTAGCTTACTCATTCACTGAAACATTGGGTACTCTACCAAGAGTGACTTCATTCTTATCTCTTAGAAAGGTTATAATTTCAAACTCTCAATTTCTGTGTGACTTGTCATCATTAGTACTGGAATTTTAAACTTTTTAAAATCTGCTAAACCTATTCATACTCCATGAAGGAGTCAGGACCAAGGCAGCTGCCAGCCTGCTCAAGGTCTGTATTGTCTGCAGACTTGAGGCACAGACTTTTCTTTCATTTCTTCCTTTCCCAGTTCAGAATGCTCACCATTTGCTCAGTTCAATCCTTCTGTCTACAAGCTTCCTCTCCAGAAGGTTCCCCTCTCGCTATCTCTATTCTGCTGCAAAGGTCTACTACAAGCCAGAAAGACCACAAACTAACTGCAGTCACAACACCTACTTAAGTTGCACCAATGAGCAAAACATATCCACATCTGCTCTCAGCTGTACAGATGAGAAAAACTCTATATGTCTATGCTCTTAGATCTTCCACTGACCAGCCATGCCGTGACCCCCACTTCAGCACAAGGTGGTTGATGTTCCCCATGCCTTCTGTTCATTTATGTGTTTGTTACTGGTTGGTTTATTTAATTTAAACTCCTATCAGATTCCTTTGTAGGAAAAGTACTACTGCTGAAGATTGAATATTCTGAGCTGCAAAGAATACTGAGAGCTGGGTTTGATATAGGTCTTTTCAAGTCATAGAATCATAGAATGATTTGGGTTGGAAGGGACCTTAAAGATCATCTAGTTCCAAGCCCCCTGCCAAGGGCAGGGATGCCACCCACTAGACCAGGTAGCACAGGATCTCATCCAACCTGGTCTTAAACACTTCCAGGGATGGGGCATCCACAACTTCTCTGGGCAACCTGTGCCAGTGCCTCACCACCCTCACAGTAAATATTTTTTTATATCTAATCTAAATCTACCAAATCTACCCTTTTTAAATTTAAAGACACTACTCCTTGTTCTGTCCCTACACTACCTGACAAAGAGTCCCTCCCCAGCTTTCCTGTAGGCCCCCTTTAGGTACTGGGAGGCTGCTATAAGGTCTCCCTGGAGCCTCCTCTTCTCCAGGCTGTGGCCATTACCATGGCCAACATGCAGGACCTTGCCCTTGGCCTTATTAAGCTTCATGAGGTTCACAGAGGACCTCTCAAGCCTGTCGAGGTCCCACTGGATGGCATCTCTTCCCTTCAGTATGTTGACTGCACCACACAGCTTGGTGCCATCAGCAAACTTTCTGAGGGCACACTTAATCTCACTGTCCATGCCGCTGACAAAGATGTTAAACAGTGCCAGTCCCAATACTGATCCCTGCGGAACACCACTCGTGTCCACCTGGACATTGAGCTGTTGACCGCAGCTCTTTGAGTGTAACCATCCAGCCAATTCCTTACCCACTGAGTAGTCCATCCATCAAATCCATGTCTTTCCAATTTAGACACAAGGATATCATGTGAAACAGTGTCACATGCTTTGCACAAATCCAAATAGATGATGTCAGTTGCTCTTCTCCTGTTCAGCAATGCTGTAACCCCATCATGACAGGCCACCAGATTTGCCAGGCAAATCTGAAAGTCAGCTGAAAAACTCCTATGCACTTCAGTAGAAGTTTGATCAGGAACTCAAATCCCATTTCAGTAAATGAACTCTATGAATAGTTACATGCACATGATTTAAATCACATAATACATTATATTAACACTATCGTTATTTTATGCTTTATGGTTAAACATGCAATCTGGTCTATTGAATTGCATATCTAGAAGAGTCATGATTTCTAAGACTTGTCTTATTTTTGATGCATAAAGCATTGGTGTAGCAAAAAGCAGGAAAAAAAAAACTGAAACTGATACACCTTAGATGATTTGTCTAAACAGCTTAATAAGCCTACAGCAGACCAAACTTTATCTGTCTTCTCTTAGCTAGAAAGAGACATCTCTTTCTACAGGCACACAACACAGGGACACTAACGGGTAGTGTTAGGAAAAAGAAAAACCGCAGATCATTGAATAGATTCAAATAGCAAGATCTTAGAAAGGAGGTTTTGCTCCATTATCCTAGTATTTGAAAGCAAGAACCACATTTTCTTCTCCATAACTCATGTAACCCTTTTAACAATAAAGTTATAGGGACTTAAAGGAAGAACACCGTTCAAGCTTTTATTCAGAAATAATACATAAAAAAAAATAATGAGACCTGTATTCATTTTGTTCACTATGTCTCAGCTAATGAGGAAATGAAAGCTATGATGCAGAACAGTAAGTTCTTTTTGAATGAAAGCAATTTGCACTCTACATGTTCATGAATGCCCTGAGATTTCCATGTACTCATGTGGAAAATATACAGAGTAAAGCTACTTGTTGGAGACACCATTTCCCCATATTTTGCAATACATTTCAAGGATAATTAGTACTGTTTGATTTAAATGCAGTAAGTACTCTAGGTCTATTTTTTCACTGTAACATTTATAAGTAATTTATTTTTGTGATGATAACTCCGAGGAATGCCTTTGTAAAATACTATTTTGCTGAAATAAAAAAAAGATTTTCCCTATTAATCATAAAACCTAATCATGAGATTAATTACAATTTACTTAATTCTATCTATTTTGGTCATAAAAATGTGTCCCTTATCTAAGCTTGATGAGCTTCATGTCCTCCTACACATTTTTCTTTGTCCTCAACTTTGCTTAAATGGAGCATTTGATATAGAGTAGGTTGTGACATCTAGTCATTACTCTGTTACTAATAACCCTACTATTACTATACAGTTTATTGACTATTTGTTGTAATTCTTTGTTATGTTTCTTCTGAAGGTCGAAAGACCTAGGACTGTCTTTTTTGCCTAGCTTGTCAGAACCCTTGTCTTCAATTTAACTATAAAAAATATTATATGTATATTATAATATTATTATAAAATTATGTAAATTAACTGGCTACCTGAATTCCAATTAATACAAAATAGAAATATTATCTCACGTTATGTTGGTGAAAGAACCATAAAAGAAGACTATTCACGAGTAAACAAACAAAATAAGTCTCTGGGAAATAATTTCACTTAAGTGTTTAGTGAAGCATTGTCAAAAGTGAAGTGGGAACAGCAATAGGAATTAGTTGACTAACTACTCAGTACACTTTTGACCATTTACCTCAATGAAACTATTTTCTGCACCATTAAACAAGATATCTTCAAGAAACAAAATATCCAAAGAAAAACTGCAAAGGAACTTTAAAACTTTCTGGCAATATTAATAATATTTATTTCTGAATTTTCATCACCAGGGTCACATACCAAGGCATTCTTAAACTTTTCTTATCCTCACTTTGAGGTGTTCCAATTCATAAAGACCATTTTCTGCCTTCCAGTTAAGTATTCATGAAATGTATTTTCTCCTTTATAATTCAATAGGGATGGGATATGTACACTCTTGGGGACAAAGAAATAATTCTAAATAAGGTGGCTGATTATCTTTCTACGTTCTGTATGTAACTAAATTGCCCATAGCTAATTTCATTTTCACATGGTTGAAAAGAGGGCAAGTGTTTTGAACCAATACGTTAAATATTCCACTTCATAAACTGGAAACATGCCTGGTGTAGTTGATTGTGCCAGCTGGCTGATCTTCAGTATAGGGCATGTGTTGTCTCATGGCACTGAATTAGCCAACTGTCTGTTGTCCTCTTTTGAGGCAAAACTAATAAGAATTGTGATTACAGGGACTAGTCTGTTTCACTGATCTCCTCCAAAGAAGACAGAAATTTCATGCCAAAGGGCAAATTTCTGCACTTGAGACCCTATATGCTATCAGTCCAATTAAACACTGAATTCTGAAGAAATATTCAAAGTTTTTATGACCCAATGCATTTGTCTTCTATTTTTGCAAGTGAGAAATTGAATTTCCATGTATGTAATTAATGAAAATGAGTACCATATTATGAATCACAGAATCACAGAATCGTCTAGGTTGGAAGAGACCTCCAAGATCATCTAGTCCAACCTCTGTCTTAACACTAACAAGTCCTACACTAAACCATATCACTAAGGGCTACATCTAAATGTCTTTTAAAGACCTCCGGGGATGGCAACTCAACCACCTCCCTGGGCAGTCCATTCCAATGCCTAACAACCCTTTCAGTAAAGAAGTTCTTCCTAACATCCAACCTAAATCTCCCCTGGCGCAACTTTAGCCCATTCCCCCTCGTCCTGTCACCAGGCACGTGGGAGAATAGACGAACCCCCACCTCTCTACAGCCTCCTTTAAGGTACCTATAGAGAGCGATGAGGTCTCCCCTGAGCCTCCTCTTCTCCAGGCTGAACAACCCCAGCTCCCTCAGCCGCTCCTCGTAAGACTTGTTCTCCAGACCCCTCACCAGCTTCGTTGCCCTTCTCTGGACTCTCTCGAGCACCTCCATGTCCTTCTTGTAGTGAGGGGCCCAAAACTGAACGCAGTACTCGAGGTGCGGCCTCACCAGAGCCGAGTACATGGGGACAATCACCTCCCTAGACCTGCTGGCCACACTGCTTCTTATACAGACCAGGATGCTGTTGGCTTTCTTGGCCACCTGAGCACACTGCTGGCTCATATTCAGCTGCCTATCAACCAGTATTCCCAGGTCCTTCTCTGCCAGGCAGCTTTCCAACCTTTACTGTTTACTTAATCCTTTACTGTTTACTTAATAATGCTATTACCTAACAGTGTCTCTGTTCTGAAACCAACAAGCCAGCTGAGAGGTGTCTGCATCAATGGAATTATATATAGACACTTACAGAGCCTGAGGTATGTCAGGCCTATATAATTCCTAGCCTTTCATAGGCTCTGAATTGACTCCAGTTCAAAGAGAAGAATTGGATGTTTATAAAAATGATACTGGATTATGCGTTTGTTGAGAGTTCTATCTTTGGAGCAGCTTTTCTCCTTCTGAGAACAGAGTTGTATGGAGGAGTCATTTATGCACAGCCAGGACGGTTTCTATTTGAGATAAGAAAATGCTTTAGTAACCACTTTGCCCTTTTAAAAATCATGAATCTTTGCCCCTGCTGCAAAGAAAGCCAACAGCATCCTAGGCTGCCAGCAGGTGAGAGGTGATCTTTCCTCCTTTCTCAGCCCTAGAGAGGCATATCTGCAATGCTGGATCCGGTTCTGGGCTCCCCAGTACAAGTGAAGGGCCACAAAGATGATTAAAGGCTTGGAGCATCTAACATATAAGGAAAGCTGAGAGCTGGGACTATTCAACCTGGAACAGGGAAAGCCCAGAGGAATCTCATCCACGTATATAAATACCTGATGGCATGGAGTAAAGAAGAGGGAACCAGACTCTTGGTGATGCTTGGAAGTAATTGACACTAACTGAAATGTAAGAATTCCCCTTAAAAGAACTTCCCCCACCCCTCTCCCTCTTTGTCTCTGTGTGTGTATGTGACCATACGCTAGAACAGGTTGCCCAGAGAGGTTGTGCAGTCTTCATCTTTGGAGATACTCAAAACCAAACTGGACATGTCCCTGATCAACTTGCTGTAACTGACTCTGCTTCAACAGGGGTCTTAGACTGGACTGTCTCCAGAGTTGCCTTCCAAACTCAACCATTCTGTGATTCTGTGATATTGTACAAAATTTCAGTAAGGAAGAAAGGCAATTTATTAATTTTAATTAGGATTTTATTTATTTATTTATTTATTCCCATCTCTGAGAATGCTATTAGCTGAAATGTGAGCTGCACATGGCAAAGTTGATGTGTCCCCAGTATAGCAGATTACAGTGTCTCCTTTTTAGGTAGATTTTATTTAACTTCTGTGGACCATTTTCACAGCAGACTTGTTATATACCAGGAATTCTGTAGAAATTCTGTAGAAACAAATAAAATTCAGTGTTCATCTCTAAAAAAATATTCAGAAGGTATGTTTTAGACCCTAAATAGATGTTCTGCAAATAATTAAACTAAATAGGAAATTAAAATACAGATTGCAATTAGTTTCTTAATATTTTATTGGTCAAAATTACCTAGGTGCCTTAAGGACAAGTATTCTTTCTACCACTTAGTTTAGAGCTTTCAGCGAATTCAACATGCAAAGCATGGTGTGGGAAGACTGGTCTATGGGAGATATGCTAATTGAGGTCCCCAGGGTGTTGTTTTGTATTTTAAAAGTCACATTTTTTTTTTCTCTGTATAAAAGTTTTCATACATACTGCCTGAAAGTATTGCTTATGCCTGTTCAGAAAGGGCAAAAGATAAGAATAAGGGGAGAAGGCAATGAATGCTCATGCATGCATGAATAATAGTTATTGAGAGGCAAAGTGGAATCATCAGATATGTGCATGTATGAGGCACCAACTGTTAAACAGCATGCTGTTACTAGCTGCTGTCATACCAAGCTCTTACATAAACAGATGCTAGGGAGAGTGGAATCACCTGGCAGTCCTGCTCTTGGTGTTTGCCAGCAGTGACAGAACAAGTGCCCCAACTACTGGTGTAAGCTGTCTCAAGGCCAGAAGCTAGGGTTAGAGACAGGATGTCATATGAAAATCTCCAATCATCACTGCACCATTAATGTAAATCCACCACAACCACTCTCTCACTCTCCCTCCTCAAAGGGAAAGGGGGAGAAAATGTAATGGAAAGGGCTCAAGGGCTGAGATCACTCAACAATTATTGACACAGGCAAAACAGACTCAGCATACGGATATTAATGCAATTTATTACCTATTGCTAACAAGCTAGAGAAGTGGGAAACTAAAACTAAAAACACCTTCCCCCCATCCACCGTCTTCCACCTCCTCCTCCTGAATGGTGCAGGGGTACAGGGAATGGGGACCGTGGTCAGTCCCTAATGCTTTGTCTCCACTGCTCCTTCACAGTCAGTCTCTGCCGCTGCTCCAGCATGGGGTCCCTCCCATGGAATGCCATCCTTCCTGAACTGATCTTATGTGGGCTTCCCACAGGCAGCAGCTCTTCAAGAAATGCTCCAATATGGGTCTGTACCACAGGGTCCATCCATCAGGAGCAAACTGCTCCAGCACGGGTCCCCCACAAGCAGCAGCTCCCCCCAGACCCCCTGCTCCTGTGTGGGCTCCTCTCCACGGGCTGCAGCTCCGGCCTGGGGCCTGCTCCTGCAGGGGCTCTCCATGGGCCTCAGCCTCCTCCAGGCTACATCCACCTGCTCCACCAGGGGCTCCTCCACGGGCTGCAGCGTGGAGATCTGCTCCGTGTGGGACCCATGGGCTGCAGGGGGACAGCCTGTTCCACCAGGGGCCTCTCCACAGGCCGCAGGGGAACTGCTGCTTCAGCACCTCCTTCCCCTCCTTCTTCAATGACCTTGATGTCTGCAGGGCTATTTCTCACTTGCTCTCCCAGATGCTGTTCTACAGCTTTTTTTTTTGCTTTTTTTTTTTTTTTTTTTCTCTTTCCTAAGTATGCTCTCACAGAGGCACAAACAACATTGCTTATTGGCTTTGCTCTGGGTAGCAGTGGGTCCCTTTGGAGCTAGCTGAAACTGTCCCTTATCTAACATGGGTCAGCTTCTGGACTTTCTCAGCTTTAGGCCACACCTGCAGCCCCGGCTGTCAAACCTTGCCATGTAAACCCAATACAACAATGTAAAAATTTGTCAGGTTTACATATTGAGGAATAGCAGAAGAAGGACACAATTTGTGAAGGTGTAAAGTCTATAGATCATGACCTGAAGCAGCTGCAGTGTGCTAGGATAGCTTTTGACATGTGTACTGGCAGACTAAATCAGATCTTGGCTTACAGATGGTTCTGGTTTGCTACTGAAATGAAGAAGTCATAATTTTTTCCTGTTTGCTGTTGCTTGCTGATCATCCTTGAATTGGGTCTGGGGCCAAAGTTCAGTCGTTCAGGAAATGAGGATGTAAAGAGTCCTGGAACTGGCCTAACTATTCATGGAGCCACTTTACGCTGATTCTTTCCTGCAAAAGTTTCACTGTGTTCTTTTGAACGTTGCAATCTAGACAATGCTGATAACATTTAGGCAGTTTTAGCTGGTAATTTCAGAGCTCATTTTTTAAATATTCCTTAAAGATGAGAAGAGGTATAAAAGAGGAATATACTACTAAACGTTTGTACCCATAGTTTGAAGAGTAATTAGATTGTAGTTCAATATTTTGAGTCTAATTATGATATATCCCTTATTGCATGAAAACAATGGATTCATGTTTTTGAACTACAGTGGCTCAGATTAAAAAAAAAAAAAAAAAAAAAAGGAAAATTAAGAATGTATTTCTGAAGTTTAAAATTCAAGATGTTCCTGGGAAACTGCTCCATATGTTTCTTTCCTATGTTAATAGAACAAGGACAATTGCTAGCAGCCAGTTTATATATAAGCTGATGATATATATTAATGTCGATACCAACACTTCACAGTACTATAAGATTTCACAGACTAGATGATTAGCATCTTGCTTATTTCGCTTGCAGCAGTTTTACTGGAGAGAGACAGAAGAAGAGAGTTCCACTCCAAAAAATCAGTATGCCAGTTTTGAGGAGGCACATTAAACAATTTAAACCAGCACTGCCTTCTAGCAATTTAGTTGCTTCCCTGCTGCAATATCTCCCAGTACTTTCTAAATATTGTATGAGGTACTTAAAGGTGAGGACACAGCTGTTGTGAATATCCATATCCATGAATCATTATTAATGACATTGCTTACTGACAGAGTTCTCTGGGTGACTATTGCACCTGCCTCAAATGGGACTGACAATCCCTTTAAAAATGCATCAGTTCTTTTCACTCTTGCATAGACTTATCAAACATTATTAACCCTGTTATTTCTTAGGAAGACTGTAATAAATGCTCAAGTACTTTTTCTATCTCCTGGGGCAGCTGCAAAATCAGCTTTTGCAAAGAGTGACTAAAACATATCTTTCAATTTAGAAGTCTAGGAAAGTAAGAAAGATAGCTGGAAATTTAGCTTGTCCTGATCTTCAAAGTAATCACCTTTATAGCACCCCTTACAGTTGGTAATGCTTTATAATACCTTTACATTTACTTCCTGATACCCTCATAAGCCACATAGTGCTGTCAGAGACTAGATTTCTCAAGGAAAGATGTCATAAGATTGACACTAAGAACATAATATGTCTTACCAGCCTTGTGGAAGCTAACAGAATCTGGATATTTTCCAAGAAAGAATTCCTATGTGGTTTATATTTGAAGATACTCAAGAAATTTGAAAAAAAAAAATCCCTTTCTTATTGAAATTTTGTTTCTTTGGAGATCTTCAGGCTTACTTTATTAAATTATATAGAATAAAATACCTGGTTTATTTGCTGTCTGGACTAATTTTATGGCTGTCATAGGTCAAAATATATTGATGTAGCTCACTGCCATTTTTTTGTTTTGTTTTGTTTTGTTTGCTTTAGGTTACTGCATATTTATTTATGCTTCCTTTTCTTTTTTCTTTTTCTCATTTCTTCCTTTCTTTCTCTCTCTCTCCTTCTCTCTCTCTCTCTCTCTCTCTCTTTCTCTTTTCCTAAAGAATTAGGCTGGCATTTTATTGAACCAAATTAAGCTCTTCTTTCTGTCTCCATTTCAAGTTCCAATTTATTTTTGAAAGATTGCAATCATTAAATTTTTATGCTGCCCCCAAAAGGTTTTACAATGAAAAAGATTTTCTGTAATACTGTGGAGAGCAGAGAACTGATTTAATGCCAGAGGAATCATCACAAGCAAAGAAAAAGATATTTGGGTTGATACTGAGTAAACTCCCAATTATTGATGCTTGATCTTCCACCATTTTCAGTTTCCCTTAAACTCCTAACTTGTAGTTAACACTTAGCATATTTAGAACCTTGTTCAGATTTTTAAATATTTCAATGTCAAGGTATGCCCTGTTTTTATATTTCAGTTACTTTCATGTTTCTGAAACGTGATCTTCTATAGCCAAAAATTGACTTTAGTAGCTTTGTATGTTGTGATTTTAGAAAGAACTGTACTCCTTTTCTATAGTAATTGTCTTTTTTTTTCTCTTTTGAAGGAGAATAAAAACTCTTCACACTGTTAACTAATTGTTCACATTGTTAAAAAATGTGGTCCCAAAGGTTATTTACCAAGCAAGAAGAGTTTATCTCTCAGCCTCAAATACAGTATGATAGAGAGTATGAGACAGGACATATACATTTTAAGCAATGTTAACACAGTAGAACATACTTTTTCTTGTTAAGAAGCATTTGAAACAGCAAATACTAATGACTTCAATGTCAAAATCTTATGGAGAAAAAAGGCATAATCTAATTAATAACTAGAATCTAGAATCGCATACAAACAGATAAACAAAAAAAGATGAATAACTTATAGAATGGAAGACTTTGTATCACTTATTAAATCTACTGAGTAGCTATTTAATGTGAACTATTGAACTGAAAAGACAGATACATGCTGAAATCTAGATAGTGGAATTAGAGGTTAATAGAAAGTACTTTGACACTGAGAAATAATGCATAATGATCTAGTGCTTGCATAGATATGAGTAACATGAGCACATCAAGTCCCTCAAAATAGCCAGAAAAAAAATCTTTACATATGTTTATATATATATATATATATGCCTTATATATATGCTTTTCAATATGTTTCCAAATAACTGCTCTTACAGAGATCTGGGTTCTCTGGGATATTGTTTTTTTCTGCACAGAAATTTCACTGCCTTATTTTCTAAAAGTACTAGAGAATTCTCTTTAAAAAAGTTTAGTTTTAACAGACTAACATTTTCAAAGTCTTCCCAAGTCTTCACTCTGGTTGGAAATTATAGAAGTAAGGTGTTATGTGGTAGGGCAGCAGAATCCAAAATTTATTTATTTATTTATCACAATTAATATTTTTACATATCTTTATCTATATAATGAACTAAATGTAGATGCTTTGCATTCAAAGTCAGTTGCCAAAAAATAGCTGGACTTCACTAGACAAGGAACTTGCATTCTCATATTTTGTTTACTTTATGTTTTAATTACTATTTTTTAATTGATGTGGTTCTTTTTTTAAATCAACAAATACAGGTGTTATTCTTTGGACTGGGAAAAAAAAAAAAAGAGGTCTAAATTCATCCCTTCATAATATGTATGTGAAAAAAAGAGATTTTGTGCCATTCATGCAACTTCTTTCAATATCATCTGTATTTTGATATTTTGAAAAGTGAGAGCTACTTCCTGTTGTTAAAACCCCTATAAAATTATGTGTTCATTGAAAATGAAAGTATGTTGTAATACGTATTGTTCTGTCCTCTTTGAAGATTGTGATCGGCTCCGGGGCAGACACATGCTGCAGCGGAGCAGGGAATCGCAGAGTGCAGGGGGCTTTCAGCTTCGATGGCCCTTTAGGCAGCTGAGGGAGCCACCAGGACCCGGCAGCCCTTGTGAGAGTGGATGAGGAGGCTTGGGCAGAGCCAGGAATGCCCCTTCTTTGTCCTACAAAGGCAGCCCCTGGGGAGTGCAAACGACCAGGAGCCGACAAACAGAGTGTGGGGCCCTGGAGCAGGTGTCAGGGCCTGGAGCATCAGTTTGTGCAACAGTGTGTGCAGGCAGGATGAGCGGGGAGGGCTGAGCATCCCTCCCCAGTCAGGAGACTGGCTCATCTATTGGCCACATCTGAGACTGCTACCTTGGACTTCCAGAAGGCAGACTGAATTGTTCAGGATACTGGTTGGGAGGGTCAGTCTCCCCTTGGGAGTCAGTCCTAAAGGGCAGAGGGATCCAGGAAGTCTGGATACTCTTCAGGAAGGAATGACTACTGAGAATAAGGAAAAGGCTGAGGTTCTTAATGCCTTCTTTACACCTGTCTCTACTAGCCAGACCACTTATCCTCAGAGCACTCATCCTCCCAACCTGGAAGTCTGGGACAAGGAGCAGAAGAACCCCCCCACACACAGTTCGGGTAGAAGCAGTTAGAGACCTGCTGCTCCACCTAGACTGTAACAAGTCCATGGGGCCAGATGGAATCCACCCGAGGGTGCTGGGGGAACTGGCAGATATGATTGCCAAACCGCTTTCCATCATCTAATAGTGGTCATGGCCATCCAAAAACGTCCCGGATGACGGGAGACTTGCTCTTATGATGTCCATCT
Organism: Anser brachyrhynchus; assembly: GCF_964034855.1. Classification (NCBI taxonomy): domain Eukaryota; kingdom Metazoa; phylum Chordata; class Aves; order Anseriformes; family Anatidae; genus Anser; species Anser brachyrhynchus. The sequence continues at coordinate 101,879,292 of NC_137695.1, forward strand.
GTAAGAAGGGTCATAAGGAGGAGCCAGGGAGCTACAGGCCTGTCAGCCTGACCTCAGTGCCAAGAAAGGTGAAGGAACAGGTCATTTTGAATGCAATCATACAGCATATGTGGGACAACCAGGGGATCAGGCCCAGTCAGCACGGGTTCATGAAAGGCAAGTCCTGCTTGACCAAGCTCATCTCCTTCTATGACCGGGTGACCCACCTGGTGGATGAGGGAAAGCCTATTTATGTAGTCCACCTAGACTTCAGCAAGGCCTTTGACACGGTCTCCCACAGTATTCACCGGGAGAAACTGGAAGCCCATGGCTTGGACAGGTACAATCTTTCCTGGGTTACAAACTGGCTGGAGGGCTGAGTCCAGAGAGTGGTGGTGAATGGAGTGAAATCCAGCTGGTGACTGGTCACCAGTGGTGTTCCCGAAGGGTCGGTGTTGAGGCCCATCCTTTTTAATGTTTTTATTGATGACTTGCATAAGGGAGTTGAGTGCACCCTCAGTAAGTCTGCAGATGACACAAAGCTGGGGGGAAGTGCTGATCTTCCAGAGCGTAGGAAGGCCCTGCAGAGGGACCTGGAAAGGATGGGTCAATGGGCAGAGGCCAATGGGATGAGGTTCAACATGGCTAAGTGCCAAGTCCTGCACTTTGGCCACAACAACCCCATGCAACACCACAGACTTGGGGCAGAGTGGCTTAAAACTGTGCAGAGAGGAAAAGGAATTTGTGGGTGCTGATTGATGCTCACCAGAACATGAGCTGACAGTGAGCCTTGGTGGCCAAGAAGGCCAATGGTATCCTGGCTTGTATCAGGAACAGTGTAGCCAGCAGGACCTGGGAGGTGATCCTCCCCCTGTACTCAGCTCTCGTGAGGCCCCACCTTGAGTATTGTGTTCAGCTTTCAGCCCCTCTGTACAAGGACATCAAGGCCCTGGAAGGTGTCCAGAGAAGGGCTACGAATCTGATGAAGGGCCTGGAACACAAGTCCTGTGAGGAGCAGCTGAGGGAACTGGGGTTGTTTAGTCTGGGGAAGAGGAGGCTCAGGGGAGACCTTATCGCTCTCTACAACTACCTGAAAGGAAGGTGTGGGGAGCTGGGGGTCAGCCTCTTCTCGCAGGTGACTGGTGATAGGACTAGAGGGAATGGCCTCAAGTTGTACCAGGGGAGGTTTAGGTTAGAAATTAGGAGACATTTCTTTTCAGAAATAGTAGTCAGGCATTGGAATGGGTTGCCCAGGGAGGTGGTGGCATCACTGTCCCTGGGGGCATTCAAGGAAAGGTTGGACTTGGTGCTTAGGGACATGGTCTAGTGGGTGATGTTGGTAGTAGGGTGATGGTTGGACCAGATGATCTTGAAGATCTCTTCCAACCTTAATGATTCTATGATTCTATGATGATTCAAAATATTAGTGTGTAAGCAATTACAGATGGATAATTTCTTATATTGGGACTGAGTTTCTGTATCTGATTAATTTTCTGTTATTACAAGTAGCATTGTGTGGTAGGTACCATCCTATTCTTTATTATTGTTATTTTTATTGCAAAATAGCCATTTTGGTACATGGTAACTTCCATGTGCACCTACCTGCTTACACCAGACAGCATGTGTGCAAAGCACACATGGGAATTAGGGCTGAAGATGCATCTTGCTTCTGTTCATTTCCATAAAGAATAGAATAGAATGAAATTACCTCAAAACCAGTGTTAAAAATAAACCCAAGGCACAGGATGGGAGGTGGAGGGCTGTCTGTGGCTGATGGGCAGAGTTGCATTCTGGCAAATCAAATGGCCTGGGGGAGCCAGCCCCGGAAACGGGACCCTGAGGCCCTCTGACCCTCCTTCTTCTCCCACCTGAGGGCATCCTCCAGGCCGCTCCCAACGCAGCCGCCTTTGGCCACGCATGGGCCACTCACGTTGGGCATCACAGAGGCTTGCTGAGGTCACAGTGGCCACCACTGCTCCCCCTTTGCTCCGGGCCCTAGAAAACAGGAGCCCCTGCAGCTGGCCCACCACTCGCTGAGCTTCTAGGCCCTCTGACAGCCACTTGTGTGGCAGCAAGAAGCTGAGAAGCAGGAAGGCGAGCAGCAGCCCTCCTTGGGGTGGGAGGACAGAGATGCAGTCCCAGCAAGCACCGAGAAGGAAGGAACCTGATGGGAAGGGGAAGTGGCATGGACAGTGGGATAGTGCCTGCGGCACAAGAACAGACACCAGTGCTCGAGGGACCTCTGGCGTGCAGCCCATGGACATGTATGAGCGTGACAAAGACACGAGGCCCCGGCATTACCATTGGCACCACAATGGTGTGGGGCACAGGCCGTCCCCTCATGTTGATGTGGTGTAACTGATGGAAGTGGATCCACCTCGACCAGAGCAGACCTGGAACTACCCCAGCATGTCTTTGCTCCCTGCCATCAGAGCACAGCAACAGCATTGCAGGAGTGCCTGGCCAGCTCGCTACCTGGGGCTCAGCCTCTACGCCAAGCATTAGCTTGGAGCCACTAAACACCATGGACATACAGCAGGCTCACCTGCAAGATGTCCTGGCCATAAAGAACTCTGTTGCCAATTCAAAGGGGTTGCGTGAGTGCTTCTTTCTCGTCCCCCAGCCCTTGTGCAAGAGGTTGCATCCCTTCTGCACAGAGCCTCGAGGAAGAGCACAAGAGGGGACCCAGTTCCCTTCAGGCTGCTGTGCTGGGGTGACAGGAGGAGTCTCAGAGGGCCACCATGCACCTTTAATATTTGTGAAAATAGACTGAGGGGTGAAAATACTAGCGTGTAAGCAATTATAGCTGGCTAATTTCTTATATTAGGAGTGAGTTGCTGTATCTGAGTAACTGTTAACGAAATACATGAAGAAGGCTGAGGTGCTCAACAACTTCTTTGCCTCCGTCTTCACTGACAGACGTGTTTCCCAGTCTTTCATTTCCCTGAACCCATAGATAGAGGCTGGGGGAGCAAAGTCCCACCCACTGTAAGTGAAGAGTAGGTTTGAGACCACCTGATGAATCTAAAAGGGTACAAGTCTATGGGACCTGATGACAGGCATCCCAGGATCCTGAGGGAACTGGCTGATGTAGTTGCCAAGCCTCTCTCCATCATAGTTGAAAAGTCCTGGCAGTCAGTCAAAGTCCCTGGTGAGTGGAAAAAGAGAAACATCACGCCCCTGTTTAAATAGGAATGAGAAAGTCAGGTTGTTCAGAAAGCAGAGGAAATCCTACTCAGACTGGGGAGGAAGCAGAAGATAAGATAGGCTACTCCGAAGTGTCTGGGCCATCAGAGGAACAGGAAGATGAAGAGGAAGATATCACAAGAGCATCAATAACTACCCGAGGCCTACACCAGTGTGAGCCTAACTGGGAATGAGTGGCAGAAGCACCCTATTGTGACTGGCCTGGTTGCTCCATGCATCCTTGGCATAGACTATCTCAGGAGAGGATATTACAAGGAACATTTTCTTCAGGGAGACAATCTATGAAGGGGACAGGGAGAGATGTTTTTCCCACTTGTACACTCTCCCTTTCTCCTTCACTCTCCTCTTCTCCTCCAGGCTAGTTACGACAGCTCTTCAGGTCTTTGAGTATCCTTGGGATGTTCAGACCAGCATGTTCTTATTTTTACGTCTCCTGAGTGCACTTCAGGTTTTGTTCAAGGTTAAACAACTACTTTGGAATGCCATCCAGAGATCTGTTTTGAGGCAGGATGGCTATCTGTTTTTCAGGCAGGGATTATGGGAGGATATGGGCAGGCATCTAGAGCAGTGGGCACATCCAGTGCTTTGGAAATTCACCCTTGAACAGGTGCAAAATCCTAAAAAACTGTCAGAATGTGTGAAAAAGTTGTGTCATCACCCTGACAATTCCAGGGAGACACAAATCACTGCAATATGCTGGGGCTTGGCCTATGCTTACTAAGCTGCAATCGATGCCACTATAATCCCAGTGACAGGCCTGGAGGCCACTCCAAGCCCTGTGACAGGCCCGGCGGCCACTCCAGCCCCAGTGGCCACTCCAAGCCCCACGCTGGGCGCCAAAAGGGCTGTTGTGGTTTAACCCGGCCAGCAGCTAAGAACCACACAGCTGTTCGCTCACCCGCCGCCCTTCCTCTCTGGGATGGGGGAGAGAATCAGGAAGAAAATGAAAGCCTGTGGGTTGAGATAAAGACAGTTTATTAGGACAGAAAAGAAAGGAAAAAAAAATAATAATGATAATAGTACCACTACTAATAATGTGTACAAAACAAGTGATGCACTATGCAATTTCTCACCACCTGCTGACCAATGCCCAGCCTACCCCCGAGCAGCCAGTCCCCCCTGGAAAATGTGGCAGGAAATGTGAGAAGCCAATAAGTCCTTGGCTTAGTGGAAGCACTGCCCTGCAGTAATTAAGACATCAGCGTGGTATCTACATTATTCTCATCCTAAATTCCAAACACAGCACTCTTCCAGCTACTAGGAAGAACATTAACTCTACCCTAGCAGCTGGTCCCCCCACCCTGGCCAGCCACCCCATATTAATTGTTCAGCATGATGTCAGACAGTATGGAATACCCGTTTTGGCCAGCTGGGGTCAGCTGTCCTGCTTCTGTCCCCTCCCATCTCCTTCTCCACCCCCAGCCTCCTCACTGGCAGGGCAGTGTGAGGAGCTGAAAAGTCCTTGAGTCAATGTAAGCGCTACTCTTCAACAATTAAAACAATTAGGAGACATCTCTTCTCAGAAAGAGCAGTCAGGCATTGGAACGGGTTGCCCAGGGAAGTGGTGGCGTCAACGTCCCTTGGAGTGTTCAAGGAAAGGTTAGAGCTGGTGCGTAGGGTCATGGTTTAGTGGGTGGCATTGGTAGTAGGGTGATGGTTGGACCAGATGATCTTGAAGGTCTTTTCCAGCCTTAATGATTCTATGTTCCCTGTCTGTGTTGACTGCTCTCAGTCACACAGCATTTGTCCCCTTCTGTCTCTCCACAGATATGCTTTTTCAACATTTCCAACAGCTAGCTTCTATATTCAGCTTGAGTATTTTCTGATATGTCAAGTTATTCATATAATAGAAACTAATAATACTTTTAAGTGAAAGATCTCACAATACAGTTTGTTCTAGTAGTCATAGTACTTCAGTTTTCTATTATGTAACTATATAGATTTACAAATATGACTAGCAGAAAATATATGTTAAAAAAAAAAAAAAAAGTACCCAGGATACCCAGGAACTTTTCACTGTCCTTGGAAATGACCTTATAGTCTAGATTAGTCTTTACCTAAGTTTGAGCTCAGTTGCAATACTATAAGACGGCTATACATCTTACAATCATTCTATTTATAAAATCACATGACATTATTATTTCACTGTCAATTACATGGTATGACACATGAATATAACCAAGATTTGTCAACAAAGAAGAAGCAGAATCACCCACTTTACTGAAAGGCAGAAAATCCACATTTTTTTCCTAGATACATTAATTTTCCAAAGTTTTCTGAAAATTGACCCTGAATTAATTGGATATGAAATCAGTCTAAATGAAAAGATTATTATTATACTGTGTTATTTGCTAAGTCATTGTCTCACTATTTTTCTTTTTTCCTCATAATGCTTTCTTTTTTCCTTCTCCTTTTTGTGAAGAGGGAGGAACTGACAATTATTTTTTGAATTGCTGAGAGCTATTTTCATGTTACTTGAAAATTTCAGCAGTGGCATCTGACTTGTAAGTGCAGTGCTCATCATCTATTGGCAGATAGTGTCATCCAAGAAGTCCCTCATCATTACACAAGATATTCAGCCTTTTTAAGGTAAATCCTTTTTTTGGCTCTTTTCCTGGAATAGGTAGTGTTAGAGTAGATGGGAAAAAGACAGGGGAATATCTGCACCACAACTCCAAGGACAGCTCCTAGAGTTGTCCCTCCTGAATTTCACCAGCCTTGGGAGAGCAAACCAGTGTATCATTCCTCTTTTTCCAGAAGTAATGGTAATGTTATTAAGGAACAACAGAAATTCAGAAGGACACTATTGAATTTAAAAAAAGTACTCTGAAAATAAAACCAAACTTCTTTCAAGACTATTGATTTCTTATGTCCAATCAAATCAGGGCTTGAGATCTACTGCTTTAAATATATTTCAGTTGATATCACAAGCAATCTAGCTCAATAAATATGTTGTTGCAATCAATTCATTTTCTGTTTTATTTTGTTAGTAAAATACCATTGTCTGTATTCAGTAGCAAATGTGCTAATATTTCAAATATGCTTAAAATTTAGATATGTAAAAAAAAATCTATATAGAATAATTTTTAAACCACAATGAAAACAAAAAAGTAATCTTCCCTAAGAAAAATAATAATAATAAATGAAATAAATGGTACTGTTCATAAAATGAGTAAAAATGTTTTTATCTGTTTTTCTGTAGTATGATTCAAAGACCATAGAAATCTAAGTAACATTGTTGCAGTGACTTTAACTGATATTATCACAAATTTTGTAGACATACCAGAAAAAAAAAAAAAAACAAACACTAGAAAATAGTATTTTGTTTGTTCCCTTTTCATGCTTTTCAAAATACTCTTCTAACATGAAATTTCATTTTCTTCCAACCTATGTATTATTATGACTTTAAGGAAAAGGTGGGGTTATGACACCCTAGAATAGGGAAAAATCAGGTTAGAGAGTATGAAAATAATTTAACATTCACAGAATCACAGAATGTTAGGGATTGGAAGGGACCTTGAAAGATCATCTAATCCAATCCTCCTGCTGGAGCAGAAACATCTAAATCTGGTCACACAGGAACGCATCCAGGCAGGTTTTGAATGTCTCCAGAGGAGGAGACTGCACAGCCTCTCTGGGCAGCCTGTTTTTGGGAAAAAAAAAAAAAAAAAGTTTGGTTTTTATTAACTCTGTCGTGGAAAGATTAAAGGAAAACAGTTTTAAAACTTCTCTATAAGCTATCTATTCTGGTTTAACCCTGACATGAAGCTATGTACTGTACAGCTGCGTGCTGCTCACTCTCTTCAGGTGGGATGGGAGAGAGAATTGGAAAGGAAAAAGTGCAAGAACACAGGGGTTGAGATACAGGCAGTTTACCAGTAAAGCAAGAGCTGCACGTATGGCAGCAAAACAAAACAAGGAATTAATTCACAACTTCCCATTGGCAGTATTTCACATAGTGCCTCCTTGCTGGCAGGGCAGCATAAATAAAAAAGTTCTTGAATGTGTCTAAAAGTGCTGCTCTTCAGCAACTAAAAACTGTGGTGTGTTATCACCAATATTTTCATCAAAAATTCAAAATATACCATTTTGTAAGGCTCTGCAAAGAAAACCCTATCCCAGACAAAACCATGACACACAGTCATTGTACCAGAAAACTTAGAAAATCTCCATTGTGTCCCTGTTTCCTTTTCATCTATAAGGGAAAAAAACGTAGCAAAATCTTCCTTATCCTTTGTGGCAATCTTCATTATCACTCACTTACCAGTTCAGTGGTGCTCCCCAGTGTGAGTAAAACAGAAAGAAACCAAAAATATTTTCCTGCCTTGTATCTTTCTTTCTCAAAAGGTGGTATTAAGAAGCCACGAGCATCTCCTTTCCTTGTAAATCCTACTTTAGCTGTTATCAGTGTTGCTATTGGGAAACAAACAAACAAAAAAGAAAGTATTGGTTTTCTTTCTGTGCAACTGTAAAGTCAACATTCAGAGCTGGACTTAACTTCAGGATGCTTTCCAGAACAAATTTACCATACACCTTTTGTCTGTATTTTACACTGCTAGTTCAGGTTCTTCTGCTGACTGGTTTTGGAGAGAGAATGAAGGAAAATAATTTAAATGTTAAGTTACTCTTGAAGAAAATTTCAGTTCTACTTATGATCAGTAAAGTAATGCTTTACAGCATACTTAAGAACAGGCAGGAAGTACTAGAACATAAACAAAAAAAAGATATAATTTCATATGGGCATTACTCAACCACATGCAATCTAATATTGTCTTACAGTTTTTTAAAGATATTGAGACATTTTTGTTGTGATGCCCCTGAAAGCACCACCAGCCTGGACTGTTCCTTCCCAGCCCCCTAGGGCCTTCCCCATAGCCTAGCACCCTCTGTCAGCCTCTGGGACCATGTATCTCTGCCCAGCAAATGTAGCAGGACCAGTCTCCACCTCTTCCCACCCCAGTCTGTCCCAGCCTAGCCCAGCCTGTCCCGGCCATGGGGCCCACCAAGCTGGGCCCATCCATGAATGAAAATGATTCACTATCTTCTTTCCTAAAATGGCTTTCTTTTTCTAATGAGGACACCTGAAATTAATCAATCTTAAGAGAGACACATTAGGCATGAAGTAAAATCTGTGAGTTTGAAAAAAGTTACAGATGTCAGCATATCAGCTTGGAAGGAGATGATCATTGACCATTCAAGACAGAATGATTCCAAGTTAAGGAGCAGACTAACATGTTGAATGAGACGTAAAGGTACTAGCAGTTACTCGCTGTACTTTTGGTACATGCCACATATTGAGATTTGTATTCTAAATACCGATACACTGAAGAATTTGTAGGCAAACTAAGTCCCTGATGACATGATCTTTTACATTTACTGTTTATATAATTTTGAACTGATTATATGGTATCTGAATTTGTCATTTGTAAGTGCTATAGTAATGTTTGATAGCTACACTTTTACAAATTTATTGGTTTCTAATTAGCAGAAGAGCAGTCTTCCTGAATCTAAATTAAATGCTTATTGGAGACGTCTATGCTAAAGTTAGTTCTAATCTAAAAACTCATACCTAGTGTTAAATATGTGTATTGATATTTTAGTGATTAAAGCTATATTTTTACATGTCAGTTTAAGGACCTAGACTCAAAAGGGTAAATTAGCAAAGTGGATTAGTAAAAAGGGATTTACACATTTCACTTACTATTAAGTCTAACTTAATGTCCAATTAAGTTCTGTCTTTTCTGTATGTCCTTAAGCCTTAGAGGGACTTCTAATGATGGTGTCTGAATGTTATCTACTATCTTATTTAAACATGGATTATCTTTGAAACCACTATCCTAGTTTCAATGAGTATTAAGAATTTTATATTTTAGCCTATGATTCCGAACAGGTGTACCCTGCAAAGCAAAGCCTGAAATAATACGTGCAATGCTATACTTCTGATATGTAATTAGTACCTATGGTATAGAGTTTAGCCTATCCTGCCATGTTGCTGTCAAAAGAATATTAGGAAAGCACTGTGAAACTACCAAAGATTTCATTATGTTTTCAAAATTGAGGGCCTACACTGCATTCATACAATGCATCTGCTTAGATAATTACTAGTTAGTTTTTACACCACTGTCTGATACAAGGGACATCTGCAGTATATAATGGTATATTTTTGCATCTTTGCATGCCACATCAACTCAAGTTTTGAAAACATGGGACATATAAACAAATTATCCCACTCAAGGATGAATTAATATAATTTATATCAACATGTGCTGAACTCCATATACTTTTTTTTCCTATGCAAGTGGAGCAGGTGAATGATTTTCTTATGTTTGTCATGCCAGTGTTGTATTTCACAGAGGTAAAATACATCCCAGCCTCTTTGCCTTCAGTTCATTCTGTTTTGTAGTACTGAACAGCAAAAGTTTACATTCAGGATATCACCTTTTTGTAAAAACAATCGTTTCCTGTCAAGAAATGCTAATACACTGACAGACAGATGCCCAGTAAGGTTAATCATAGTAGCAATATCATACAGATTAGCTGGTAGGGCAGTGCTACAGCTATAGGTAGAAAGATTCATTAATGGTTTAAAACACATGAGAATTGCACCGCAGTCATCTCTCCATTGAATGCTACTCTTTCCACTAGGACAAGGCTAGGATAATGAACTCTAACGTGCAACACGCAGAAAACAGCTTTCAACCCATGTTATCCAGACAGCCTGGCAATAAGATGATTACAAGTCCTACTAAACATGAGTCTGACTTAAAGGGATCCTCTTTTGCAACTTTTTCTTAATGCTTTCCATAGCTTGCAGTTACACAAAGACCTAACAGTCTACATATTCATAGAATCATAGAGTGGTTCGGATTGGAAAGGACCTTAAAGATCATGTAATTCCAACACCCCTGCCATGAACAGGGACATCTTCCACTAGGCCAGGTTGCTCAAAGCCCCCATCCCACCTGGCCTTGAACAGTTCCAGTGATGAGGCATCCAGAACTTCTCTGGGCAGCCTGTTCCAGTGCCTCACCACCCTCACAGCAAAGCATTTCTTCACAATATCTAATCTAAATCTACCCTCTTTTAGTTTAAAGCCATTACTTGTCCTATCCTTACACTCCCTGACAAGGAGTCTCTCCCCAGCTTTCCTGTAGGCCCCCTTTAGGTATTGGAAGGCCGCTGTATGGTCTACCCGGAGCCTTCTCTTCTCCAGGCTGAACAGCCTCAACTCTCTCAGCCTGTCTTCATTGGAGAGGTGCTCCAGCCCTGTGATGATCTTTGTGGCCCTCGTCTGGACTTGCTCTAATAGGTCCATGTCCTTCCTGTGGTGGGACCCCAGAGCTGAACGCAGTACTCCAGCTGGGGTCTCACGAGAGCAGAGGAGCAGAGTAGAGAGGGAGAATCACCTCCCTCGACCTGCTGGCCATGCTTCTTTTGATGCAGACCAGGATACAGTTGGCTTTCTGGGCTGCTTTCACACTGCTGGCTCATGTCAAGCTTGTCATCAGCCAACATCCCCGTGTCCTTCTCATCAGGGCTACTGTCAATCCATTCTCTGTCCAGTCTGTATTTGTGCTTGGGATTGCCCCAGTCCAGATGCAGGACCTTGCCTTTTTCCTTGTTGAACTTCATGAGGTTCGCACAGACCCACCTCTCAAGCTTGTCTAGGTCCCGCTGGATGGCATCCTTTCCCTCCAGAGTGTCGACTGCACCAGATAGCCTGGTCATCATATTCCTAATGATCTGTGCCAAAAAAGCCCCTGACAACAGCACTGAGAGTGGGAGAGAGGTACAGTGACCAAACAGCTCAAGCCTGACAGAGCTAAAGCAGAATAAAAACATACATGCTCTGAAAAGTGTGAACTCTCTCTCTCTGTGAATGCAGTTTGATGTCCTTGAATTAACTTGCTTGGCGTTATGAGGTGAATACATTGAAATAGCTTGTGTCTCTCGTGTCTGCCATGTCTGTGAGCCCTGAAATGCAGTTTAGAGGAGCAAGTAGAATATTTTTAGAAGGAAAGAAACTTCATGTTTTCTGAGTACTGATATTAATTTTTACATAACTTAGGTAGACAGTAGCATTTCTACATGCGATAAAGGAAAAAGTAAGACTAAAAATGGCAATTTAACTAAAAGAAAAAATAATTGTAAAAGTCAGAATTAAGTAGAACTTCTCTTTTCTGCCTTTACAAAATGGATAACAAAACAAAGAGCAAACTCAATTTAAAGACAGTCGTACATGCTCACTATGTAGTCCACCGTTAGCACTGAGTAAGCAAATATTTCTGTGACAAAAATACAGCAATAGGTAAAAAATGGACAAGTATAACTGCTTTGGTCAGTGCATCATACCAACATTTCTCATGTGACTGAGTGTTGATTTGGTGTTTTATGTAATGAGTATTCCAGAATGGGATTTTGTAGCTGAAGAAGGTTGAATTTTTATTCTTGTTTTTTATTTTTTTTCCTTAAGAGCTGATCTATTGATTTTTAGTAGCTGAAAATGTACGAAGATTTTTCAGTACTAAGACTAACATTTTTTTCTTTTTTTTTTATTGTTAATAGCATATGCTGTATGATTTCAACTGTTCTTTGTGACTAAAGAGGTATGATTATATGATTTTGATTTTATCTGATGTACAAGCAAATTCATATTCCAGCACCTAAATTTCATGAGCAACATTATACTTGTGGAGATAAAAGTGATTTTTCAATGCAATTAATAAATATGGCAGACACAGGTTTATCTTAGATGGAGTGGAGCTACAAATACTGAAAGACTAAGAAGAGATGTATTATACTTAAGGTAGAAGCAGACTGTGTGAACAAATACTGGCACTTCTTACCATCACAGAAAATTTATTTTGTGGAGTACATTCATTTGATCTAGAAAAGTTTTTCAGGTATGCCAGGGAGGGAATTCCAGCAGTGAAATGTTTGTGTTGTCTTCCCAGTTAAAGGTTTCTCTTTTATGTCATACTGTAACTTTGTGTATCATATTTATGTGTCATTATTTAGGAAAAAAGGTTTCACATTGATAGACAGTTATTAGTATATCAGATATGCAGAGTGAAAATTACATTTTCAATAAAACCTGTTGAAACATGCTAAGAATATCTGAAAATATTTTTTACTTCGGTGCCACAAGAAGGTCATTTGCAAGACACAACCTTTTTCATTATTAAATATCAGCAGCTACAGTAACGGAACTGTTAGTCTTCTCCCATCTCCTTATGCTTTGCTGTATCAGCCGTTTCTTCTCCTGCCTAGTATTCCACCAAATTTCAACTTGTTATTCAGAAACATGCAACTATAAGTGATAATAAAGTGGGGAGAAAAGTTGTACTTTTCTTGATCACTTTTTTATCTTTACTTCATATGATTCTTTTTCTTGTTTTACCTTTACATGAACCTACACAAAAGTTCACTGGTCCACTGACAGTCTCAGCTTGGCTGTTTAAATTTAAAGGCAATGTAACAGAACACATAGAACCAGGTCCTATAGTAAGCAATACTAATTAAGATTACCCTAAGTGGAAGTACTCTCATTGATTAAACAAAAAGAAGTTAATCTCAGACAATTCAAATATTCTGCATTGTGGGTGTCAATAAAGATAATGCAATTGCTCTGCAAGTTCTGCCTGTATTATGAGAGTATTCCTATTACACAAACGCCATGATTAATTTAAAAAAGTGTGGCACTACTTACCATATGACCGAAATCATCTTATTGGGTAAAGATAGGTAGTAAGTATGTCAATGATGGAGCACACTACTGGCTAAAAATTGGTCTCCACTATTTCATGTGACCTTTGAAAGGAGTGTTATAAGAATGCTTTCGGTTGAAAGAAAAATATATGAGCTTAATAAAAATAAATTTTAAAAAAGATTTTTTTTCCCTAGATGTTCTTGGATAATTCAGAACATAATTATCGTCATCATGATTTCTTTCAGTTATCCTTACAAATTGAAATAAAAACGGAGATTATATGGTGTTCTAAAAGGCTGTTGGGTTCAAGTGCTTAGTATTTTCCTGTTTGATTTCACTTTAATTTATTTATTTGGACAAAAGTATTTTAGTATTCCAAAGAAAACAAAGTTTTGGGTTTTTTTTTTCTCATAAATAATAATAAAATCTTTATACATTTTCACCTGCCTAAAATGTACTGTTTGTCATGCAGGTAACTTTTTAAAAAGTATATCTTAATTACATAACATTTTCAGTTTTAAGAAGGACACCTAGTATGCTTCCACTGTTTATCTCTAAAATTATACACAGATCCCAGCAGACTAACTCAGAACTCAGAATGGGCACAAGGAATGGAGAATAACGTACATCCTGTCATTCTCAAGGGTAGACTTTGTGACCAGATCACAACTTATTTCATTTTATTAGTTGCTTTCTGAAATAGCATGCTGTATAAGAACTTTTTAATACTGCACTATATCACAAAAACAACAACAACAACAACAACAACAAAAACCTTCTTACTAGTTCCCCTCCCAAAATCTTTCATCTTAGCTAAAAATTGCCCATTTTCCTGTTTCACTTTAAGCTATCTGTCTTCTCTGAGAAAATTATATTTCCACTTCTCACCATTGGTCTCACAGACAGCCCACTGTAAAAGAGTTCATCTTGTTTAACAAGTTGATTAATGAAATAAGTCGGTTTTTTGCATTTTATTTTTTTTTACTCATTATTTTTTCCTTACCCCTCTCATGATAGACACTGAACTGAATTCTGTCATTCCCATCAGGAGCCCACTGCACAGGTATTACTCACACATGCCTTTGGAAGTCCACCTACACAATCACTTTCTTGTCAGAACAATGCTGAACCTCACATATTCTTTCCTCTCTTTGTTTTCCCACATTCACCTGCATAATGACTGTCTAATTTTTATTGCATAGCCAAGATACTTTTAAGAACTCTAATATTTATTAGTAACTTCAATATACAATTGTATTGTATTTGTAATTGTTTACAACCAAAAAGTATGTGAAAGATCTCTGAATACATAAAATACAGCGGCCTCACTTTTCGATGAGTTGACACAAAGTACTTGTTTTTTCAAGTGTCAGGAATGGATTCACAGATATGTTCAAGAAAGACAAAATCTTTGAGTTTTCCAGTAATCTACTGTATAAGAGTGTGTACTTATATCCATTAGGACATAATAAAAGACAGAAAAATTAGGAATTTGGGCCAAAAGTATCATAATAATGCTGGAGATGCCTAGTTTCAGGATACCGTATTCATGTCTTCCTCCCTTCTCGAAACTAAACAACCCAAGTCGTTTTTATCTCTATTTGTACATAATTTTTCGTCAAACTCTGGCCATTCTTGCTGGCTGAACAGGACAAAACACTCCATCTCAGGCATTGCCAATGCTATGTAGAGCAGAGGACTATGAATTTCAGCATGGTGCTTTCCATTTTCTGCAAAAGTATCATATTGAATCAGTCTCTACATCACCATGCATTATAGCCCCCTTACCCTTTTCTGAAGAACAGATTCCTAACCTGCTGCTGTCTTTTGTTGCATCATCCTGTGATTTTCACAGCTTTTCAATAGTTGTCTAGGGAAAATGGGAGCAGAGAGCATGGTCCAGCTAGCATGGTACTTTGCCTTCTCAGTATAAAAATTCAAAATATGAAGCTTACCTGATTAGGTGTATTCATGTTAGGAAAATCTTTCATATTCCACAACCAAAGAACAGTAACTATCCATTACAATTGAAGTATAAACAGTATTCAAGTTTACTTATTTATTTTCAATCCAACATGTCAAACTATGTTACTGAAAGCAAGTGTAAAAGACACAACAATAAAATTCTCAAGTTTTACCTAGACCGTCATTCACATCTGGCTTTAGGATTTGAAAGACTATTGTGACTGCAATAAGATCCTTAGATCATATTTACTCTTGTCTTCACAGACAGAAATAGAACTAAGGAAATACGTGGAAATATTAAAAGGGATTCTCAAATAGCAAAGAAATAATGAAAACTAATTAGCTCTAGTGATTAAAAACAGACGTAAAACTGGGGAAAGAAGTTCCCCACATGCATTTCCTATGGACTGTTTAAATGTTAGGTGTCATTAATCAAAATACACTGTTCTCAGTCACCCTTGTGTGAATTTTAGTAGGTTATAATACAACTTACACTAATTAGAGGCATAACAACACGGCTTCTGTGAAGGGGATCAGAATCACTTTTTGTGATATGCAGAATGACATTGCAAACAGCAATACTGCAGTAAATTTTAAATAGAGACAACATTAAATTTGGAAGTAAACATGAAGACACAAAGCAGAAGTTCAGAATGTATCTTTTGACAAATTGGTGTAACCTCATCACTCATCATTACAAAGCTGTCAGTTGCAGACCTTTCAATTTCAAAATTAATTTTTCATCTATTTTTGCAAGTGAATGCAAAGTGAATGTCTGACCATATGCTACAGGTTCATGATCACTGGAAAAGCAAGCATCTGTCAAACTCTATTACCAGAAACTTTACATTTTAATTGAGCAAGTAATTGTATGCAAATATTTTATTTTAATCACCTCAAGGCAAATTTTTCCGGAATTTCTCTTCTCTTAGCCTCATGATATTCTGTGACATCTCAGATGTTTGATTGTTATGATCTGTAATTGACTCTCAGTCGTAGCCATTTCTTCTGATCAGTTCTACAAATAGAAAATGCTTGATACAAGAGTTAACTCCAATCAAGTCTGACCCATGAACTCTGAATATGGCTATGAGACACCACAAAAATAAATATTTATGATGCCTATTCAAGAAAAATAATAGCAAAGATTTAGGACAAGGGTAGTGCAGGAAAAAAAAAAAAAGAAAAAAAAAGAAAAAGAAAGAAAAGAAAAAGAAAGAAAACGAGAAAAAGAAAAAGAAAAAAAGAAAAAGAAAAAGAAAAAGAAAAAGAAAAAGAAAAAGAAAAAGAAAAAGAAAAAGAAAAAGAAAAAGAAAAAGAAAAAGAAAAAGAAAAAGAAAAAGAAAGAAAAAGAAAAAGAAAAAGAAAAAGAAAAAGAAAAAGAAAAAGAAAAAGAAAAAGAAAAAGAAAAAGAAAAAGAAAAAGAAAAAGAAAAAGAAAAAGAAAAAGAAAAAGAAAAAGAAAAAGAAAAAGAAAAAGGAAAAGGAAAAGGAAAATGCCATAAGAGTAATGAATTTCTAGAATCGCAGTGTCTTCACACATGGAAAGTAACCTTGGAAAGAACCATGAAAGTCTTTTGCTGGCAGGAAAAATTCCTGGTAAATGAGGTTTCAAATCAACACATTAACAAGACTATTCAGAAGTAACAAACCACGACCCAAGTTGCTATTCATTCATTGGTCACATGCATAATATAGGAAGGGTTCTGTTGCTCAATCAGTAGGTACCCTGCTTATTCTCAAACTTTAAAAGCATTGGTTTAGCTCAAAGCAATGACATTTCATAGATGTGCACACAATGAATTAGCTAATGAATAAACCAGCACTAAGATAAAACTAATGACAGACAAAATATCATTTCCCCCTCCATCTCTATCCAAGAATTAAGAATCCAAGCTACTATAAATTTTTAAAATACAGACTTGTAAAGAGAAAAAAAAAAAATAAATAAATAAATAAATAAAACGGGACAGGGTAATGTTATGAAGAAAAATATATATGTAAAAATAGATTTTATTTTAGTTTTCTCTATTAATAAGTTTCTCACATTAATAAATCTCTGAAATTTAAATGCGTTCTTTTGGAGCTAATTTATGAAAATGTGTTTTTTAAAGCACATATATGATTTTGACAAATGGGTGGGAAGAGGAGACCATCAACAATATCCATAACTGTCCAGGCACAAAACAAACAGCATGTTCCCTTTGTAGTACTGCCAGGTGGAAATAAACCTTGAACAGGTGATTTCAGTATAGGAATCAGAACTGCTCTGTGTGAAGTGACTGTTCGTTATTTAGAGATGTCAAAATAATATTTTCACATATAAAAATTGGAATAATCATTTATTTTCCATATGAAAAACAAAGAACATAAAATTAGTCTATTGTCATGACAAAGAACAAAACAATTACAGAAATTTGATTTAAGATTAAATTGACTGTAAGTACAAAAATGTGATAATGCAAATAGTCAATCGTTACATTTTGAAGTTGTGATTGTGACTTTATGATTGTCTTTTTCCTTTATGTTAAATATTTATTTTAAAGCATCAGGATTTTTAATTAAATCTCACTTGAACCTCTCTAACCTTGGGTTGTATGTATTGAAAAACTTTTCTAAGAACTCCAGATTGTTGTACTTTAGTCCAATAAAAAAATGTACATCAGTAAATTTTAGTTTTATAGGTACTCATGGTATAACTACTATGTTTAAGAACAAAAATTATTTGACATTATTTACTCTTCCTTATATGTAACTATAGAAACCAAAATGCCTTGCAGAAGACCTTGACTTACTTTGATTGAAATGCTATTGGACAAATCTCATCATTAGATATGCACACAGAGCTTCAGAAAGCACTTATTCAAAGGCAAAGCAGAATTTTCCTGTTCGTTTTACAATAAGAGGTCAACCTTTTTTTTTTTTTTTTATAACTTTTTGCTTTTTTTGGGGGGGGAAGGGGGTAGATGGAGAGAGGGAGGGACACGAGGAGGACAGTAGGAGAGAGTTGCAGTTTATAAGTTTATATTTCCAGAACCCTTAGTATTTGACTCTATCTTTTCCAAAATACAAGTGGATACTAAAGCTTACACCAGTGAAAACTTGAGAGAATATTCTTTAAATTGACTGTGCATTCCTCCCTCCCTTCTTGAAATCTCTGATATTTGAGGTAATCTATTTAACTATTTGCTATTTGGTTTTAATTCAAAAATATCAGGAATGTCAAGTAAATTTTTAGCTATCTTAGGCAAAAGATTTTGGCTAAGACTCAGCAAAATTAATCATAAACTTTCCTAATTTATCCAGAAGAAATAAGAAATTCAGAGTTCTCATCTTTGTCTAAGAGGTAACTCAGTAAATGCTATCATAAAATAAAAAAACTTTTCCCAGAAATTTAAATTTGAGATGTCATTTTCCAAAGGATGAATAGGAAGAAGGAATTATCTCATTTCACAATTGAAAGCAACAGCACATGGTCAATCTTGATGCCTTTTTAATATCTAGCATATGTCTTTACAGAAAAGTGAAAACAAATAGCACACAATACATGAATAATGCTCTTTAAATAGCAAGTTCACTATTGCATGCATAGAGCTAGAATTCTTTTTTTTCCCTATCCATATTATTTTAACTTTGTATACATCAACTTTTATCATTTACACTACCACCCAGACATTCAGTTGCAGAACACTTCTGTAACCCTTCATAATCAACTTTAGTGAATATGAATATGAATGCTGTACTGAGTAGCCTAGTAGCACTAATGAATTGTGTCACATACTTTTTTACTCTATTTTTTCCAGATCATTTATGAATACGTATAAATTCCTTTGCAATGATATGTTAGCCTAATAATCTGATGGTGTATAGCTCAAGAAATGGCTGCAAAATGGCTGTCAAGCTCTGGAACAGGCTCCCCCAGGAAGTGGTCACTGCACTGAGCCTGCTGGAGTTCAAGAAGCATTTGTACAACGCTCTCAGACACATGGTCTGATTTTTTGGGTGGTCATTTGGGGATGCAGGAGTTGGACTCGATGATCCCTGTGGGTCACAGAATCACAGAATTGTAGGGGTTGGAAGGGACCTCAAGAGATCATCAGGTCCAACCCCCCTGCCAAAGCAGGTTCCCTAGAGCAGGCTGCCCAAGTAGGCATCCAGATGGGCCTTGAATATCTCCGGAGAAGGAGACTCCACAACCTCCCTGGGCAGCCTATTCCAGTGCTCTGTCACCCTCACTGTGAAGAAGTTCTTTCTCGTGTTGGTGTGGAACTTCCTGTGCTCCATCTTGTGGCCATTACCCCTTGTCCTGTCCCCACAAACCACTGAAAAGAAGTTGGCCAAATCCCTCTGTCTCCCACACTTAAGATACTTGTAAACATTAAAAGTTCTTAGTCTTCTTAGTCTTCCTTCCTCAAGACTGAACAGACCCAGGTCTCTCAGCCTTTCCTCATAGGGAAGATGCTCCAGGCCACCTATCATCTTTGTGGCCCTCCGCTGGACTCTTTCCAGGAGATCCCTGTCTTTTTTGTACCGGGGAGCCCAGAACAGGACACAGAACTCCAGGTGAGGCCTGACCAGGGCAGAGCAGACAGGGAAGATCACCTCCCTTGACCTGCTGGCCACACTCCTTTTAATGCATGCCAGGATCCCATTGGCCTTCCTGGCCACCAGGGCACACTGCTGGCTCATGCTCAACCTGTCGTCCACCAGGACCCCCAGGTTCTTCTCCGCAGAGCTCCTCTCCAGCAGGTCATCCCCCAACGTATACTGATACATGCAGTTGTTCCTTCCAGTTGTCCCTTCCAACTCAGATATTCTATGATTATATGATTCTATGAAAATAAGCTAAATTATTTGTCCAGTTTGAGATGACACTTCACTTTTATTTTACTGTAAATTATTTTTTATGGTATGTGTGGTCATAGACATCTCTGAAAAATCCTCAGTCTATAAAGAAAGACTACATCTCATTTGGATTGCTTAAAACATTCTTGGCCTTAATTATGTCTGATATTCTGCAGACTAATTATAAAATAAATATCTTGATTTGTAAAGTAATATTTAAAAAAAAAATCATACTTTAAACAATGTTCTAGAACATAAAAGTCAACAGAAAAGGAATGAAAAAAGTCTAGGATCATTAGATTTCTAGGAGACAATATGAAATGAGACAGAAAGAAATTTCCCTTCTGCCTTTCCCTGCCTTCTGTATGTCTACAGAAACATGATTAAAAACTATGATTTCTGGCTGCTGTATTTTATTTTATTTTTTAATCTCATCAATTTTGTTTTCATTATTTTATTTTTTTGCAGTAATGAGCATCACAAAGGAGCGGAACAGAACTGAATAAAAGACCCAAGTCTTGTCTTTTCACAGGCAGTACATTTCAAGAAAAGAAAAACACCAATAATTCAAATCTACAACAGCCAACATGAGCTAGTTACTGTTTGTTTCTCCCATTTTCCTGCTGATAAAGAGCATTAAATTGTAATCTGCAGAATAAAGGAACAATCTAAAAACATGAACTGTTGCTGGTTTCCAGGAGGAGTTTAAAAAAAAAAAAAAAGTGACAAAAATTTTCAGTGGGGGTGTGACTGATGATGTTAGTAAGCCTGCAACTTTATGCCACTTTATTTCTTACTGAGTACTTCGTTCAGTTACTGTCATAAATGAGAAGAGGAAGAGTTAGTGAAACTTTTGCTGACCACAATATTTAATTTGGTTTGAAGGTCTGAAAGCTAAACTGTTTACTTAATAATTCATTAGCCACTTAGTCAAGATAAGCCATTTGGGCAAAGATGTATTGTTTAAGCAGTTGAGCCAGTTCATTTTGTCTGAAATAGATTAGATAACACCCTAGTTTGAAGACTGTACGACAAGGAAATCTCCAGTAGAAAGATCACAGTGATAAGTGTGTTGTAACTTCTTCAGATTTGAAAGGCATCCTACACCTGAAGAGGGCTTATGAACGTATCTTTACAGACTGTATAGACTATGATAGGTCATTATATAGAGGTAGTTCATCACAAAATCTAAACGCGTATTTTTTTCCTGTTAAGTTTGTAAGAAGATTTTCAATATTTCTTTCAATATCATATTTTTGACTATTATGATATATGTAAGTTCTCAGCTGTGGAAATTGTCTTCAGTGGATTAGTCAACAGATATTTTCTATTAATTCTTATTCATAGAATTGCTCTCTCCAGCTGAGTAAGTGTATTTTAACCCACCCACAAGTACATAGCACCACTTTCTGAAGTTCCTGTCTCATAAAAGCATCTCTGCTGCAGCAAATGGGGAGCAATGGGAACAATGGGTGACTGTTACAATAAAGCTCCCCACCTACCTCACCAGGGTTACTGGTCTCATTTCCTAGTTATGGCAGTACTACTGCTGCAAAGTGTTTTGCCTGTCCAGCCATAAAACCCTACTTTGTAGAGTCTCTACAGTTCCTGGAAGATGAGTTTTTTTGTGTTTGAAAGCTTTAGAAGTGGGAGGGAATTGTGTTGGTAATGATATACTGACATAATGGGAATGCTCCGAGACAGTACTGGGAATATCTACCTGAAAAGATCTGTAATTTTCTTTTATTCATTTTTATTATTATTACTTGCAATCACATGTCAATGATTAATTTTGTTGAACTGTGTATTCTTAATGAAACATAATTTTTATTTCCCAAGTGCTGAAAGATGACTTACATCACAAACAAAAGAAAAACCCTTGTCTTAAGAATCACCTTTAGAGCCTAGTATTTTATTTGGAAGATCTTTCCCCAAAAGTAACTATAAATCTAGTATCTACTTACTCAGACTTCTCAACCCTCATGAGTAAACAAGTTCAGCAAGTCTGAAGGGCTTTTAGACATTATTGGTGACGTGCACAGACTGAGAAGAAAGTTCTTCTATCAGAAAAACCATTAACACCCTGTTTTGTGTACATGAATCTTCTGTGGTGTTTTTGTATCTCCCTCCTCTTGTGAGCAACTGCAGGAAACAAACTGCTAGGATTCATAATACAATCAATATTCAGTACATTAAAACCTCAGCATATCTCAATGTAGATGCTGAACATTTAATCTCTGTCACTAGCCCAGTATGCTTCTTGAGCACACAGAAGAGATTTCAATAAATATTTTATGGATCTTTTCAAAGGCTTTTCTCTTTCACTTTTGCCAACTAGTGTTTTATAACACCCCTCTTTTTATCAAAGCACACAAAAGTCATATGGACAATGACTATCATATTTCTGAGAATAGTTTTTAAGGTTCTGTAATTTGACACTAACCCTTAAACATGATCCCTTTTATTTTATTTTTTCCTATCCCTTTAATAGTTTTATTATTCGAGACTGTTGCTTTTTTACATCTTCTTTAAAGCTGTAGGAGTGATTGTAGTGGGAATTAATATACTACTTTAACAATGATTTTGTCAAATTCCTCATTAAATTCCTGTCTTATTTGGGCAACTCTAAAAAAGACTCAATAAACTGAAATTGCCTGGAGATTCTATTAGGGTTTTCCTTTTATTTTTCAGAACAATTACCTTCCCACACTTTGCTATGAGCCAGATTAAACAAACAAATAAATGAATACTTCTCCCACCACCACCACCTTCATGAACATAGAAATTATTTGCATTGCAAAAAACAAATTTCACTGAGTAGTAATGAGATTGCGATTAAGACCTTATTGCTGCATTGCACAGATTTTGCCTTTTTATTTTAAACAATTTACAGTGTAGTTAATAAATTCACTTCAGAAGAAAACATGGACAATCCTAGTGACGTGGGTTTTAGCACAGCTTTAAAAACATATCACTTATTATCATTCCTAACTATCACTTAGTTCTTGTTTGTCAGTAAGAGTCTGTTTAAGGATGTTTCATGTTATTTTTTTAAAGACAGCAAAGCAAAATTAATGCATGCAAACAAACAATGCATATCCAGTTAGAGATCTGACTAGTGTATTACTTTAATACTATTGAGACAATTCATTCACTTATTTTGCACCTACAAATCTCTAACATCCTAGAGTAAAATAAAAGTCACAACAAACAGCTCCATCCAGTGGTTCTCTATGACTGTATTATTTCCCGTTTTAGTGTTCACTTTGAGCAAAGAATTCACTTGAATGCTTTGGAAAATATGCCAGAATAATATGAACATCAATATGAAGCAAACATCCCCCAGAAGTTTCATTTTCTCCCATATCTGTATCATTTTATTTTTTTCTAAAACACCAGTATCCCCTCCATAATTAGTGGAAGCAACTGCAAACTACTTGATACCCAAAGATAAGAGAGTATTTTATTTCAAGATGCATAGTGTGGCAAATGCTGCACACAGCTATAGAAGAGGCACTTCACAATATAGATCTTCTGCTTTTATTTTGGAAAGTTAGCAGCAGTTAAGTATTTTAGCTTTACTTTGTTTCTTTTTGAGGTTAAAGGATTTTTTTTTTCTGAATCTAAAGGAAAGCAATATCTACTTTTTCTGAAAAGAGTAGGCAATATTTCATATTGCCATACTCAATTATGTGTGCCTGCATAACCTTTTACAGTTATTATATTTTTCAAATCTTTCTGCAGTGATGTTACCAATGCAATACAAAAAATAAAAATAAAAATAAAAAAAATAAAATCTACAAAGCATCTTGAAAGTGTTAGAAGGGGAGACGGCTGGCATTGCTTAAAGACTAATCTGAAATGACCAGATTTCTAATTTATAAAACTGGGACAGCACATGTCGGGGAAACATCATCAGGGACTTTGGGAAGATATACCTCTAGCCACTTCCTTTCGTCAGGTGCATGCTTGTTTACCGAGAAATTCAAAGGACTGTGCTTGAGGAGAGGAGCTGTAGAACAACTAATTTAAAATCAAGGCATTATGCAGGCTTTTTGAAAACTTTTGCATACCAATGTATTTGAAAGCTTTTACATATCAAATCTGTCATTCTAGATATTTCATTTTGTGAATGATATACAACTGCAAAGAATTAAGTGTGTGCAGTCCTGAACATTGCTCTGAGGCTGAGGCTGCTTCCTTATTGCTATGCTATTTTCATTTTAGGCCAAATTTGTTCTAAAATTCTTTTTTTTTTTTTTCTTAATTTTGTCAACCTGAAAATACAAACAAAATTACTGATGTTTTAATTTGCAACATTTCTGGGGGGAAATTATCTGCCAAGTAATATTTCAGTTGTTGCAGAATTGGATTTGACTGCTAAAATGATGCTCATGGTACTGAACTTATGCAGCCTGACTAACTTTTATATTATTCTTAAGTTGCTGTATACACTGTTTCTCTCTGTCCTCGAGTTTTATATCTGCTATCATAGACTCATATGCATTTATTTCTTCTCTTTAACAAAAAGCACTTGAATATCAAACTTTTCTGATAGTCATTCTTGGTTTACTGCTTGTGACTTGCCAAGGAATAAATGGTAGTACTTTGATGATAAACAAGGTATATCTATCCATTATGCTTAGGGTTAATAAACATAAAATTGATTATCTATAGTAGATTGATATCTACAAGATAGCAAGTGAAATTAGAGAAGCATGTACAAATCTGTCTTTACAAATTCCTTCCTCTGAGTTACCAGAGACATTCCTTTATTTAATAATAATAAATAATAATTTAATAATAATTTAATGTGCTTTTCAGCTTATTTTCATATTTTAATATTCTGTTAATAGTGAAAATAATATTAATTCATTCAGTAGAATATATCAGTCAGTTGCATAGAAATAGAAATTAAACCATTACAGTACTTTCTGATGAGAAATTATAGTGACGCAATCAGTTATAATTCCAATGCAAAGGTTCGGTTGTAACAAAAAGGGAAAGACATGCAATTAGTCCAGCTATGGGTGGACATTGTCCATAGAAGAGTGCACCATACATACCACTGAAGATGGGTGAGGTAGGCTGAGATCTGATATATGTTTGCTTAGTTTTTATTTTTGCTGCAATCATTTGCCAGTTTAATGCATTCCTTTGCCATAATTTACATCCATTTCTGCAACACATTATACGCAGTGCCAGAACAGCTGTTTTGCAGATGGTCATGAAGTAACTGAGGTAACATGTAACTTAAAATGAGAAAACAGCAGTATTTTCCAAAAGAATGGCAATGTGAATCCATGACCTCAAAAGGTCACAAGGAGGGGAGTGGAGGGGGATGCACCAATCTCTGCTCTCTGATGACAGTGATAGGACCCGAGGTAACAGCATGGAGCTGGGACAGGGGAGGGTCAGGCTGGGTGTTAGGAAAAGGTTCTTCACTCAGAGGGTGGTCAGGCACTGGGACAGGATCCCCAGGGCAGTGGTCACAGCACCGAGCATGCCAGAGTTCAAGAAGCATTCAGACAATGCTCTCAGACACACGGTCTGATTTTTGGGTGGTCCTGTGTGGAGCCAGGATTTGGATTCACTGATCCTTGTGGGTCCCTTCCAACTTGGGATGTTCTGTGATTCTGAGTCAATGACAAAGCAGTAAAGGTAATGACAGCAGCTAGTAGATCTTATATTTTACACAAGTAAGGGAGTTTCCCTTTCTCTAGATCAGAATTTTCATAAATTTAGAGTAGTAATGTGTGGTAAAGCCATATATACCTGTACAGATTTAGTGAACAAATAACACTAGGTGTTTTGTTATCAAAAAAGCAAAACCCACAAAGTATTCATAATACATTTACTAAAACATGTTAATAGACTTTACCATCTTTTGTGGCTTTATTTAAAAATGAAAAAAAAAAAAACCACCAGAAAACAGATTTTTTTTTCTTATATATGCAATAGATTAAATATATATATATTATGTCTAGACATGTTCAGATATAAATGGAATGCAGATCTATGTTTTAGAAAGTGAGCAATATTGCTAATAGTGAGTTTATGTATTTTTTTATCTTACTGGGCTAGAATCTGTAGGCCAAATACTGATTTTGAGTTTTACGTGAATACAAAACACACTAACTAGCAGTGACAAGGTAATGTTTGAGAGAGAGGTGTCTGGAAATGGCTAGAGGATGCCATAGTATTATGCATCACAGCAGCCAGGTTGGCATGTCCCTTAGGAGGACTTAAGAAGCCAGGCTTTCACCAGAGTGTTATTTAGAAAATGGGATTGTAGAATTGCACACTGTAAAGAAATAAATTCTATGGCCAGAGAGTTTTTGACCAAGGGTTTGACTTTACATTCAGAATACACATATCACCTAAGAATTACTTTTGCCAATTAGAACTATGTAAACTTATACTAAATTATATATTGTTATGTGAACTACATAATTTCCTCACATTGTGTTTTGGTTCCATTTCTATTTAAGAGTAATAACTAATTTTAAGAATATATTTTTACATTGGGACTTTAAACCTTGGAAAGAAATGGAAAATAAGGAATTCCATTGCCTGCTCATACGTTTGTAGCACGAAAAGTTACATCTGCTGCCCAAAAAACAGACCAACTATCATTATATTAAGGATGTATTACTTTCCATGCTGTCTGCCAACCTATAATTATCAGCTGAATCATAATTTATAATTTCCATCAGATAGCGCTTCAGAAAAAAAAAAACCACACTTCACTATAGTTACCCACAACAGAAAAAATACCAACAACAAACAGCAGGAAATTAATATGCAATTTTTTACATATGCAATTTTCACTTGGAAATTTGGGAAATGTGTAGGGAGGGAGAAGAACTATGAAGGAGCTCCACGGGGTTCTGACACATGGTTAAATTAAACTGAAGCAAAAGGAAATGTTTTTACTGCTCTGCCGAGAAGAAAAACTCTTCATGGTAAGATGAGTTTTAAAGAGTGGAGAGGCATTCCTTTTGACTTCTTCAGCTCTGACTTCTTTCAAACAGTGACTCTGTCAGAGATGTGGTTAAGTTGTTTATCCCCAAAAGAAAGTATCCCTTTATCTGCCAAATACAATTTGATGTACTGCAGAGAATACACTTTCTGATTCACCAGCCAGGGAGCATTAACATAGACTGACCACATAATAAGCACGTTACCCAAATCTGCTAATGAATTAAAAGAGCTTCTCTTTTGCTTGCACAGACACAGGCTAATGACTTCTTCAGGACTGAAATATATGATGAAGTCTCTGCTATAAGCACATTTGGCTTGCTGGATTAAATTTTGCTCAGTTCACGTCAGTTCTACAAATGAATAATGAAAATTCTGTATCAAACCTTTATTCCTGTATTTCCTCTGCTTTATTCCTGTATTTTCTCTGCTTTATATCTCATTCCAATAAGTCAGAAATAGAAATAATCTGAACATTTGCATAGCTTCTAAAAAAATAACATATAGATCACTTCTAGGAATTCTTTAAGCCTAACTTTAAAAGCCTCGTTTTGTGTGTACTTTGAGCATGAGTCAAACATCAGCAAAAACCTTTATTCAGGGACTTGGTAAAGAGCTTTGTTACTCAGACAAACTGGAATTACTATATATTTCTACAATTTCGGTAATGCTTGTGTGGATAATACTTCATAGTACCTCTGATTACCCTAAAATAAAGACAAAATTCCCTAAAAAGTCTACCATTTTCACAATTTTGCAGTTCTCTCCTTAGACTCTCTTTACCATGGGGCTAGGTAACCAATCCCTCCTCTCTGGGAACTGATTTCAAAAGCTTCAAGTACAACAACAAAAAAATACTTAATGTTTCATAATCTTTCTAAGAGATGTAGGAAATAAGGTAGAAGTTCTGATACAAAACATAACTTCCAAATCAACATTACAGAAAATATTGTGCTTCTGCAATAGCATTTCCTTGCAAAATTTCCTTTGCAACTGTCATGCACAGCTAAACTACAGAGTTTGCATTTTGGGTTCATTTCTGCCATTTCTGCAACAGTCCAGCAGCCCATTGTTCAAATAGAAATGTTGAATTTATGGAAAAAAAAATAGTTTAATAATGCAAATAGATAGGGGGAAACATGTTTTTCCATTAGACCTGTGGGGTAGATTATGACTTCCTCCTTGTCCTTGAGTAGGTTCTTATCTACTGCCTCTTCAATGCTTTTAGCAAAATGAGTCACTGCTCCATTTCCCAGATAAGGGAGACTATCAAATTTGTTAGTCATTGATAGAGCTGAACAAACAGAAAAAAAAAAAAAAAAGATATATAGAAACACTTTGATAAGGCATAAACTCAGTTCACCGTGATTTCTGAAGATAGCCATGCTATCCATCTCGAATAATCTAAAACCTCTAGATATTTACATAGCTGAAAACTTTTTAGACCCAAAAACTCCGATCACAAGTATTTCTTGTAAACGCTGCTATTCTCCTGGATTATATATTAATCACTAAGTTCTAACAGCAGTTCATATTAACTTCATTAATGTTTTAATGATTTACTTCAAGGAGCAAAAACATTTTCACAGGCTTGAGGTGACCAACAGTATGGTAAAAAGCCTGTCTAGTAAATTGTTTTTTCCAGATGTTCTTGTGAATGCATACTAGTAAGGCATAGCATTCCTCTATTGATTTTTTGTATAAAGAAAACATTGAAATAAATATGGTGGTGATGAGGTAAAATATGATTTCATAGCCTTTTGTGCACATAATGTGCAATCTTTGTATATATAGGAATATAATAAGCCTATCTACATTATATATAAAAGAAACAGAAGAGAAATAGGGTGCCACAAATGTACATTGTGTTGAAGACCTTTTCCATAAAGGAAAGCAAGACTGATTCACAAAGCAGAAAAAATCCATATCCAGCATTACTCACTGGAAATATTTGACCATTTCTGTCTCATGGTTGCCCCAGGTACTCCATAAGCTGAATAGGTGTCAAAGTGAATAAACTATTCAAAGGTAAAATTTCACAGCCTGAGGTGACATAAACACAGCCAAGAGAAAGCTGCAGAGGCTTGGACAACTATTAACCATGTAGCACTGGACACTGGCACCTGCATAATCTCTACAGTATCTCTTCTGTAGGAATTGCCTTTCACCCTCCAGTCCATGATTTGGAGCAGTTATAATGATGTTTTTAACATGGAGTCTTTTCTTATTCTGTAGCACTTGATGTTTTTATAATAAGGAGGTTTATTAAAAATAGTAGCTCATTTTGAAAAAATGAAAGTGACTTCTAGCAATTGTGGTGCTTTCACAGGGAAGCTTATCTGAAACTGAATCCACAGTTTTATACATAAATTAAATAAACTGGTCAGAAACATGACCATTGACTTTACAAACAGCATTTCCTCTTTGAAATTCTAATTGTAAATGGAATAAACTGATAAATCTCTAGAAAAATCATTTTGGAAAAAAAAAATCTAAAACATCTCACATACATAATGTCTAAGAAACACTAATAATCTACCAAGGTACATATCAAGAGAAAAAAAAATATAAGAAGGTAGTACATTTGTATTGTTCTTCACATATAATTCATAAAGATATATCACTACACTTTAAGCAAAGGAGACAGAGAATGGTAGAATAGTAACATTAATATTTAAAGAAGAGGAGATAGAAGTAATATACTATCTTACCAAGCCATGTGGCATCATAAAATCAAATTCTAACTATTTTAGATCATGGTAGCAGAATAAGAAAGGAAAGAAGAGGTTAATCTATCCTGAGAGGATGGAATTCCTCTAGGTATCTGCACTGGCATCTGCACTGGACAGCTGGAGCTGAAATTATGTACTCGTCTAAGGTTTGCTACTAATGCAGCAGGGTGTAGAGATATACCATACTTGGCTTATAAACTAAGAGTTTAGTCTAAATAGAGAAAATCCGTATTCTTGAGCATAGCTGTAATAACATATATTGAGGTTTTAATCTGTTTTTTCTAACTTTGCTTCATTATTGCGAAACATATACCTTCATATAAACTTTTTTCACACTACAGGTGGAACAAACTCTCTGTAAGTGGAAACAAAAGTATTTTGTTCCCAACATACAACAAGCCTTAAAACCAGGATGCTAATTTGGATCACTAAGCTCCCTGTTTACCAAGATGTGCCAGAGCTGCTCTGACCTGCCACATGAACTGATTTAGAAACTGAAAATGTGGAGGTCTATTCAGAATGGATGAGTACCAGCCAACAGCATTTACATAGAAAACTGTTCAATGTACAGTGGAATGAGCATTCAACCCTTCCAGGGCTTATCCAAAATTAATAAATACCAATAATTAACCATTAGCAATGATTAATATTAACCGTTAACATTTAAAGAACAACCTTTACATTGCAGTTTTTTAGATGAACCTGACAATACATAAACAATGTTGCCTACAGGTGATTTGCAGTATCTTGGTTGAAACAGTATAGTTTCAACAACTGTGTTATGCTATTTCAGTGAAGATTTGATGTTTCTAAATACAAGTCCAGGAACCAGTTTTATTCTGCACAAATGTTTTTCATAGTGTATTGACTTCATTCAAAATAACTGAATTCTAAAAATGCATAATTTTTGTTCTGTAGGAAATCATGTCTGTTCAACAGTTGGTTTGCTTGCTCTACCATTTTTAGGTAGTAAACCCTATGTTCAAGCTGATTTCATAGTATCTGTCCCTCCATAGTCACTCCAAAATATCTTATTAAGGAGCTTTTGTAATATGTCAGTCAAAGTATTCATATCTTTTTTTCTTTAAAATTAGGATTCACAGATGGCTGCTACAAAAGAATGCCAGCTGAGTTCTGGACAAAAATAATTTGTTTAAAAAAGAAGAGTATTTTGAATCATTTTCCTGGATTTAGTAATAAAATCATAAGACCTTTAAACTGAGGTGGTCAAGTAGGAGACAAAACCATCCCACAGGAATCTGCAGTCTGAAACTGCAGTCTGACCTTAAGCTAGATCTTATCAAACCCCCAGTTAGTCCTTCCTCCTTTTGAAAGTTTTTTTTTCCATCTTTCAGTCAACAGCTAGGTAAATAAATAAATAAAATAAAATAGAAAATATTTCTGTATTCACTTCAGTGTGG
Source organism: Anser brachyrhynchus (assembly GCF_964034855.1). Classification (NCBI taxonomy): domain Eukaryota; kingdom Metazoa; phylum Chordata; class Aves; order Anseriformes; family Anatidae; genus Anser; species Anser brachyrhynchus. Next base: position 101,910,130 of record NC_137695.1, read on the forward strand.
CAATGAGCTCCATGCAATCCTTCTGGTTTAAGCATTAAAAATTTTAAATGCTCTCTTAGCAAGCAAGGAGGCATATTGCGCTGCTCTTTTTATTACATAAAAAATATGAACAAATCATTCAATTGTAGAGTTAAAAAAAAAAAAAAATGCAGTTTCCAGATTCTGAAATAGCACTTCATTCTTCAGACACTAAAACTGTTTCTCTCTGAAGAGTCTTTTGTGACATGAACACACAAAAAGCCTTCTGGCTGTTTTATTATCTTATAGAGCCGTGTGTGCTTTTGCGGAGGCCCTGTGCCTGGTGCAGCAGCAGCACCATAAATAAACAACATGCAGCCATGCTGGAAAGAATGGGGCCTTTCAGCAGACCTCCACTGAGAAATGCGTCTCAGGGTTGCCCACTGCTTGCAAAGTAGAACATGATGGATAGCAGTAGCAGGGCCGGCATGGACAGCCCCTCAGACAAATGCTGACCAGGAAACATTTTTAATTTATTCCATTCCCTGAGCCATCATCCTGAGGACATTAGACTTCTGCAGGCTGATAGCCCTGGGCAATTTCCTTCCCTGTCTGTTCCCACCTCTCTGATGCATAACTATACCACAGATAACAAGGACACCACTAAAAGGGTATAAAAATTAGGTGGAACTAGATCTGGATAATGAGAAGCATATAGAAAATAACTAGCGAAGGCCACCATTGGAGGTGGTGGTGTGACCTTTTGGCTACATCAAAACTTCTGGAGGGCTCACAGAGGTATAATGTACAATGTTTGTGTAAGGATTTTTGCTATCCTTTTGTTGCTAAGCACTAAGTACCTTCTGCTTGCTTGAACTACAGATGGATTTTTGTCTGGTCAGGTAGTGAGACTTGTGTCTGTTCAGACACAAAAGCTCTGAAGAGCTGTCATACACAGCAGCTGTATCTCTATGCTGTCAATGGGAAAGGGCCTTATTAAGTGCCTGCACCCTCTGAGGTGACATTTACATCCTTTAACTTGTTTTAGGAAAAGCTGATGAAGGATATCTGGCTCAGCTGCTTAGTCAGTAAAGAACAGGATTCAGACTTGCAGAAGCTCCACTTAAAGTGAACTAACCCAGGTCCACATCAGATTTCCATCTGACATTAAACCCTGGGTTTCTGTCATAGGGAATGAATTCTGGTCATCTTCAGCAGCAAGGCAGTCTCTAAAAGATTTTCACTAGCCCCACCAATGCAGCTATTCATGAATGTATTACAGAGTCCCTAAGTAGTCTGGTGACATGAATTCTCTCTGTGTAGAGGCACAGCTGGTGATCATGACATTGCTCACAACAGCCCCTGCAGTACCTCTCTTACTTGAAAGCATCTCTGTAGTCTGATGAATCCCAAAGTCATGTCAAATTCTCTTTACTAAAATAATTTAGCAATTTTCTGTACACAAAAGAAATATTTGCTTGATATTCCTTATAAATATCTATAAGAATCTTCCCTTGCCAGAAATTGATACTCTTTTCAGATCCCAAGGATTCAAGAAACTAGAGTTCAATACCATCTTTTCGGTAGGGCTATCTTACCTCCAGGGTACTAGTCCTATTTTTAGCGCCATTTCTCTGAGACAAAGTGTAAGGTTGCGGTTCTGCTCTAGAAGGTGAGAACTGTAGGAGAGAGACATTAAAAAGCAGAAAATAGATCCATCCCAGCAAGTATGCTATCACTGAGCAGAACTAAGTAAGAGAGATGCCTCCCAGGAAAGTAATCACTGTAGCAATACTGAACATCTTTTCAGAACTTACCAGCAATTGTTATTCAGCTAGAAACTTTTAACAGTAGTAATTTATTATAGAACAACCTTCTATGTTAGCAGCTATATTTGTTTCACTATATTCCAGATTTCTCATTCAGTGGCCAGTTTTCTGGATCTTGTCTGGCATATGAGACAGCTACTTGAAGTCAGTTCCACATGCTTTTATATTTCTTAGTTCTTTCAGCCAGCAACTGGAAACCGTTGATGTCTATTCTTTGATAGTCGTCTGCCTCTGCTACTGTCATTCTGGTAATGCCATTCAGGTCTGACCTGATGAGAACTATGTAGGAATTCATTCAAACCAGTATGCCCACATGACAATTCAAAACTGCTGTTTTCCACAGGAAAAAAAATAGCTCTTTAAACCTTACTGGTAACAACAGAAATTATGAGGGGAAAAAAAATCCTTTCTAAGTCCTTTCTTTCAAAGGCATTCTCACATTCAAAATTCAGAACACAATAGCCCTCCTAATGTTTCTGAAGCAAATACTTTTTTCATATATCCTACTTAAAATGACAGTCATCCTAATGAAGACAGTAGAAACACTACACTAAAGGTTATAGAGCAATTTCAGAGGCTGAAAGGAAATTTGAAATGCGGATAACCAAAACACTATTTCATGTAAGGAACAATTAAGAAGTAAGTGTAGTACACACATAAACTGAACAGTATCTCACCAACAATTCAGTTTAGTCAGTTAAGTTAATAGTTTAGTAAGAAAGTGTATATTGAAAATGTGGTGTTGAAGAGTAAACCAAAAGGTAAAAAGGAGGCTGTCTGACAATTTTAAAATTCACTTATGCTTGCTAGATTTACTTGGTCACATTTCATTTTGTAACTAATAAGAAGAAGGTACTCTAAGGCAATTGAAAAAAAAGATAACCAAATTCAAAATTCAATACATTGATGGAGGAAAATATAATGAACATCATTTATTTATTATTTTATCGTTTAATTATTAGCCCTCTGACAGAACCAAGTATAAAATATTTGGATCACCTTGAAAATCTTTGTTTTGTGGTACCTTCAGAATTAGTTTGCTGTTTGTTACTGCTCCCTCAGAGGTGCAAAATATGACAAGTTCCTGTTAGAATGTTATTCGTTGTATTTAACTTAAGATATGTGCAAAGTTTCAGTGAATTTCCTTGCCTGTTAAACATCTTTTCATTACAATGTGATTTGTTCTTTAACTTAAAGATCTGACTAAAGAAAAATGTTGCTTTAACCTCCTCCAGAATTTGCTGAGAACAAAATTGAGCTGGGTTTGTAAGGTCCTCTTTGAACTTGATTCCACTGCTGAAGAAAGGCTACAATAAATTAGGAACTTCAACAAGTTTCTCAAACTTATATAAAACCCTGTCTTACGGACCTATTTTACTGTGAAGTTTTAGTTTTCAAATGACACAGAATGTGCTATTTAAAGCTATTCTTACTTTCTTTGACAAAGAGTACTAGTACAAATGGAGTAGTATAGCAATGGCAGCAAATTTGACAATTTTCTGTACCTATTATTCCAGAAAAATCTCTAATATTTAGAGTTCTTTGGTGTTTGTGACAATTAATGTATTGTTGAGAATGTTTCATTTATTGTTCCTGATAGGTACTATTTACCTAAGAGCATTGCGAAAGATGCTTTGGTCATTTGGAATCAGCATTGGTGGAATATCTATCTTCTCCTGTGAAGAAATTCCTCTTTCCCTGTGCCCAAGAATAACCATTAAGTGATAATGGCTACACAATTAATGACTTCATGAGCTTCACAAACTCTCTATTTGCAGTCACACACAACATTTGTAGAATTCCACCAAGTAGAATGAAGCCAGATGAAGAGGATAATATTTTTAAAATAGGTGGGATCTATCCACTACTCTGGAAATAACCCCCCTGCCATGGACAGGGACACCTCCCACCAGACCAGATTAGTCAAAGCCCCCATCCCACCTGGCCTTGAACACTTCCAGAGATGGGGCATCAACTCATCTGGGCAACCTGTTCCAGTGCCTCACCACCCCCACAGTAAAGATTTTCCTCCTTATATCTAATCTAAATCTACCCTCTTTTCATTTAAAGCCATTACTCCTTGTCCTATCCCTAGTCTCCCTGACAAAGAGTCCCTCTCCAGCTTTCCTATAGGTACTGGAAGGCCGCTATAAGGTCTTCCCTGAACCTTCTCTTCTCCAGTCTGAACAACCCCAGCTCTCTCTTTGTTTACTTTACAATTACCTTAAAGGAGGTTGTAGTGAGGTGAGGATCAGGCTCTTCTCCCAAGCACCAAGTGGTAAGACAAGGGGAAATGACCTCAATCATAGAATCATTAGGGTTGGAAAAGACCTCCAAGATCATCTGGATCGCAGGCACTCCTGCGACGCTGTTGCTGCACTCTGGTGGCAAGGAGCAAAGACATGCCGGGGTAGTTCCAGGTCTGCTCTGGCCAAGGTGGATCCTCCACATTTTCTGGTGGATCCACCTCTATGGGCTCCACGGTGTTTGGCAGAAGGATGAGTCAGTCCTTGCTCGGGACTGACCAAACAGGATGCCTTTGAAAGTTTTCAGGCCAGGGTGCTGAACCAGGGTGTCGTGCACTTCCATGCCTAGGTCCCATGCCCCGTCCAGTTCATTTCCATGTGTGGGTCCAATGCTGCCGTCTGGTTTACAGCCATACCTGGGTCCCACGCTGTGTGGGACCGCTGTGTGGGCACACCTCTGCTCCACGTGGCTGTCTGTCAGACGCTCCTGCCTTCACCCCACACCACCGTTGTGCCAATGGGAAGGCCCAGGCCCCCAGGCACTGTATTGTTGAGGGGACGGCCTGTGCCCCACACCATTGTGGTGCCAATGGTAATGCCGGGGCCTCGTGTCTTTGTCATGCTCATACATGTCCATGGGCTGCACGCCAGAGGTCCCTCGAGCACTGGTGTCTGTTCTTGTGCCGCAGGCACTATCCCACTGTCCATGCCACTTCCCCTTCCCATCAGGTTCCTTCCTTCTCGGTGCTTGCTGGGACTGCATCTCTGTCCTCCCACCCCGAGGAGGGCTGCTGCTCGCCTTCCTGCTTCTCAGCTTCTTGCTGCCACACAAGTGGCTGTCAGAGGGCCTAGAAGCTCAGCGAGTGGTGGGCCAGCTGCAGGGGCTCCTGTTTTCTAGGGCCCGGAGCAAAGGGGGAGTGGTGGTGGCCACTGTGACTGCAGAAAGCCTCTGTGATGCCCAAAATGAGTGGCCCATGTGTGGCCAAAGGCGGCTGTGTTGGGAGCGGCCTGGAGGATGCCCTCAGGTGGGAGAAGGAGGAGGGTCAGAGGGCCTCAGGGTCCCATTTCTGGGGCTGGCTCCCCCAGGCCATTTGATTTGCCAGAGAGCAACTCTGCCCCTCAGCCACAGACAGCCCTCCACCTCCCATCCTGTGCCTTGGGTTTATTTTTAACACTGGTTTTGAGGTAATTTCATTCTATTCTATTCTTTATGGAAATGAACAGAAGCAAGATGCATCTTCAGCCCTAATTCCCTTGTGTGCTTTGCACACATGCTGTCTGGTGTAAGCAGGTAGGTGCACATGGAAGTTACCATGTACCAAAATGGCTATTTTGCAATAAAAATAACAATAATAAAGAATAGGATGGTACCTACCACACAATGCTACTTGTAATAACAGAAAATTAATCAGATACAGAAACTCAGTCCCAATATAAGAAATTATCCATCTGTAATTGCTTACACACTAATATTTTGAATCATTATAGAATCATAGAATCATTAAGGTTGGAAGAGACCTTCAAGATCATCTGGTCCAACCATCACCCTACTACCAACATCACCCACTAGACCATGTCCCTAAGCACCAAGTCCAACCTTTCCTTGAATGCCCCCAGGGACAGTGATGCCACCACCTCCCTGGGCAACCCATTCCAATGCCTGACTACTATTTCTGAAAAGAAATGTCTCCTAATTTCTAACCTAAACCTCCCCTGGTGAAACTTGAGGCCATTCCCTCTAGTCCTATCACCAGTTACCTGCGAGAAGAGGCTGACCCCCAGCTCCCCACACCTTCCTTTCAGGTAGTTGTAGAGAGCGATAAGGTCTCCCCTGAGCCTCCTCTTCTCCAGACTAAACAACCCCAGTTCCCTCAGCTGCTCCTCACAGGACTTGTGTTTCAGACCCTTCACCAGATTCGTAGCCCTTCTCTGGACACCTTCCAGGGCCTTGATGTCCTTCTTGTACAGAGGGGCCGAAAGCTGAACACAATACTCAAGGTGGGGCCTCACAAGAGCTGAGTACAGGGGGAGGATCACCTCCCAGGTCCTGCTGGCTACACTGTTCCTGATACAAGCCAGGATACCATTGGCCTTCTTGGCCACCTGGGCTCACTGTCAGCTCATGTTCTGGTGAGCATCAATCAGCATCCCCAGATCCTTTTCCTCTCTGCACAGCTTTCAAGCCACTCTGCCCCAAGCCTGTAGTGCTGCATGGGGTTGTTGTGGCCAAAGTGCAGGAATTGGCACTTAGCCATGTTGAACTTCATCCCAAAGGAAGGAAAGAGAGAGGGATAAAAGCTGAGACTGGAGAAGAGATCAGGGAAGGGGCACACAGTGGGAGGAGGTGGGGAGAGGATACGGCAGAATGAAGCAGCATTCCAGAAAGGTACAGAAGCTCTTGCACAGAGATACATCACAAATCCTGAAATAATAAAGTATTTTGGGCAAAGACCTCAAGTGTTTGTTCGGAATTTTACAAAAGGGACCATTAAAAAATAAATATTGCTAAAAATAACCCCTACTTTGCAGGAAAAATATTGAATTACAGGTTATTTTATGGCCTGGAGCATGAGCTTGTATGACTTCTACCCAGTTTTTTATATTACTCTTCTTCTGTCACTATAATTGTCTATGCTAATGTCCAATTCCAATGTAAGAGGTTTGTTTGCCTTTAGCATCTGTTCCACAGTTTCCACTGGGAATTTTGAAGTGAAAAATTATTATTTTCTCCTTTTCTATTGGCTCTGTTCTCTATGAATAAATAATGCTGGCTATTTATTAAATATTTGTTGTCTCACAATTTCTTGTACCTCACATAATTAAAAATTTTCTAACTATAGTACAAATCTCATGTGAAATCTTAGCATCAGTCTTCACCTTTGCTTCTCTGCTCCATTGCCTAGTCTTAACAGTCCTTATCTGATGTTTAAAACTTTTCTAAGCTTCATTTAGACCATTGATTGTTTATGCTTTTCCCTGATTGCATTAATATTGGTGTTTTTAATTTTTATCTCTTTATTGCTGAGTACTATTTTCAACCTCTCAATCACGTGCCTAGTTAGCATTGTGGCCACTTTCCTTTCTCTCTGTGTTGTTTTTCCTTGTTGCTCCCTCCAACTCCTTCTTGTAGGTAAATAGTTCTCCTGCTGAGATTTGCTATCTTTTTTGTCCCTTCTATATAAGCATCCCCAACTTTAAGCTCACATTTAAGTAGATTAAGGCCGTCCATATTTATTTCATAATAATTTCCTGTTTCAGCATTACTACGGTTGATTTTTATGTTAACTAAGACCTGTTCTTTTATGTAGTTTGCAATATTTCTAGTAAAACATAGTTGTACCTCACTATAATTATTACATTCACAGGAATATTTTGACTCCGTCTTTACGTATAAGTGATCACAGTTTATGCCTAACATTTATCTCATTACAACAATACTGCTACAATTTAAAATTATAGCTTCTTGGGTAATCTTGGGCATTACAATCTCAGGTTAATTTTTCTACATGTGCCATGAACTCATCCTTCCTGAAGTTCAGGGTAGAAACTAATAGGACAGGACTGGGGAGAAGCAATAATAGTCTCTTTTGCAGCTGCCTGAAGAGTCAGGGCAGTGTCAAGGATCAGCCTGCTGTCTTCAGTTTCAAGAGTCTACCCACCTGAAAGACCCTTCTCCTCTTGGTGCTGGATGGCACCCACAGCATGTCACAGCATTACCCTCCAGTTCCACTGGAGAGCTGGAGTTCCAGGTTAAATTATAACAACACTGCTATAAGATGTTCTCTGTCTAATCTTTTGACTGTGAAGCCATTGTTTTGTCAAGAAATGTGACAGACCATCAATAATAGCATGTGCTAACTGAGCTGAAATCCCTAGAAATCATAATGTGGTGGTTTTACCCAGCTGCGCAGCTGAACTCCATCACAACAGCTCTCTCACTCCCCCTCCTCAAAGAAAAAGGGGGAAAAATACAATGGAGAGGGCTCAAGGTTTGACATAAGGACAGGGGCCCACCAATTATCATCACAGGCAAAACAGCCTCAGCATAGGAAGATTTATGGAATTTATTTCCAATCACCAGCAGCCTAGAACAGTGAGAAAGTAAAAGCAAACTAAAAACACTTACACCCCTATCTACCCTATTCTACCTCCTCCCACCAAGTGCCGCAGGGGAACGAATGGAGGCTGCGGTCAGTCCCTAACGCTTCATCTCTGCCGCTCTTTCTTAGTCACTCCCTTCCCCTGCTCCAGCACTGGGTCTCTCCGATGAAATGCCATCCTTCCCAAACTGATCCTGTGTGGGCTTCCCACAGACCGCTCCACCGTGGGACCCATGGGCTGCAGGGGGACAGCCTGCTCCACCAGGGGCCTCTCCACAGGCTGCAGGGGAACTGCTGCTGCGTGCCTGGAGCACCTCCTGCCCTCCTGCACTGACCTTGGGGGCTGCAAGGCTGCTTGTCAAGCCTCTCTCCCAGCTGCTGTTGTGCAGCAGTTTTTTGTTTGTTTTGTTTTGTTTTGTTTTTTCATTTTCTTCAGTCTGCTCTCCCAGAGGCCCAACCAGTATTGTTCAGTGTCTCGGCTCTGACCAGCAGTTCCAAGTCCCTTTTGGAGCCGGCTGGAGCTGGCTGTGATCTGACATGGGGCAACTGCTGGGCTCTGCTCACAGAGGCCAGCCCTGTAGCTCCTGCTGCTACCAAAACCTTGTCATGTAAACCTAATACACATAACTAGCTGAACCTTTTGGAAAGTCAAGACACATGCAAGGCTTGTGAAGGCTTTGTAGGACTTATCAGAAGTTTTTGCTCTATTTAATTCCTGAGGTAAGTGGTCTTTTGCCTCGTGTGAAAAAAAATATATATATTTATATATATAAATTGAATCTTTTATCACTAAAAGGGAGAATTAAGTATCCAGAGAATAAGTAGCTTTCCAAACATATCTTTTTTAGTTATCAGATTTTCTGAGTTTTATTATTTTATTATTAACGAGCAACACAATACCCCACAGATTCAGTTCTCCAACACATTTTTCTGTTTCACAAATAACCTGTGCTCATATTTACGGTTTTCACTTTTGAACTGTAATGCTTCTTTCACTTTCCCGTTAGTTCTTCTAGGTTTACAAATTGTTATTTAACATATTTGAGATCTAAACCATTTCAGTCTCTAGGCAAGGGCAGTGCTGAGCTGACAGAAAAAAAAAAAAAAAGAAAAAAAAAAGCTCAACTGCTCTTGAATAAAAATAAGTCATCACAATTTAGGGTGAATATCTATGAGGCAAAACATTGTGCAGTTCAATAGCAGGGGTCTGCCAGGAACTATAGCTGTTTGCTTCAAAATTCCTAATTAGCTCGTTTTCAGCCTTAGATGTGAGTTGTCTTCTGATCAGGACAAAAAGTTTTCCTTTCATGACACTTCTCAAGAGAGTTGTCTGGTTATCTTCATATGTATCTTTGGAGTTACTGGGGGAAGGGAGTAGGATTTGGGGTTTTGTTTTGTTTGTTTTCATTTTTTTATAGGGATACTTTCTCAATGCTTGCCAAAATGGTTTTTGTAAATCTCTGTTACAAGCCCAGCTGGAGCATTCAAGGAAATGCTAATTTCAGTCCCTGTTTCTGTTGGTGTGACAAGTGAGGCCATAAAGTTCAAGTACTGGCTGAGGTCTAAAATGCAAATATTTATGTCAATTTTTTCAACTTCCAAGCAATATGTACTATACATTAACACATCCTATTTTAGATGTTATGGCTGAGAAAAGAACTTTCTGGAAGTATCATCTCTTCCAATATACTCTATATACTCAGGCTCCTAATTAACCTCTATGAGAATAGAGCAGTCTAGCAGAATAGAGCAGAATAGAGCAGACTACCAGAGCAGTCACTTTAAGATTTATCAAATATGTGTATACACAAATGTATGTGTATACATTTGGGCCACAAATCTTCATCACAGTGATACCGAAGGCATTCCATTAAAATCATGGATGTATTTGGCTTCAGTGTGTTAAGACCTGTTGTTGCTATTATTAGGGAAAATCCTATATGTCCAAAAAGCTTGAAGGGACAAGAAAGAATAATGCATGTTCTTTTGGGGATCAGGTAACTATATTTATATAAGCAATAAGGAACGGATTTTATTTTTTTCATATTTCTACATTCATACACATATGTAAGCAATAAAGAAGTCTGAGGTGTGATCTTACTATTTCTCCCCAAATTACTCTTTTTTCTCCTTTCTCTGTTATGAGCCTATTCAAAATGCCACCGAGGATGACAGAAGGGCTCCTCTGTCTTCACCAAACACTGAGTCAAGCCCAGAATTATCTGCACAAACATCATTAGCTTAAACAGTTCACAGAATGGCAGCACTGAAATCCCAAGCCCCGGGGTTCTCTAACTCATCAGTATCTACTCTTCTTTGACTTTATCAGGTGAACATTTAGCAGATATTTCTTTGGGAGCTGTGTGCTAAATGTGAAACACTGACATACCCGGAGGCTCAAAAAAACTCAGCCTAACAATGTTGGATTTTTATTAGTTCAGGTTTTGTTGTTGTTGTTGTTGTTTTTGTTGTTGTTGTTGTTGTTTTGAAGGCAGAACAGTGCGAAAAAAAATCATTGTGCTTTCCCCCTTAAAAAAAAAAAAAAAAGCACAGTGACCCATAACTTAAAAAAAAAAAGTCTGAAAGTTTCATTGCAGTTTTTCTATTGATACATAAACGTTATTAAATGAGGAAAGAATGAAGGAAGGCAAAGTAAAACAAAGCTAACAAAACTTGAGTACTGTTTCAGACTGCAGTGTGATTGTAAATGATGGTTCTGTGCTATGCAGAAGTATATACAGTCTCTGACCTTTGCTCTTAGGGCCATAAACCTTTTCTAGTTAAAATGACAAATGACTTAGAGACTGTCCTATTTAGGACAAATGCTAGCTACAAGGTGATTTGAGCCATTTCTTGTTTATGCCTTTTATAGATTTTCTTCAGATTGGAATGGCATGATTAGAAAGTTCTCCTGCCAGCAAGCAAACATGCTGACAAATATAAAAATGACTTAAGAATAGCCACTTGCCACTCTGAGCTGACCAAATCATTTAAATATTTTCAGGAAGAGAAAGAGAAAGTTTCAATTCATCCTATCTTTTTCAAAACAACTGCATTATATCTTCAGCTTTGCAGAAAGCATTTTTTTTCTCAGCTAAAGGACACACATAGTCTGCATTAAAATCTGTTGAACAGACCCTCAGTAAAGTACATATCAGCTGAAGTCAATGGAGTGTCACCTTGCAGAACGTGTAGATATAGATTCATAATTCAAGGTTTGTCTTTGTAATTTTTACAGTAAAAAAATCACTTTCCCTCTGAAATTTACCCATTCTCTTTTTAAAGAACAAATGAATCCTTGCCAGGTGTCCCTGCGAAACAGAACATCATGTTATCCCAGATAATTCACCTATCTCTAAAACCGCATGCTTTTTTTTTTTTTTCCTCAAAATAACCCATGTTTTTCACTGATCCAAACAAAATTGGACCCAACTGCACTTCTTATTCTTGCTATAGCATTATCTCTGTTACATCAATGGTGCAAATAAAACAATAAAGAAAAGGAAGTCATCAACTCACATTTATTGCACTGTTGTAACTGAGGTTATGTTATACTTAGTTTTACTTACCCAAAAGACATGTATTGGCTGCCTAAGTGTTAACAAATCTTGATTTATGTTACACTTTGGAATGATTTACTGTATTTCATCATAAAGCTCACTGTAGTAAATCATCAGTAGATGAGAGACTTAGAATCTCTTTTCAGCTTTACTTTCTTTTATGTTTTAGTTTTGACAATGAATAAATCACACACGCACACACAAAGACCAAAGTTAAGTTTTTTATGTAAACAATACATGAGCTCCCATTTTATACCTGTATAGGATGCAACATACAATAACCAATTTACCACAGATGGCACAGGAAAGGTTTATACTTGTAAAGCTCATTTCTAAAGAGCTGAAACCTATGAAAAATAATGATTAAGTTCACTATTAATTTGAAGATGGCATTTTCTATTCCCAGAACCTTGGCTACAGTTTTGACCAAAGCCTGTGTTCAGTATTTGCCATTCAACAGACCCCAATTGGTCTCACTGCAATGATACCCCAGAGAGGTCTACAAAAGGAACCCTTAGTGACAAGTTACAGATTTCTACCCCCAAGAGCTAAATTAGTAATTTTGTAAGATGTGGTAGCTGAAGTCTTTTGTCGCTTCTGGAAATGTGTTCTCCTCAGTGATTTCTGGAGAGGAATGTGAGACGTGAAAGGTATATTACTTTGACTTTTGACTTGTGTCTTGATCATTCAGAAAGATTTCTGCTCTTATCATGCAGACTGTTACATTTTTGTTTCATTTTCTTCTCCTGTTGCACAATTTTTAGGGCTGTTTTTCCCACAAAAAGATATGAGGAAGGGAATTCCTGTGTCAGCCCTTTTTAAGGTGACCCCCATGCCCTAGCTTCTTCACAAAATATAACATTAACAAACTAATCCAGGCTGTGACTTAGCAAAGTTCAGAGATAATTCAGGCAGTGAAATCACAGTGATAAAGTGTCAAATGTTTTCTTCTGCACTATAAAGGAAAACATTCTCTTTGAACTCAGCAAGGACTTTGTAGGACAGGAGGATTATTTGAACCAATTTTCAGCACACTCTTCTCAAACTGTTCTGTATGTTGGAAGAACGCTGCAGATCCCTTGGATGTAAATTGCAAATTGTTTCCCCCAGTCAGCCAAAGGACACACACAAGGTTCTCATTGTATTTATGTGTCTAGTGGTACTTGAGTCTGTGGCAAACACTCAGTCAATAAGAGCAAACATCAATAGCAATAAAAAAGGCTTGTCTTTCCTTTTCCTGCAAAGTCAATGGAATCTGTCTTATGTGATTTACTTGCCCACTTTTGCAGGTAAAATGGTCCCAGGACTGGAACAATTTTGTTTGATAGGCACATTTTACAACTATTTAAATGGCTGCCAATATCATTATCCATCTTCTGTAGTCACAAGTGTTGTCTTACTAGTGTTTTCTTGTTTATCACACTTGAATTATCTATGTGTAATGCAGACACGGGCGTTGTTGCTATCACCTCAGTTCAGAGGTTACATGGCAATTTAGATGCCAATAAAACCAGCCTAGCATTGCTGCTTTCTAAGATCAACCAGTAAGGGTAAACAGTCTTCAAGATCTGCATTTTCTTTATGAAAGGATGACCATCTGACACCACTGCATGATTAATCAAATATTAGATGCCTTTTCCTAGCTTCAAATTTCATTTTAACTCTTGAAGGAGAGATACAGAAGAGCATGAAGGAAAGTCAGAGCTATTTGGTTTCTGTTTGATTTGTCAAAAAAGATAAAGGGTGTTATTTTGTGTTACCTTAGCCTGGCCATTGTCCCAAATTAGCACTGCACCTTCACACATCTGAATGTCTCAAAAAGAATTCACAAAAGGGAATTTGTTAAGTACAGCCTTGCAGAAGTAAATGGACTTGGTAGCATTTGTGTGCAATACCCTATGCATTAGCAAACATTTTATCAGGCTTCTGAGTAGTTCCCTGTGTTAAACTGAAAACTGTGTATGACATATTTTGGAAGGAAAGCATTAGAAGGGGCTGAAACAATACACTAAAAATAGAAAAGGACAAGAGAGGGCCAGTGAAAATAATAAAGCATTAAAAGAGAAGGTGTTATAGGAAGGATAAAAATGGGAAAAAGAGGCAGAAGAAGGACTCAAAAATAACTGTAACAGAAGACTCAATACAATTATGACTACAGTGACTTAGAAACTAACTGTGGTATGTGTCTATTATTAATTACATTGAATTTTGGATGCATGTGGAAACACAAATTGTATAACTACACATAATAACAGCAAGACAAATTTTTGTTTCTGAAAACTTTTTGTTTTAAAGAAATTGTTGTGTTACGTTAAATGTTATGCCTTTTTAAGTAAGACGCCCAAGGTAAAGCTCTCAATGTCTATGTTAATCTCCCTTTCTTGTTTTATAACAAACAAATCACATTTGTGACATGCAGTCTAACCTCAATGAATTTTTTTTTCCATTCCTGCCATATTTGCTAATACAATTTATAATACAGTACAATACAATGTGGTAATACAATACTTTGCTATTCAAACTGTTGCCTTCACATTCTGGAGCAAGTGTCCATATGATCTTAAGACATTCCAAATCCTTTGTTTTACAAAGGAACATGATCAAAACAGGTATTTTCTCCCATCCTTACAGCTGTATTGCTTAATTTCCTGCAATGGATCTCAAATAGTTTTATGTGTTTCATCTACAGAATTGGAAATAAATTCTGATGTATTTTAAAAGTTATGAGATGAAAGTCAATGGTAAGGTTCATGATTTCTTAGCATGTCCCAACTACAAAGTAAATGACTTCACTGAAGTTACTGTGAAAGTTATTGTTCATTATCCTGTACAGAACAAGGACAGGATTTTACACTCACTTCACAGTTGGAGAAATAAGGACAGTCAAATTAATAATATAATACACAGAGAGAATATGAAATCATAAATAGGCTGCAGGAAAGCTTAAAATCAATCCAGAAATTACTCTGCTGGCAAACAAAAAGACTTTTGTGGGCTTATTGCCAGATATTGTAAACTCCCTGTAACTGCAAAGTTAACTGATGCTCCCTTTATACATTAGAAGAGCTGTAGATGCTGTGAAAGTTTAATAATGTCCCCAAAAGACCCCTGAACTGTCTGGGAGAGCATGACAGAGCCTTGAACATTATTAGAGCAAGAAGGCCAACCCTGGCAATTGAGTTTGCAACATTTTACTGGTTAAAGATTATTTTTCATGAAGAAAAGGATTAGATCTTCTTGTTTAAAACAAAAGCTGACATTGTACTTTATAGGTACATACTCCCAAGAAGAGGGAAACAACTGTATCAGCTAACTTCACAGCCCAAATAAAATATGTATTGATGTGGACTGCATGTGCACTCATATATGGGGTAAAAATTTAATTTGATCCCTGTCTACAGAGGAAAAAAAAAAAATTCACTAAGGTCCAGGCTTACTAACATGCTTAGTTAAGCTTATGTTTATTCATTTGAAGCTGTATACACCAAAATCAGTAGCAATAATGGATTCAAATTTCAATACCCTCCTAAATTTGGGCTTATCTACCATCTAACCAGACAATTTGTACAGGTTTTAATTATAAATATATATATTCTAATTATTAGTAATGTTCATTTACAATAATAAATATTTTCTTCGGAATGTTCTTTGGAATTGGATGTATTCATCCAATGAACAACTATAATACATATGTTCTTGCTTCTCAAAAATACCATCTATAGTACCATCTATATAGTCGAGAGTACAATCAAAAAGTACCATGTATATAGTCTAGAGTATTTACATATATGTCTACATATCCAGAAAAAAAAATGTATATAGAAAAGAAATATAGGATATTTAGTATCAATGATAATCCTAAAAAGGAATTCAGTTTTGGGAAATTGTATAATTCTGTATAGTCCTCCCAGCTTCAGTTTTAAGTGCTGTGGAAAGCTTGTCCAAATAACACACTACCAGCAATATAACAACAATGTTCAGAACAATAGTGCAATAACTTTAAAGCATATCTGGATACCCAATCTCAAAAATTTACCATGTAATTACAATTACAATTACAATTTTACTGATAGTGAGTTGCAGCCTCTAATAGTCATGTGATATTATTTGCTGATTTATCTATGAAAGATTGCATGTGTCAGCAAAAGCAATTTTCATAGCCTGCATGTAAGATCTGGAAACCAAATTCAGTTGCAGTCCTTTATTTTTGCATATGATCTGTTGTGTAGAATTTACTTATTGTATATTGAAAATGAACAGACTAGCAGACATTTTCAAAATATATACATAGAGAGACCATTGGAGACCTCATTCCGACACAGTTCAGTGTGTTTTCTTCCATTTTTTTTTCTGAACTAGTTCATAGTTTAATATAAATTGAAATGTCAGTACCTTGTATGACATTTACCTTGGTCTAGTTGGGAGTCAGGAATAAAATAATAAATTGATTTTCTCCCAGTTCACCCAGACTCTTACTCATCCAAGCTTTTTTATTATTATTATTCAAGAGTTATTATTTATTTTTAATGCAGATTTTAGTTATTATTTTCAAGTGATTTTTTTAGTTATTATTTTCAAGTGATTTTTGTATTTTTTGCCACCATTACCTGGACAAAGAAGCGGTAGCAGCAGAGGTATTGCTGTTGCAGTATTTCTGGAACCATTTGTACTAAATCATCTGTCTTATGAAAAAAGGCTGAGAGAGTTGGGATTGCTTAGCTTAGACAAGAGAAGACTCAGAGGGATATTATTAATGTGTACCTGAAGGAATGTTGCAAAGAAGATGGAGCCAGGCACTTTTCAGTGGTGCCCAGTGATAGGGCAAGAGGCAATGGGCACAAACTGAAACACAGGAATCTCTGTCTGATCATCGGGAAGCAGTTTTAAAACATGAGTGTGACTGAATACTGGCACAGGTTACCCAGAGAGGTTGTGGAGTCTCCCTCCTTGAAAATATTCAAAAGCCATCTGGACATGGTCCTGAGCAAGTAACTGTAGGTAGCCCTCCTTGAGCAGGGAGGTTGGGCCAGATGACCTCTAGAGGTCTCTTCCATCCTCAACTATTCTATGATTCTGTGAAATCTGTTAAGACAGGCTGTTCTTCATGAGACACACAATCCAAAACAACAAAACTGAGGTGCTTTATAGAGCCTTTACCTACAGACCAAAATACCCATGTATGTATGTGTGTGTAAGACAGAGAAGAGGATAATAACAAACTCACTGCTTTTTTAAGTCACGGAGAAAAAATGACATAAGATATTCAGCAACTGCAGTAACTATAATAACATTTTTATAAATATTATAAAATGTTTTAAGCATTCAAAATATTTTTTTCCAGCTATTATTAACAAATGGACATCAGCCATCATTAGTAATAACATTTTATTAATTTTAGGGACAAAATGAGGACTTTCAGAATAATTAATAGAAAAAGAAAAAATATGCAAGCACTAAGATAGCTTACTGTCATTCAATTCAATATCTAGACATGTTCTAGACATCTTAATTGAAACTGCATTTAAAATTTCACACAACTGAAAGACTTTTTTTTGTATTCCTAATTTAGCAGAATGCTAATTCATTATTATAGCATCCTATTAATCGTGGAGGAAATGTCCTCCATTGATCCATATCCGTTTGTTAACAATTCCCATAAAGTGCTACATTTCAAGATTTATAATGATCAGTGAAATAAAGTATTTATGCAAATTACTTAATTTACTTGCTTAAATTGAAGAGGCTAAGTCCCCAGGAAGACAACTCTGTCTTGCTTGCAGTTTGTAACTGCAAGATGGCAGTGGGCATACCATGCAGTTACACTGAATGGGATCTCTTCCTCCTCAGTACGTTTGGAGAACTTACTCTACAGTTTAGGGCAAACTAAGCATATAGGAATGGTTTCAGAGGGTGTCCCATGGGCCAGAGTTGATAAATAGTGAATTACTTCACCCGGTAATATTTCATTCCTGACCTGTACTGTCTGTAATCCTCTCCTGGTAAATGTGCAGCTTTCACACTCCCCAGGCAATCTGTTTGCTGCTAAGCCCTCTGAACTCATATTTTTCTAGACAAAAGGCAAGGAAAATCTGTGTGAATAAAAGAACATATTCCCACTTCTGCCAGGTAAGACTACAAAACACTTCAGCACATATACAGAATTTTTCACATTTCGTTAAAAAAAAAAAAAAAAAAAAGGAGTTTTGGAGTTGGGGGGGGGAGTGGAATAAGTAAGCAGCAAATAATAGCTTTTAGATGTAATCTTATCAGCATCCAAGGAATATACCATTACAAGGTGTGTACTAGGCTATTCTACAAATAAAAGTTGTATGATTTAAAGATATATTTGTACTAGAGCATTCTACTAAATCATTTTTAATTTTTTAATATCTGCAGTCACTGGTATAATAGAGTGATTTTTTTTCTTATTACTTAGCGTTGTTTCTTGTTATTGTTGCTTTTTAATTTTTTCTCCAATTCTAATCCAATATATCTTCTTATAGATAGGGTAAACTGAGCTAATAGTCTCCAGTCTGAACTCAGAGTAGATTTTTCAAATGAGCTGTATGTTCACATAGCTTTGAAAATTGGAGAGTTACTGTCAGTACGCAGTGCCCTCTACTGATCACTTCAATGAAATTGTAGAAACAGTACACTGTCTTTTCATACTCAATATTTCATTATATTTAGGAAAAAGAAAATAATAAAGAAAAGAAAATATGATGGTGGCAATTATGTTTTACAGGAGTCAACAATTCTACTTTTAGCCACCACATCGTTCTATACAGCGCTTCCGAAATTTGTTTCCCTAACATATACAAAATAAAGCAGACAAACACAGAGAAAGTAAAGAGCTCAGGTTGTGTAGCAGAGGATAGCAATGGCAAAACACCTGTGGCAACATCAGCCACTAGCTTATAGTGTTAAACCTCTGTTTTCCACATATTTAAAAAAGCAGTTATGTGACAAGGAAGAACTGAAAACAAGAAAAATATAATGTTTATTAATATCAGCTTTGTATGTTAACTGTATATTAGTACAAAATTCAAACTGTCTGTAGCTATCCAAAACCTGACAAAATGTTGCTTAATTATGTCCCAATAATCATATTTCTTGATAAATCTTATTAACAGCAATAGTAGTTGACAAACATTTTCAATTCTCATATTTGTTATAACAAGAAAATAATTTTTATTAATAAATAATTCCTGTGTCATGCTATTACAAGGGACATCAGGAAATAGCTCCTTGCACTGGTCTGATTCAGCAGGACAAGACTACTTCCAGGGAGGGATGGGAGAGGCAAGGGCAAAGTGCCTGGTGCCTGCAGCCAGACAAGTTTGTTGGGTCATTGCTTGGCTTTTGTGCTTCTTCACTAGCTCTTCTTTGGCCTTACTTCAACGTGCAACAGAGAAAAAAGATTCAGTCACAGCTCTGGATCACTGAATTAGTAAGACAGCCCCACAATTTAAGAATGCATAAATACACAAAAGGGCCATTTATTTCAAACTAATATATTTGTTTAAATCAAATCCCGGTAAGACTTTACTTACAGGGCAGCTGCAGAGTCCCTGACTGGGAAGGAGAGGGTGTATTCAAGACACATCACATCCTTAGCTGTGGAAGGACCTCTTGAAGTCTGTCGCAGTTAGGGACTTCTCTAAACAAGATCAAGGAAAAAAAAAAAAAAAAAAAAAAAGGACAAGACCACTCCAGTTTCAAGAGTCTCATGCTAACCGTGCTCTTCCTTTTACTCTAGTGAGAGGAGCTTATTTCTGGTCCAGCTGTGTTTAGATCTACTTTGTTCAGTGACATCAGTGATGAACTGTGAAGGGATTCGGCTCCAATAACCACAGTGGCTGTCTGCCTTGATGCTGACGTGAGCAAAACAGCAAACAAATGGAAAATATACTCAGATTTTCAAAGGGAGTCAGATCTCTCTGCCACAGGAAAAGAAAAAAATATTAATTCATCCTCCACCAAGTGTTACTGTGTGCAGAATTAAAAACCTGAACAGACTGCCTGAAAAGCTCCACTAAATCCTGTTTCTGCATGTTTTGCTGGTCCACACAGACTGTTTACCCTGCTATGTCTATTTTTACTGCATATGCTTTGCCCTTCACATACTAGTGGAAAACAGTAAGAAAATGCAAATAGGTACTTATTTTAGGAGAGAGAAAGGAAATAGAGCTATATAGGACATCCCAGAACCACGCGTAGCTTCTCTTTGCTGCCAGTTATCTGTCACTCTAGTGCAATAATGAGATCAAGTAGTGCTTGCAGACTTGAGGCACATCTTCATTCCCATTAAGACAAGCAAATTTGACACATAAGTGAGGAGAAAACTATTTTTAGTTATGCCCATTGCTACACCTACAGAGGTGACCAGCATCTCTCATTTTATATTGATCTGAAGACTGCTGCTTCATGCAGAGTATAATGTAGAATAGCTTCTGGAGGTTGAGTGAAGTGAAAAAACAGTTGCACCAAAATTAGACACGGTGCATAGTTGTTTTCAATACTAAAGTTTTATAGAAAAGATAAAATGTCTGTTCGAAAACTTAAATTTCTCCATCATTCTTCACTTTGTTTTCACACTTATTAGACATAAAAAATAGTAAATGAAAAGGGGAAAAAAAAAAAAAAGCAAACTGTGTCAGGTATCAACCACTGACTAATTTAGAGAAAGAGTAAATATGAAGGTTAATAATAAGGAAAAGTTTATGAAATGTAATATTTCTACTACTTTTATGGGACAAAGAGGAAATATTTCAGTTATGATTGCTTGATTGTAACAGAAAATACATCAAAGCAATCTGTTTGGATAATATTTTTACCCTTTTTAAATATAAATACCAGATTTTAGTAATATTTTACAAAATTTTTATTTAGCATGACATATATTTAAAAATATATATATATAAAATATATATATATATAATGTGTTATATGAATTAACAAACTTGTAAAATCCAGGATATCAACTTCCAAAAATTAAGAAGCATTCTGAAATCCCTTTATATACTTTGCTTTCTAGAAGATATCCTTAGGTATATTTAAATTTAAAGATTAGAAGACTAGCTCTTCAAATATGACTCCTAATTTTGGAACACATTGCGCCATTCTTTCTCATTCCTTTCACTCATCTTAAAATTTTCTTATTTCACTTCAGTGCAAATGTAAATCCAATCCTTTTATGTTCATTATGAATAAGTATTAGTAATGATTGTTGTGTGATTATCTACTGCTTTCTCTAGGAAGATGCTTAAGAAATATTCCTCTTGAAGACTCCTCTGGAGGCTTCTGCAGCTGGTTATGGTAATTTTGTTCACCTGAGTAACAAAAAAAAATAAATAATACTAATAATAATTGCACAGCATGACAAAAATACTAGATTCTTAAAAGACTATTCAGCTTATAGTAGTAGTCCTAAACCTATCTATTTAGTTTTTAAGTGTCAGTGTTGATTGCCATAATTGTTACTGAGGTATAGATGTCTATTACCTTGAAGTTCAAAGCACCCTTGATGTTAGCCGTAATAGTAAATACTCGTCTTATGAGGTGGATTCCATCAGCTACACAGACTTGCTAATGCTGCATATTGGTTTGCTTAAGAACTGAATGTTCACAAAAAAAGGGATTGACAGCAATTCAGGAAGACAACATGAGATTAAATACAAAACCCATGGGTGACAGCAAGCTGTTTCAAAACAGGAAAAGCTTTCAAAGGCATCTCTGTATTCCTCTAATCACTAGAAATGATGTCTGTGCAATTTGTATTATACATATACATATGTTCACAATGAACATAAATAAACATATTCCTTTCAATTAACCTCTTCAAAACTGGTATTCAGTCCAGTGATATATGCTCTAGCAATGAAAAAAGAACACTGTAAAAGGGCATTTCTGCACTACCATCAGGTCCTACTAAGAAAGATGAAAAAGCATTGACTTATTAGATAACTGAGTGACTAAGTTCCAAGATTGTGTGAAAGGTCTTAAATGATTCTTGATAAGATGATCTCTGGACTTACAGTCCCTGCTTCTTGACAACACTTCCCCACCAGAGCTCACAACCTTTGCTGCTGTGGAGTCAGCACAGGCAAACGAGTTCTTGTATGTTCTGGCATGGGACCAATTTCTGATTAAACATATCACAGTGATAAGATGATGATTTTTGTTTTTTACTGCTTTATGTCATGGTAAAACAGGGTAGAAGAACATGTTGGAATTTTTCAATCTGATGCCAAACAAGCTCAAAATCTCACAAGCAATATTTTTTTTTTTTTAAGGAAAAAAAATATATATATATATACTTACAAAGAAATATGAGTGTTCCATGGCTTGTAATACATCTGTAAGGACATCAATTTGTAATATAGTACATGATTCAAAATTTTACTCTAAATCATTATTCATTGCCACTACTGGCTCACCTGCACAACTGTCTATTTTGCACTGGCTACCTCTCATGTCTGACCAGAAAATCAATCTCAAACCTGAAAATATTTCTTGAGGAAACACTTAACAGGACAGTAATATTTCAAGAAGAAAAAAAAATGTATTCAAAAAAAAATCAGCATATTTGAACAAAAAATATCATTAAAAATTCCAGATCTCATCTGATTATTTTCTTTTTCAGAACTGCATAGGCATAGAATGAATTCCAAATGTCTAGTGCATGAGGTCAGTTCCAGACCTTTTTCTAATTACTGTCCCTTCCAAGGAGATGAAAGACCAAGACCAAATGGCATTATTTTGTATTTCACCCAACACATAAAAGAGAGATGGAAGGAGAATTTTTTTTTCACATCTCTGTGTTACAAGACTGTATATAATAAATATGTTATTTAATATGACTCTCATTTCTCTGAGCTGAAGTATGTGACTCTACACTGTGTATGAGATTGTTAACAAAAACATGTATTTATATTGTTATTAAAACAAACTCTCTAACCACAGAAGTGTAAACAGCCTGGCTCAGATGCCCCATAAGTAGGGGAGAATGGTCATTCTAACGGCACTCAGGATGGTGTTATATAGTCAGACTTTCACTGAAATCTCTGCCGTGCTATGCTTTTGTCAGAAGCAAAATGTCATCTGCTGCTTCTGAATTTTTTGTTATTGTTTTTCTTTCACTGTTTCTAAAAGCTAACAGAAATCTAGCCAAAATGACGGATTGTCTAAACTTAAAAGAGAAGCACTTGAGAAAGTAATAATACAAATGCAGCCTAAGGCTGCACTGTTTGTGGAGGGGAAGGGACAGATGATACATATATATCCAGGCTTGGTAGGCTTTCCATCAATAAGCCAAATCTATTGTCATTTTTCAAGACACACATCAAGAGTTCAGCATCTTCAGACAGCTTTAGCCTATGCAAACAGAAGAAATAATGTAAAATAAACTTATCAGGTTATACATTGTTAGTTATAGTTATATCCGAATCCCAGTGATGATTCCAGCAGAATCAGACTCCAGCATGAAATTTGGTGAAACAATTACTACACAGCAAGGGCTGAAGTGCTTTCCTGTTCATCTATATTTATAAAAATAAATAAACAAACAAACAAATAAAGAAAGAAAGTCTGATCAAGCTAATTCTGTAAAATAATTATAATTCTGGTCTAATATGATTGGTACTTGGTGTCAATGTAGCTGTACTGGATAGATCTACAACTTTTCAAACAGAAACACAGTAAATAACATCATTTGCTTTCTGCATCCTTTTTACTCAGCTGTGAAAATTATATTTCCTTGAAATATTCTCTTGGTCAAATTCTGAAGTCAACATCATTGCTAATGTACTAATAAGTATAATTTAGTCCAGGGGGTTTCCAAAAAGGAGAGTCAGGTGGGTGCTGTACTGTATTTTCAGAAATTACTAAAAACGTGTGAGAGAAAAGATAAAATTAGAGAGACTATATCATTTGACACAAAATTAGTTCTATGTAGCAAAGATTTATGAGACTACCTGCTGCTGCTTTTCAAAGATGGGTCAATCAGAATTTGCAGAAATGCTGTTATTGATAGAGTATCACTTGTACTGTTGGCACATCACAGCATACTTCTCCACCTCCTGGACCACAGCACATGTACACTTTCAAATGAAGAAAGACCTCTGAGTTCTGACAACTGTTTTGACAAGACTTTTCACACAGTAATGGGAAAAAAAAATACCCCATCATTCCAGGTGAGTGAAGTATCCTGGTTTAGATGCTGGATCCAGTAATAGTTTCATTCATCCAAATCAATTTCAAGTCAACACAGTGATTAAATGTTCTCACTACATACCCTCTTTTTGCAAGAAAGAACTGTTATTCTTTCCTGTTAGAAAAGTAGCTCCTTTCAGCATCTTCAGAAACAACCTGGGGAGAAAATAATACAACGCGTTTTTTTCCTTTACAGCTTGTGCAGGTATTTTAGGTGTGATGCTTGTGTGTTGTTTACAGCAATGATTTCTTTGGATGCATAGTGTTCTATACTTCCACTGCTAGTTATATATCTCATTTGTTTCTGATTCAGACACTCGTGCTGACGATTCAGGTATTCATCCCACCGTCCTTCAGGAGGTAACAAATCACAAGTGAACAGAATTGTGAAGAACAGGGTTAGAAATACAGCAGTCAGAGAAGAATGAAAAGGTAGGTCACTGCCTGCCACTCTGGTAGGAGCATATATTGGCACAGAGCCAACGGTATTTAAAGTAATTTTAAGCACTGCAGCTAGTGAGGTTTTTTCATAATACATTTCATTGGAAATTTCAGAACATGCTGCTGCTGTGTTGACTACATTTTAACCACTAAAGCCAAATGTCAGCCCTTCACATCTGCAGCAGGAGCAATGACTAAAACACTGCTGGCCAACCAGTTTGAACCAGATGATGTTAGGGAGCAAATTTTAGTGGCATCTAGCCTTCCACTGAATATAATCTGACTAGCTATTTTTAGCCCAACACTCACTATATTGCTAATTATGACATATGCATTTGATGTTTTTCAACAGACTGATGATGTAAGTCAAATACTCACTGAATGCTTATTTGGCTTTGATATTTGAAACAAAATTTATATTAATGATCTCAGTTTTCCAAATGCTAATTCATTATGGCTTTGAATCTTAGGTTTTCTTCATGACTCCCCCACTTTATTTCCTGCTATTTTTGATTAGTCATTTTATATTATGTTATTTTTATGTCACTAAAATAACGTCAGCCACTTTTTATGGATTCCTTGTCTTCTCAGGCACTGTATCACCTTCCTGTGAGAGGAAAAACTGTGACGAGACAGACAAAAATACTCAACTTTGTCTGAAGTTGTAAATCTCTCATAGAGGATTTAAATAATTATCTGTGCAGTGAGAAGCATTTACAATGAAGTAAAGGAAGAAAATTAAGTCTAAAGTGATGAAAAACAGGTCTCCTCTTACAGCACCAGACAACCTAAAGGACCCGCGATGCAAAACAATTCTCTAAGAAGTCAGACTTCTCTTTTGAAAGAGATATGAAATCATGAGGAAAGAGAGAAAATGCTTGAAACACAGCAACAGACAAAAAACAGAAAAGCTGTAAGGGACACCGGTTTTCACTTCCATCTTGCCCATCTTATGGACATCTTTCCACCTTAAGATTGACACCACTACTTAAGTACTAACAAAATATAACTCTAAACTGCAAAGTAGCTTTATTACAAAGTAATAGATTTCTGTCTGCATTATTAAAGGAAATACGAACATTCATATCATTTTCAGGTGGAGAAAACATACATACTTCTTGGTCATATCATTTTTTTCAATCTTAAACACAGTAATTATCTTCCAAATAATTTTGAAAGATTTCTGCTTCATTTTTAAATTCCATTATCTGAGCATCTTTGCTTTAAACAAAAACGATTGAAGACCAAATGCTATTTTCCATTTTCCTTCAATCACATGAATTAAAAAAGGCAGTCATGTCAAAGTCCTTAGTGCACCAAGGAAAGTGCAGCATATAAAAAACCACCACCTTCCCTGTTCCCTGGTGGAAGATCTTGCTAATTTCCATTCCAAGCAGCTTTCAGAACAATAAAAATAAATAAATAGCTAAATTAATAACAATAATATAGTGTGCATACAGTAGCATCAACCTGCTTAAAGAAACCAATCACAGACAAGATTTGTTAAGTGTTTGTAAAGATTTCCCACTAACAACTTTTACCTGCTCTGGCTGATTAACATTTTGGAGAAAACTATGCAATAAAATTTGCAATGCCCGTTCTAAACAACTGAAATTGTTATGTGCCTGATGTCTGAGACTAATCTTGCTTTTTACTGCACAGTGCAGTTACCTTTGTTCTGCTCAATAACAATATCTCCTTTAATTTACTTACTCTGGCATAAAGATATGATAGCTAAGTGTCTGTTCTTTAATTTCTTTGCTATAAATAATTTATGATCTTCAGATGACTATTTAAAGTTCTTGTAGGAAATATTATATGTTGACACCATAAAAGGTATGCATTCCTAAGATTAAGCAGGTGTTACAAGATAGTTGTACAGCAACTACAAGATAGTTGGAGTGCCCTGTAGCTGTAATGTTTCCCCACCTATCTGAGCAGAAGAAAAAGAACAGTTAAATCAAAGTCCCCTTCTTAGAGGTACAGATTCTCCTTCAAGGAATCCTTTTCATTTTATCCCAAGTTTTAAAATATATGCTCTGGTTAGAAACTCACATAAGCTATTGGTGCTTCTTTATAACAGTTTATTATATTATATTATGATAGTATATTATTATTATTACAATATATTATATTATTATACATGTATTATACATAGCACAGTATCACCAGTATTGTTATGCTCTCTAGTACTAATTTTGTAGGTCTCTTAAAAATAGTCTGACATGTCTTGCAAGGATATTTACTGTCTACTTTTCAAGAACTTAACAATACATCAGTGTCTTGCAATTCTCATTGTTCATATTAATTCATATACCTTCTCTCAGATTAATGCTAAATAGTAATCATTATATTCTTATGCCTAAAGTCCTGCTCCTTACTTTTGTTGTTGAAATTACTGATATATATACTTATATATACTTTCAAAGTTAATGGTTTTATCTAAATATTTCCAACGTATACTCAGTTTGTTTACCTTCAGAACAATTATTGCCATAGTCCTCAATATAAATGACAAATAAGTTTAGCTAAGACGAAAAGATTTGGTGGATCTTTTTCTACTCAGAGTTCAAAACAGTATCATCTGATTTCCTTCTTTATGTGAAAAATATCTGTGGATGTCTTCTTCCCCCACAACCTAAGTATATGTTACTTAAACCTGGTATATGCTCTTCACCAAGCCACAAAAGTTGCTGTTAGTGAAAGGAAAGCCATAGCCAGAAAGGCCAATAGATCTTTTCAGGGTATAGAAAATTCATTCCTACCTGTTCTCCATATCACAAAGGGCTCCTTCTCTCACAAAAAGGGTGGGTCTCTCCTTCCCATTTGAAGCAGTTTTCCCACCAAATATGCATATTTTTTCCTTGGCTTGCATCCGTTAAACAAAATGAGGTGAAGATCTACGGCCCCATACTTTCCATCCCATTTGTCAAATCAAATTCATAGAATCCTTTTCTTGTAAATTATACAAGCCCATATTGTTAAAGAAATAGAGCGTTTTCTGCAAATATTTCCTCACTTAAATTTTATGCCATTTCAAAGACTTATTGATCATGAAAAATGTCTGCTATTTCACGAAATACTTTAGGTCCCATCTACTGATTATCAAGTACAAAGGCTACTTGTACGTACTCTCTCATTCAGTTAGCAAAGATTTTCACATTACCTCTATAAACACAAATGAAGGTTTCTATTGCAAGTTTTTAGCTGAAGGGCAGGTATATACCTGGATACCTTAAAAACAGAGATCAAATTTGTTGTCTTGAAGCCCTGGATCTTTTGAACACTATATTCAATATATATTCCCAGTAGATTATATACTCGATATATATTCCCTCTCTAGAAGTTCTATGTCCCTCTTGTACGGGGGAGCCCAGAACTGCAGACAATTTTCCAGGTGTGTCCTCACCAGAGCTGAGTAGGGGAAGAGGATCACCTCTCTCGACTGGTTGTCCACACTCCACCTGATGCAGGCTAGGATCCCATTGGCCTTCTTGGCCACAAGGGCACACTGTTGGCTCACGGTTAACTTGTTTTCCACTTCAATCCCCAGGTCCCTCTCTCTCCAGCAGGTCAGCCCCCAACCTGTACTGGTGCCTGGGGTTGTTCCTCCTCAGGTGCAGGACCCTGTGCTTGCCCTTGTTGAACCTTATGAGGTTCCTCTCCACCCAACTCTCCAGCCTGTCCAGGTCCCTCTGAATGGCTGCACGGGTCTCTGGCATGTCAGCCACTGTGCCAAGTTTTGTATCGTCCGCAAACTTGCTGAGGGTGCACCCTCAGCAATGACCTTTATCCAGGTCATTGATGAATAAGCTGAAGAGCACTGGACCCAGTACTGACCCCTGAGGGACACCACTAGCCACAGGCCTCCAGCTAGACTCGGCAGTGTTGAGCACAACACTCTAAGCTCTGCCATCCAGCCAGTTCTCGATAGCCACTGTCCACTCATGGATCCCACACTTCCAGAGCTTGCCCAGGAGGATATTATAGGAGACAGTGTTGAAAGCCTTGCTGAAGTCAAGGTAGACAACATCTACTGCTATCCCCTCATCCATCTAGCCAGTCATCTCATCATAGAAGGCTATTAGGTTGGTTAAACACGACTTACCCACATATGAAAGTCATTATTACCTCTTATTTGATACTTTCTAATGTTTTGCATTTGCTTTTTTTTTTCTTTTGTAATTGATAATTTTAACACATCAGAGGTCAATTAAAATTATTAAAACATATCTTGAGATCTTGTGTGTCAAATTCCTTGTGATTGTTTAATTAAGCTTTGCTTTCCCACACCTCTTTTCCTGTAATGCTGAAGGCCATTCCCAGGCCCATCATTAGCATACTTCCCAAGTCATATTCATTAAATATTCTTTTTCATTTTGAGACTTTATTGATATTTTGAAATAAGAACAATTGAGACTTTTTGTACAAATTAGTTATCAGGTTGAGTGTTGGTTTGGGAGCAAAAGAGGTGATGAAAAATTGTTAAGATCCAATGCAATATTTTAAAAATAAATAAATAAAAGCAAGAGGAGGGTTTGGGGTTCCTTTGTGCCACTGAGACAAAACATGTTTACATTACATATACATGTGAGGCTTCTAGCCTGGTGGTCTTCTCAGCTTACCACTGCTTTGTTCAAACAGGAACACAAACAGGTCTCAGTCTCATCTCACTGCTGATTATAACTAGCCTTTTCCAGTATTTGGCCAATCATGTTACTTTAATATTTAGATGATGACACCAAAACACGAAGGTGGTTGACTGGTGCAAATAGCTTTATAATGATATTCAGGTCCATACCAGATCAGCTTTAGGGTAACAGAAAATACTGCATCCTTTCTCTTTGATTACACCAGTAGGAAAATTTCAATATGACCAAGAAACCAATCCTGTATTTTCAGATAAAGAAAACCAAATATCACTGGAAGCATAGCCTCCTGCTGTTATCAGTATGTGGAAACCAAGGATTTGATGGAGAAGAGGAAGCTGGCTTCAAAAATACACAGCTGAGATCATGCAGATTTAACAGTTCAGGAGACTGAAGTTCCCAATTTTGTTGCTTGTGAAACTACAGCAAAACTTAAGTTGTAAGAGATGAAGTTAAACAAAAATGCCCTAGAAAACAGAACAGGCCATCTCTTGGAAGTACCAAGTAATTTATTTTCCAAGAATAAATGCCTGCACAGCACAGGAACCATGCAGAGATACTGAATTGTGTGAGAAGCAAGATATTTTAGCATTATCCTTGTGGAGCTCCTTGAAAACAGCTGTTTTTCTCCTTGGATCCAAATAGTTCTGCACAAGTTATTGCAGGTAAGCCTGCACAGCGTTAGATATTTGTTAACTCTGCTGCTTCTGGCATTATTAATACCAAAATTCCATCCATACCTGGTATGTTTAGTACCGTGAGATTATATTCACAATTAAACTGGAAGCACCCATTCATTTCTCACAGGCACTAAAAAGGATAATTGGATTTATTAAAATAAATCACTGACAGCTTTTAATGCAAATGCATGGTTAACATCAGAGACACTGAAGAGCTCCTGAAAGAAATAATAATAAAACAGTAGATCAGTCTCACAAGTTCTAACTGGCAACTCTTCCCCAGCCAGAGGGCCTGTTCTATAAAAACATGGCAAGTACTTAGCAGCAGAAAAAGAATAAAGAGAATTTTCAAGAGGTGAATGGCAGATCAATACCACTAGAAGTTACTGAATTTGGTAAAGAAATGAGACATCAAGGCAGGGGGATTACTAAGTTTCCTGTTGTCCTTAATTATCAGAGAGGACAAAATGTGCTACAGAAGAATACAAAACAGGGTAGCTTGCAGGCAGAGGTGTGGTGCAATTGCAGTTTAAAGCTCAGATCTTCACACTACACCCAGAGTAAGATATCGTAATATTCCACGTGACAAACAAGAAGTCTACAAAAAAAAAATAATGAAAGGAAGGATAAAGGAGGTAAAACATCAGAAAGCTGCAGGTGAAAAGTAAGCCACCATAGAGGTGTTAAACCTCTGTGATGATGAGCTCATCATATGAGATTCACAAACATAAGTCAATGCCAGCTGACATTTCCTGGTATTTACATGCTTTACTGCACTTTCCAATCTCAGGCTCTAAACTCTGATCCTTTCAAACACTTTATCTTTCATCTTTTCTTATTTTTTCTCCTCTCTGTTTCTCCCATTCTACCATGTAACCAATCCATCTCATAAACCAGCATTTTAAAAATAAGTGTAGATAAGTACTTTAAAATATATATGTGTACAGAACAACCATTAACAATCTGAAGAAGTTTGAAAAAATATATATATTTATATATATATATATATAAAACTAAAAATAGGAAGAAATTCACTAAAATTGCTAGGAAAACTTTTTAAATAATGGAAATACCTGTAAAATTAAATGATCATAGAATCATAGAACAGCTTGGGTTGCAAGGGACCTTAAAGACCATACAGTTCCAACATCCCTGCCATGGGAAGGGATGCCACCCACTAGATCAGGTTGCCCGGGGTCCTGAACCTGTTTCTGAACACCTCCAGGACTGGAGGTGTTCAGGCATCCACAACTTCTCTGAACAACCATTTCCAGTGCCTCACCACCCTCTGAGCAAAGAATTTCCTCCTAACATCTAATCTAAATCTCCCCTGTATTAGTTTAAAACTGTTCCCCCTTGTCCTTTCATTATCTGCCTGTGTAAAAAATCACTCTACATCTTTTTTATAAGTCCCCTTTAAATACTGAAAGGCCTGAATGAGATCTCCCTGGAGGCTTCTTTTCTTCAGGATGAACAACCCCAGCTCTCTCAGCTTGCCTTCATAGGAGAGGTGCTCCAGCCCTCTGATCATCTTCATGGACCTCCTCTGGATCCGCTCTAACAGATCAACATCCTTCTGGATGCAGGACTCCAAGCGGGGCCTCACAAGGGTAGAGCAGAGGGAGACAATCACCTCCCTCGACCTGCTGGCCAACCCTCTTGTGATGCATCCCAGAATGCAGTTGGCCTTCTGGGCTGCAAGCACACACTGGTGGCTCATGTCAAGCTTTTTATCCATCAGAACCCCCAAGTCTGCAGGGCTGCTCTCAATGAGCCCTTCTCCCGGTCTGTACTCATGTCTGGGATTGCCCTGACCCAGATGCAGCACCTTGCACTTGGACTTGTTGAAACTCATTAGGTTCACCTGGGCCCACTTCTCAAGCTTGTCCACATCCCTTTGGATGGCATCCCTTCCTTCTGTTGTATCAACTGCACCACTCATCTTGGTGTCATCTGCAAACTTGCTGAGGGTGCACTTAATCCCACTGTCTATGTCGTTGATAAAGATATTAAAGAGCACTGGCACCATGACAGAGACCTAAGGGACTCCACTCATCATGAGCCTTCCCCTGGACATAGAGCCACTGACCACTTAATAGTCCTCCCTTCAAATCAATCTCTCTCCCTCCATATTAGAGATCAGGGTGTCATATGGGACAATGTCTAAGACCTTTCAGAATTCCAGTTAGATGATATCAGTAGGTCTTGTCTTGTCAACTCATGCAGTCACACCAGCATAAAAGGCCACCAGATTGGTCAGGCATGATTTGTCCTTGGTGAAGCCATGTTGGCTGTCTTGGATGTGCCTTGTCTTGCATGTGCCTTGACATTGCTTCCAGAAGGATCTGTTCCATGATCCTCCCAGGCACAGAGGTGATGCTTACAATTCTGTAGTTCCCTGGATGTTCCTTTCTACCCTTTTTAAAAATTGCAGTTATGCTTCCCTTTTTCATGTCACTGGGGACTTTGTCTGACTGCCATGACTTTGCAAATATGATGGAAAGCAACTCCAACAGCCAGTTTTCTCAGGACCCTGGGGTGCATGTCATCAGACCCCATAGACTTGTACCTGTTCAGTTTCATCAGGTGGTCTTGAACCTGCTCTTTGCTCATTTCTCGGAGGGGGTACACGCTTCTTGGCCTTTCTTTTCTGACCAATGTACCTGTACAATCCCTTCTTGTTATTCTTTGCATCCCTTGCCAATTTCAGTTCCATCTCTGCCTTGGTTTTCTGTACTGGGTCTGGCTGGGATTTACTTAGCTTTCCCTACAGCAGCCCGTACAGTGCTGTGCTCTGCACTGGTAGCTAGAACAGCATTGGTGTCACACCAGTGCTGTGTCTATTGCTGAGCAGTGCTGGCACAGCATCAAGCTGAGCATGAAACATCACAGCATCAAGACTCCCTCCAGACTTCCCTCCCCCAAAGAGGCAGCAGGCTGGGGGTGGTCAAGAGGCGGGGAGGGGACATCACCAGGGCAGCTGACCTAAACTGGCCAAAGGGATATTCCATACCATGTGGTGTCACACTCAGCAATAAAAGGTGGGAAAGGGGAAGGAGAGGGGGGGTCCTCGTTATAAAGACATCTGTCCTCCCAAACAACCACTACACGTATTGGGGCCCTGCTTCCTGGGACGTGGACGAACATTGCTCATTGATGGAAAATAAAGAGTAATTTCTTTTCTCTCTCTCTGTGCTTCCACACAGCCTTTGCTTGTTCTTTGCTTGTTTGTTTGTTTGTTTGTTTTTGTTATTTTGTTTTGTTTTCCTCTCTTCCTTTTCCCTTTAATTAAATTATCCTCATCTCAGCCTATGAGGGTTTTTTGTTTGTTTGATTGATTGATTTTTTTTTGTTTTTGTTTTTGTTTTTTCTTTCCAGTATACTTTCTTCTCCCCCTGTTCTTCTAATGAGGGGGAGTGAGAGAGCAGTTGTGGTGGAGTTCAGCTGCCCATCAAGGTAAAAGCGCCATACTTTCTTGATCCCATTCCTATACATCTGAGCAGCAGCCCTGTACTCTTCCCAGGCCACATGTCCCTGCTTTCACAGCATGTGCATTTCCTTCTTAGATCTCAGTTTGAAAAGCAGGTCCTTGCTCAGCCATGCCAGTTTACTGTTTTCCCTGCCTGATTTCTTACACATGAGGATGGAGAGCTCTTGTGCTCTAAGAAAAGTGTCATTAAAAAGAGTTGCCAGCTCTGATCAGTTCCTCTGTCCCTAAGAACAGCGTCCCAGGGGATCTCATCCACTAGGTCTTTAACGAGCTGGAATTTCGCTCTTTGAAAGTTCAGGGTCCTGACTTTGCTCTTCACCAGGCCCATAGTCCTCAAGATCACGAACTCAACCAGGGTGTGGTCACTGCAGCCCAGACTGCCTCCCATCTTGACCTCTTTAACGAGTTCATCTGCATCAGTAATCATGAGGTCCGGTAATGATCCTCCTCTGGTTGGTTTGTCTAATACCTGAATAAAATATGACCATTTTACTCAGCCTCGCTCTCCTCAAATTAGGTAAAGGCTTTGTGTTGATACAGAGCTTTATAAAGAAGCTGACTCAAAGGTTTGCAGCATACTACGAAACAAGAAGGTGTTTACTACATCTGTATTTTAACCCTCTTAAACTAAAGGAGCTCAGTGAACCAGTTTGTCACTGGTATGTTAATGCATTTAGCTCCTACACTTCTCAGGAATTAGATTTCAAAAACATTTCCAAGACTTCAGAGCGTAGACTTTATATCTGAAGGATGGCTTTCTGTTGCTTAAAGCTCATACATTCCTAAAAGACTCACCATTGTAGTCACAGTAGTTTAATACCCTGTAAAATAAAGACGTATTTTGATATTATGCAAATATACATATATGACATTTTTATAACCATTCACAGTGTAGGAATTTTAAAAGGTAATTGAAGAATGAAAATAAGTACAAAACACACATTTAAGTCATCTGTGTTTTCATAAACCTTTTTGCCTATCCTTCACTTGTATAATTACTCTGAGCATTGCAGCTGGGTAAGAGACTGGAGGGCTGAACCAAGTCCAGTCACATGGCATTCAACAATGGTAGGTGCTGAGTCCTGCACTTGGGTCATAACAACCTCATGGAGCAATATAGAGTTGAGGAAGAGTTGCTGGAAAGTTGCCTGGCAGAAAAGGCCCTGGGGGTGCTGGTTAACAGCAGGCTGAACATGAGCCAGCAGGGTGCAAGAAGTGGTGGCCAATGGCATCCTGGCCTCCGTCAGAAATAGTGTGGCCAGCAGAGTAGGGAAGTGACTGTCCCCTGGTACCCAGCACTGATGAGACTGTATAAACATCCGTATAAATATCTGAAAGGAGGGTATCAAGAGGATAGGGCCAGACTTTTTTCAGTGGTGTCTAGTGACAGGACAAGAGGCAATGGGCACAAACTGAAACACAGGAAGTTCCAGATGAATACAAAAAAAAAAAAAAAACACACTTCTCTACTGTGAGGGTGACAGAGCACTGGAAAAGGTTTCCCAGAGAAGCTGTGGAGTCTCCTCTGGAGACATTCAAAACCTGCCTGGATGTGATTCTGTGCAATGTGCTCTAGGTGACCCTTCTTGGCATGGGCGTTGGACTAGATGATCTTCAGAGGTCCCTTCTAACCTCAACCATTCTTTTATTCTGTAATTCTGTGGCTGCACCTCAAATATTCCATTCAGTTCAGAAAAGATCACTGAAGCGGGTGAAGGGACTATAAATCAAGACTTATGAGGAATGATTAAGGGAATTGGGGTGTTTAGTCTGGAGAAGTGAAGTCTGATGGGAGAATCACAGTATCATCTAGGTTGGAAGAGACCTCCAAGATCACCTATTGTTTAACCTCTTCACTAATGGATGATAGGGCAGAGCATACCCCCAGCTAGTTTACAGATGATACAAAACTAGGAGCGGTTGACACACCAGGGGTTTATCTTGCCATTCAGAGGGAGCCTGTTAAGGCTGGAGAGATGGACATCAGGAAAGTCATGAATTTCAACAAAAATGCTAAGTCCTGCACCTGGGTAAGTTAAAAATAAATAAATAAATAAATAAAAATAAAATGACTGGCTGCAAAGCAGCTTTGCAGAGAAGGAGCCGTTGCTGATTTCTGATCATGAGTTGACCATGAACCACCAATGCATCCTTGTGGCAAAGAAGACTTAGAAATATCTTTGGGTTCGTTAGGAAAAGTGTTGTCAGCAAGTCAGACGAAGTTATCTTTCTTCTTTACTCAGTATGTGTGAGACCACACTGGAAGTGCTACATCCAGTTCCTCTGTAAAGGAGAGACATGGACATACTGGAGAGAGTCCAGTAAAGGACCTCCATAATTAAGAGAATATTCAGGGGTTCTTACCAATGTGTGTATATATATGTAAAGGGAAAGAAGGAAGGAAGAAGGCTTTTCTTGGTGGTGCCCAGTGACAGGACGTATGTTAATGGACACAAATTGAAATACAGGAAATTCCATTTAAATGAAAGAAAAAAACATTGCTTTTTTGGAACATTATGGAACATTTGTTGTGTTGGAACATTGGAACAGGTTGCTCAGAGAGATTGTGGAGTCTCCATCTCTGGAGATAAGCAAAACCCAGCTGGGCACAGATCTGAGGAATCAGCCCTAGGAGACCTTGCTATGAGCAGGAACGTTGAACTACATCATACCTGGAAATCCCTTCCAACCTCAATGATTATGTGATTCATAGTATTAATACTGCATATCCACTTTCAGAACTAGATTTTTTTAATTATCATTTAACTTAAGGATAAGCACCAAGAGATGACAGTGATGTCTATATTACTGTTACTTACATAAAATTCATATAACATTTGCTTTGATTTATTATTTTAAATCTTGGGATTAGGTATTTATACTGTGTTACAATCACTTTCATTTGAGCCCACCAATACCAATTTTCAACTTTCAGTTTGTTTTGAACTTCAGAAGCAGATAACTTTCTGTTTATTTTAGACCTGCTCAGATCCCCAATATTACCAAGGAACTTGGTGAAAATAAAGAAATAGTCCTGTGGCTAAAAACAGATTGTGTGTTTTTCCAATGAAAACCCTTATAAACTTGCCCTGCAGTTAAACTGCCATAGCAAACAACAATAGTCTATTCACATCTATTATAAGAGGAGTATCACCTGCAGTTTTATTGACTGTCCGAAAACAGGACCCATTTTGTGAAACAATAAAAATCAAATTTAGTGTAAAATCTCCCAAGGTTATAGTCTGTAACCTTATAACATCAGACATGACAGCAGTAACCCCTTTTTTTTTCCACTTCACACTCCAAAAGAAACCAGAGATTATATTCCAGAGCAGGGAGTGCTGCATCCATTGACATATTATCATGCAGTAACACAGCAAAAGTAACAGAAAATGCCATCAATTTGTTTATTTTCTGAGTGCTTTATATCGCTATCCATCACAAAAAGGCATAGCCTATTATTCTAATTCTCAGAAGTAAAAATCTAAGGACTAAATGAAGTATAAAACATTAATGACACAAAATAATTTTGGCACATAATCATGTTTTTGCTTTAATGTTTGACTACTCAGGTTCACCTGAAAAATTGTGCAAAGTGAAACATATGGGAAGTGTAATTGAATATTTCAAATACAAGTTCATACACGGCAATAGATGATTTTCACATACAGACTGTGAAGGGACCCTGGAAAAGAGTGGAGGTAATGTATCTTCACCACTCTACCTTCCTTTAGCATTACTGATGAGATTTGTGTTGGGTAATAGAAGGCAGTTCCGTTTTCCTCTGGATAAAAAAGCACAGGACAGGTGTAAAATATTTGATAGGACAGTGACTATGAGCTGTGCCCCAAACCATGTCCATTGCAGGAAAGACAGAAATAAAAGCTATTGTCTTAGAAAACACATAGCTTCTTCCAGAAGGACCATGCGGGCCAGGTCCTTTCCTTCAGCACTTGAAAAAGGGTCAGCCATGGGCTATATAGGGTACTCTGTACAGTAGTTGAACTAGATACAGTTTCACTGCAAAATTCTTTACTTCTTTGTTAGAGGCCAAATTCAAACACCTGAATTGGCCATGATCCCTGCTCCAGAAATGTTTTTCTGCAGTGTCTTAAAGTGTCTTAAAATGAACTTTAAGTTGTTCATTAAGACAACTTTAAAAATGCCACATCCAACTTTGCCTTCAAACTCTAGTTTTCAATGAAAGGAAACTCATGTGTATAGTCTGTATGGAGCAAGGCACTCCTGTCAATCTCTCTAGGTAGCCTGACTCAGTGTCGCGTTAAGGGGTGTAGCCGATTAACCGTTACGGGTCCGGTCAGATTCAGGGTACTGAACTATCACAATCACAGATTCACCAATAATGCATTAACCGATATGGGTCTGGTCAGATACAGAGCACTGAACTACCACAGTCACAGATTCACCAGTAACGTATAACCGCCCCTACTCTAGTCGCATTCAATGAGAACTATCACAGCTAGGAACAATGCAGTTAAGTGCAATTTATTACAGCAACAGGTACACGGGTTCTTTGGATTGCTGGTGATAGTTACTGTCTGCAAAAGCAAGCTAGCATGCATGAAATACACAGGTGCGCAGCCTGGAAATTAACGTGTTAAAAGGCACAAAGACTCTATAGAGATTTCTAAGTTTCCACGGAGACACATAATATAACCAAGTGTTCAAATCTCACCCAAAGGCATCCCAATGGGGGGGGGGGGGAAGAGAGGCTCAGCCCGTCGACTGACTCCAGGAGTCAGGAGGTCCTTGGGATGGTATATTCCCTCGTGATAGTATCTCCCCTGACGGTGGTATCTTAATGATAGTATCTTCCCCTGACATCCCCTATCTCTTAGGCCAATTTATATTATTTTCTATCTTTTAGGTGGAGCTTGAGTGACTCTAGTCAAGCATATCTTAGTTATGATTGGTGAAAAGTTTTCCCGTCTCTGTTTAAAGTAATAGGCTCCAAGAAATTCAGAGCGCATGCTCAGTGAGGGGTGGTCGCACCTTGGAGGCAGGTAGCTTCTGGGATGGAGGTGTGTTTTGGTATTATAATGATATTATAATGAGCAAAAGTACACTAACAGCATTTGTCAAAACATGACAGGTTGTTGGCTCAGGGTAGCAAAAAATGCGGCTTATCGGTCTCGGTGTGCACAAGAACAATCAAGTCCCCACCTGGTCACAGAGCCTAGCCGTGGTGTCTCCACTCCACTCTACGCACTGTACTGTTCCTTAGAGCTAGCACACCAGATTCCCCCAGCGCAACAGCATCTAAGGCTGGAAGCCTATGGAACGCTTAGGTAATGCAGCTACACCCTACCCTGAAAGTCTCTTCAATGCTGTACATTTTCTTTAAAATGTGAATGTTAGTTTTATTTTCCTAGTTACTTTAGGCAATTGCACCACACTCAGTAGCCTGATGGGAATAATTGGAAGTACATTTCAATGTTTAAAGATAAGAAACTGCAGAATAAATCTTAGGCTGTACCAATACACAAGCAAGTGAAATAAAATGCATATACCAGCATTTTCTATTGAAGACATTTTCATCTGAGAAACAAACAACTGAAAGATTTCTAAAATAGCCTATGCTTAGACACCTAAGTGGCCTAGATTTTCACCCGAAGTGCTCAATAGCTCTGTTTATTTCAACTCTCAATTTCACAGACATGCTGAGGACAGATAAAAGTTCCCCGAAATTTGAAAGAGAAAAAATCTGCAGTAATGCACATTATCAAATTATTTTTCTGGCTTATGTAGTGAGTGTTTGGTAGCAGGGGGGCTGCATGGCTGGCCTCTGTGAGCAGAGCCCAGCAGCTGCCCCATGTCAGATCAGAGCCAGCTCCAGCCTCTTCCAAAAGGGACCCACTGCTGGCCAGAGCCAAGCCAGTGAGCAATGTAATTTGTGCCTCTGTGAGAGCAGATTTAAGAAAGGGGGACAAAAGTGCTGCATAGTAGCAGCTGGGCAAGAGGAGTGAGAAATAGCCCTGCAGACACCAAGGTCAGTGCAGGAGGAGGGCAGGAGGTGCTCCAGGCACGGAATAGAAGTTCTCCTTCAGCCTGTGGAGAGGCCCCTGGTGGAGCAGGCTGTCCCCCTGCAGCCCATGGGTCCCACATGGAGCAGATCTCCATGCTGCAGCCCGTGGAGGAGCCCCCGGTGGAGCAGGTGGATGTGGCCTGGAGGAGGCTGCGGCCCATGGAGAGCCCCCTCAGGAGCAGGCCCTGGGCCGGAGCTGCAGCCCGTGGAGAGGAGCCCACGCAGGAGCAGGGGGTCTGGAGGAAGCTGCTGCCTGTGGGGGACCCGTGCTGGAGCAGTTTGCTTCTGACAGATGGACCCCGTGGCATGGAGCCATGTGGGAGCAGTTCTTGAAGAGCTACTGCATGTGGGAAGCCCATGTAGGATCAGTTCGGGAAGGGTGGTATGCCATGGGAGGGACCCTATCTTGTATCAGGGGAAGACAGTGACCATTTCAGAACAGAAATAGTCCTACATTTCCTCACACCTAAATTGAATACAGTATTGGACTTTGAATCAGAAAACTATAACATGGAACAAGATATGGGTTGTGATTTATTTATTTATTTATTTATTTTTAAATATGTATCATCCACTTAAATTTGTAACTAGGGTCATTTAGGTGGTCCAAAGATGCCCATCAGAAGCCTATTCTTGTGCCTCTCAGAGCAGACACATTCCACTGCAGTTTTCTTGTTAAGCCCCAGCAACAGTTCCAGATGTCTAACGTCTGGAGAAAGGGACCTTGACCAGGCAACCAAATAAAAATAACTTGACATTGAAGATACATTCACTCGATTCAAGCTGTGGGAAATGCAGGCTAGCCAATTTCAGGTCTGTCCAATTATCAGTTTGGGTTTTCTTTTTTAGCCCAGCATGAGTTCAGTTTTGAGTCTTAGTCAAGTAAATAGCTGCTTCAAACAGCAACTGAACAAGGTATCATCATTAAAACTTAGCTACTGCAAGTTTGAGTGCTTGGGCAAGAAAGAAAAAAAAAGAAGGGGAGAAAGAAAAAGAGGAACTCAGACTAAGAGCTCCCTTTCATCTAGGCAGTGTAATGCAAATCTTTTCTATCACACATTTTAAGATGTAAATTGGATTCAAGTTGATGTCCACCTGTCTTGAACCAGCAGGGATATCTTCTTTGCTTTATCAAAGCATCTCTCTGCCAATTAATGGCTGCTGTGGCAGTTGGAGATTTTTTTTCCTTTTTTTTTCTTTTTTTTTCTTTTTTTTTCTTTTTTTTTTTCTTTTTTTTTTTTGGTGCAGACTTTTACAAATACAAACTCATTAAAATTAGCTCTTTCACCTTCTGATACATATTCCAAGAAAAACTGTCACAGTGAAAAATATCAAGGATCAAGTGAGCTGTATAGTCTAATTACAACTTAAAAGACCTAGCAGCTTATGTTTATTAGAAATAAGTCTTATTTTCTTGGTATTTTCTCTTTTCAAAGATCTAATATTTTTAAGAGGAGAAACCATTATGTTAATACAGAAAGACAGTTGTATTGTTTACTCACTGCAGACAGACAGATAGCTCACTGTTCATTAAAGGATATTTTATTTAATGGAAGCAAGCTGAGATTTCCTGATTTATTAA
The DNA here is from genome assembly GCF_964034855.1 of Anser brachyrhynchus. NCBI lineage: Eukaryota > Metazoa > Chordata > Aves > Anseriformes > Anatidae > Anser > Anser brachyrhynchus. The sequence continues at coordinate 101,950,924 of NC_137695.1, forward strand.
AATTCTCTGCCACTCCATAGAAATAATAATGTTCATCAGAATAACTTTATAGAGCTCTTATACTGAAATTCACTGAAACATTAAAAAGAAATAACAAGTTCAGATCAAGTTTTTACAATCCCATAGTTTAGGAAAAAAAAAAAAAAACACTTCAATAATCACAAAACTGGTATGACTATAATTTGTTTAGTGGTAAGAAGGAAAAAAGGAAACAGAAAATGTTTTTTGCAGGTTTAAGGAATGCTGTGGCAGTTTGGCTTTAAAAGTTGTACTTTATTTTTCATTTATTCACAGGTTAAATTACTATATTAAAAAATTTTGGCATGAGAATAATTTTTGACCAATTTTCTTGCTAATATTCTTTAGTTGAGAATAACACTGAGAATAACATGTCTGAGAACTGCTGACAGGCAGGAAAATGTGTAAGTGTCAAGGTACAGCTGAGAGAGCTGTTGGCACTTGGAAGCAGGGGAGATAGAGAGGGACACCTTTTAAGGTCTTCAGTGTCTTACTTTGTTTCTACCCTGTGAGGTTTGGTACATACATGTTTATTTTAGGAGACAACTGATCTAGAAAATCTCCTCAGAATACAACGGACCGCCCCTACATTTAATTTGGTCTTGTGATTTAAACAGTACAATATGATACTACCAAATGTTTGAAAATCTCCCAAGATGACACTGCCAAGAATATCTGGCATGTTTCAGGTTCCAGACACAACTTTTCCCCCAACACATGCTCCCTCTTCGTAGCATTTTTATCTCACTCTTCAGTGTACTTCTGCAGTTTCTCTGTGACCGTGGACTTTCACTGGATCATCAAATAAAAGGTGCACTGCAAAACCTGTAAGCCTTAGGGAAGGAAGCCACAGTGGCTTAGGAAGAGCCAGCAGCGGATGTGCCCTTCCACAGCAAGCAGTATAATCCGCAGGGCTGCAGATATATCTCATCAGGTCCCATGGCCTTGCACACCTTCAGATTCCTTAGTTGGTTTTGAACGTGATCTTCAACACTGCATGGTTCACCATTCTTCCAGTCCCTGCCTTTGCCTTGTACCTGTAGAAGCCTTTCTCATTGACCTTGATGTCCCTGGACAAATTTAATTCTAACAGGGCTTTGCTTTTCCTAACCTGATGCCTGTCTGCTCAGACAATGTCTCTGTATCCCTCCCAGGCTATCTGTCCTTGCTTCCACTCTCTGTATGCCTTCTTCTTCTTTTAAGCTTGGTCAGGAGCTACTTGTTCATCTTTGCAGGCCTCCTGGCATTTTGCCTGACTTCCTCTTTGTTGGGTTGCCTTGCTCCTGAGTTTGAAGGAGGTGCTCCATGAATATTAAGCAGGTTTCTCAGGCTCCTCTTTCATCCAGGGTTTTGTTCCATGGTACTCTACCAAACAGATTCCCGAAGACGGCAAAGTCTACTCTCCCAAAGTCCACTGCAGCGAACTTCCTGCGTTCCCTCCTTACTGCCCTCTAGATCCTAAACTGCACCATTTCATGACCAGTGCAACGAAAGCTGCCTTTGAGTTTCACATTCGCCACCAGCCCCTCCTTGTTGGTGAGAATGAGATCCAGCACAGCACCTCTCCTTGTTGGCTCTCTATCACTTGGAGAAGGAAGTTGTCATCAATGCATCCCAGGACCTCCTGGATAGCCTATACCCTGCTGTGCTGTCCCCCCACAGATATCAGGGTGGTTGAAGTCCCCCATGAGAACCAGGGCTAGCAAATGAGAGGCTGCCTCTATCTGTCTATAGAGGGCTTCTTCTGCTTGATCTTCTTGATCAGGTGGTCTGTAGCAGACCCCCAGTATAAAGTCCCCTGTCCCTGCCCTCCCTTTAATCCTGATCCATCAGCTCTCCGTCAGCTCCTCATCCATCCGCAGGCAGAGCTCCATGCACTCCAGCTGCTCATTGACATAGAGGGTGAAGCCCCCTCCTTGTCTCTCCTGCCTGTCCTTCCTAAAGAGACTGTGTCCTTCCATTTCAACGCTACAGGCATGGGAGCCATCCCACCACGTCTCTGTAAACATGATTAGAATATAGATAATTAGAAACAGGCATTTTTCTTCATGTACTGCATCTGTTCTCAGATTCATGACCTCCCCTTGAAAAATATGAGCTAAAGATAAGGACATGAATTCTAACTGAGCTAAGCTTTCCTTTTATATTAGCAAAATAGTTTCATGTCTGCTGTGCTGTATACTGTGCCATCTGCATTAGACATTTCCCAATGCCCACATGATATTATTTGATATTATTTTTAAAGTTATATAAGCTGTAGTAGGTAAATCTTCTTTTACTGTTTCACTTGGAAAAAAAAAAGGAAAAATAAACACTAATTCTCTATAAAAGGGAAATCAATTTAGTTCAGTGACAGTAGAGAGAGTTTCAAAATGAAAGAATAATCACAAACACCTTCAGTATAGGGAAGTAATTTGCAAAACCAGCTTCCGGAAGGGCTGTAGGAAGCTCTAGGACAGGTGACTGGAGATCAAAGAAACTTCTCTTGAATAACATCAATCAGTTCTCTAGATCTAGTAAAGGACTGAGGTATATATTTGACACAGTAAAGGAACTGCAAATGTTAACCATGGACCAAAATTATATAAAGCAGAGAGAAATTATAAAAACTCTCTAGTTTCAAAGGAAGGCTTCAGTAAAGGAAAAACAAATTATTTTTCTCATCTAAAATATCCTTACGCTCTCACAGAGAAGAATAAAATTCTATCCATCTCTCCTGACTGTGAATTCAGAGTCCATTTTCTCTAAGGTTTGCAATGAAGTAACATAGTGTTATTTTCAAAACACATAAATATGGAACAATTTTCCAAAACAGGCTAGATCTCCACAACAGAATTAAAAATTAACAGTTTTTTTTTTTTTTTTAAAAAAGTTATTCACCTCTAAAACCTTATCTATACCTATATATATATTATATATATAAAAGTGTACTCACATACTTAAGAATATAAGTATAATATATAAGTTATATACGAGTATAGAAGTTTAATATATTCATAGTTATGAATATATACCTGTGAGTTGTCATAAAGGAATTAGGTAGGGCTCCTCTCAAAAGGCCAATAGACCAGCTAAAGTGCCTCTACACCAATGCATGCAGCATGGGAAACAAACAGGAGGAGCTGGAAACCACGGTGCAGCTAGAAAACTATGACCTAATTACTACCATGGAGACATGGTGGAACAATTCACACAACTGGAACGCTGCAATTGGAGGCTACAAGCTTTTCAGAAAAGATGGGCAGGGCCAGCATGCCACCCTCTATGTTAAGATATGCATAGATTGTGAAGAGCTGCATCTGAGAAAGTGACACAGACAAGTTGAGAGCTTGTGGGAAAAAAAAAAAAAATAAGGACCAAACCAAGAAAGGACACCTTGTCACTGGGTTCTACAAGAAGCTGCCTGATCAAGGGAAGCCTGTTGAAGAGGCCTAGCTGTTTCTGCTACAAGCCCAACTTTCAGCATGGCTGAGGAAGGACCTGCTGGTCAAACTGAGATCTAAGAAAGAAATGCACAGGCTGTGAAAGCAGGGACATGTGGCCTGGAGGATGCTGCCCAGATGTGATCATGAAAGACAAGGCAGAGATGCAACTGAACTTGACAAGGGATCCAAAGAATAACAAGAAGGGATTCTACAGGTACATTGGTCAGAAAAGAAAGGCCAAGGAGAGTGTACCCCCTCTGATAGATGAGAAGGAAGAACTGGTAACAACAGACATGGAGAAGGCTGAGGTACTCAACAACTTCTTTGCCTCACTCTTCACTGCCAGTATGGCTTCCCACATCTCTTCAGTCCCTGAGGCAGGCTGGGGGAGCAAATACACAGTAAGCAAAGAACAGGTTCAAGACCATCTGATGAAACTGAACAGGTGCAAGCGTATGGGGCCCAATGACATGCATTGCAGGGTCCTGAGGGAACTGGCTGATGGTGTTGTCAAGTCCCTGGTGACAAGAAAAAAGAGAAACATCGCTCCCATTTTTAAAGAGTAGAAAGGAAGACCGGGGGAGCTACAGTGTAGTGAGCGTCACCTCTGTCCCTGGGGAGATTATGGACCAGATCCTCCCGGAATGTTAAGGCACATACAAGACAAGGAGGTAGATGTCATGTGCTTGGACTTTGGTAAGGCCTTAGACACTATCCTACATGACAATCTGATCTCTAAATTGGAGAGAGATTGATTTGAAGGGAGGGCTACTTGGTGGATAAGAAATTGGCTGGACGGCTGCTGACTGAGAGTTGCAGTCAATGGCTCTATGTCCAAGTGGAGGCCAATGATCAGTGGTGTCCCTCAGGGGTCTGTCTTGGGACCAGTGCTCTTTAATATCTTATTCAATGACATAGACAGTGGGATCATTTGCACCCTCAGCAAGTTGGCAGGTGACACCAAGCTGAGTGGTGCAGTTGATACTGTAGAAGGAAGGAATGCCATCCAAAGGGACCTGGACAAGCTTGAGAAGTGGGCCCAGGTGAACTTAATGAGGTTCAACAAGGCCAAGTGCAAGGTGCTGCAGCTGGGCCAGGGCAATCCCAGACAGGCCTACATACTGGGTGAAGAACTCACAGAGAGTAGCCCTGCAGAGTGGGACTTGTGGGTGTTGGTGAACAAAAAGCTTGAGGTGAGCCAGCAGCTCTCTTGCAGCCCAGAAGCCCAAGTTCTTCTTGAGCTGCATCAACAGACGGTTGGCCAGCAGGTAGAGGGATGTGATTGTCCCCCTCTGCTCTGCCCTTGTGAGGCCCCACTCCCCACTTAGAGTCTTGCATCCAAGTCTGGGGTCCCCAGCACAAGAAGGATATGGAGATGTTAGAGCGGGTCCAGAGGGCCACAAAGTTGATCGGATGGCTAGAGCACCTCTCCTATGAAAAATGACTGAGAAAGGTGGGAATGTTCAGTGTGGAGAAGGGAAGGCTCCAGGGAGATCTCATTGCAGGCTTTCAGTACTTAAAAGGATCTTATAAAAAAGATGGAGAGTGACTTTTTATATAAGCAGATAGTGATAGGGCAAGGGGGAACAGTTTTAAGCTAACACAGGGGAAACTTAGATTAAATGTTAGGAGAAAATTGTTCACTCAGAGGGCGGTGAGGCACTAGAACTGGTTGTTCAGAGAAGCTGTGGATGCCCCATCCTTGAAAGTTTTCGAGGCCAAGTTATATGAGGCCCTGGGCAACCTGATCTAGTGGAAGGTGTCCCTGTGCATGGGAGGGGGTTTGGAACTGTATGGTCTTTAATGTCCCTTCCAACCCAAACTGTTCTATGATACTATGGTTCAGTTATATGCAAGTAGTTATATAGATATAGATATCAGTATATCTGTAAGGATTGATATGTGTATGCCTACACATATTAAAAACAAAAACAAAGAGAGAGAGAGAGAGAAAGAAGAATTAAATATTTCACCAGTATGTGCCTTGCAGAAAATTAAACTGCAAAATGTCTTCAGGTAGGAACACCATAAAGTGAAAAGATGCTGAGAGAAAGGGTTCAGGTAGGTCAAGAGTCCAAGAAACACAAATGCTTCTTATAGAAACTGGCTGCAGTAATGCTGCTGTTACCAGAGCAAGCTGATGAGCTGAATGTAGCGGACACCAAGATTTCTTTAAATTAAATTTTACAAAAGAATGAAAACATGGATGCTGCAGAATCTTTTACAGCAACTCAGCTGAAACATTCTGCTTCTTCTTGTGTTTTTCTGCTAGTGTTCAGAAAATAAGAGGTAAAATATTCTTATTTTAATGAGCTCTTTTTACTATTTTGAGACTTAAAAATTGTCAGGTCATTTAAAAACATATGTCCGTTTATTCTTGTTTCTTTTATTTTTCATTTGTTCTTCTTTCACAGTGCATAGTCCTAAGAGATTGGTAGAAATACACACATCCTTCTAAAGGATAATTGTACTGCCATAAGGTGATTATATGACTGGTTTACACCCTGCAGTATAGACAGTTTTATTCTATGAACATTTTTTTTCCCATAGTTTTCACAACGAGGGTGTTAGATTTGCTATTTACTGCTAAAAAACTATTGAGATTTTTGACCCAGTGGCATTTTGGAGCACTTGAAGTGCTTGCTGAGAACAAAGGGAGGATCAGAGAGAGAGCAAGAATTATAGTTCATAAATGCTGCAAATGTTCTGAGCAAAGTTTACTGATGATTAGACATGATTTCCCCCTTGCAAGTAGTACTATGGTTACCGAGCAACCTAATTGCCAGTAGGAACAAAGTAATATTCCTCATCATTACTCATTGCTCTTGCCAACACAAAGTAAACTTGAAATGAGAGTCAAATCATTAATAGTCTTGCCAAGACAAATTTGTGCAAAAGCTGCAAAGCAGCTTGAGCCAAAGCATTTTAGGAATGTCTGAAGATCACTATTGGAGCAAGCAGAATATTCATTTTTCACCCTTCCTTTATAATCCCAAGGATCACAGCAAAAGCCCTCAGAAAGACCTTCATTAGTTGTACTCCTGACAGGCAGAATAAGGTCAGACTTTAAAAGCCTAAAAAATCCTTCACTGAAGAATCAAAGTTCTTTATTTTAATCTTTTCTGACATTTTGACTGATAAATAGGTGATAAAGAAATTGATTTATTTTAAGATCAGTCACTGATGCTTCTTACCTTTCACCTAAACCTTCCAATGATATACTATTTTTTTGTTATTATTTATTTATCCCACTTACTCAAGCATGCTGGAAAATTTGTCCATTCAGGAGTTTATTTTTCCAATAAGTTTTGAGAAACATATAGTTCTGGACCAGCACTGACAGCTGACCAGAAAACGTATGTACAGAAAGCTATGCAGTAGTAGGATAGAGTGAAAGAGGGGTATACTGTCCAAATTGTTAAGGCACTGGGTTTTTAAGTTGACAGCTGAAAATTGTGCACAGAAAATTGCAGTTTATTGAAATAGAGAAATAGTTCTTAAAAAAAAATAGTTCTTAAAATAGAGAAAGGCTAAGTCAGCTATCAAAGAGTTTGAGGATCTGGTATCAGGGAACTTCTTGTCTTTGAAACCATAAGATTAGACCACTATGGCATTTCTCTGAGCAGAAAGCAGACAAAACAACAAATGCAAACCAACCAACAGCACAACAGGGTTTCTAAAATTCTTACTGCTGTGGAACCTATTGATCTTTTTCAAGTAACAGGGACTCCTTATCCCAAGCACAGACCCAGTACAAAACCTTAATTCCTGCCCCACAGAGCCTACCATCTGTATGTAAGACACAGCAGATCAAGACAGACATATCAGGGCAAAACAATGAGACAATATTGGTCAGTATGACAGGCAAGAACCACAGCACACGGGGAATATTTTAATTTATCAATTTTTTTTAGACATCAGTGCATCTTAAGCTTGTTACAAGAGATCTGAGGGAAGACAATGATTCACACAGGTATACAAAAGGTCCCTCTCCCAGGCATCCCAGCAAGTCTTTCTTTCAAAATCTCCCAAAATCTTTGAAGAACATCATCTCTTTCTGCCTCAACATAATTTGCAATTAAAAACAAACAAACAAACAAAAATCAAGAGCAGTAATCATGTAATACTTATCCTAGAATCAGAGTTATTTACTTAAGAGTATACTCATAGTCTCTTACATTTTCTCTACCGTCCCAAACACCTTATGAAAGTTACCTATTTGATAGATCTTTCTCATTTCCGAATGTATATGTGCCTAAGCTGTCACAAAAAGGGCCTCCCTCTCAGGTGGTCTCTAGTCAGGACTGGTTCAGGAGAGGACTAGGTAAGCGACAGTTGTGGTGGTCACAAATACAGAAGTTCTGAAATAGCTTGTCCTTTTGTACTTTATGGAGTCACTTGTGAACACCTTAATTTCAGAGGAATCAAATAGGCACTAAATGGAAAAGATAAATATGATAATAGTTCTTAGGTTTGCTCTATCAGTGACTGGTAGTCAAAGCTTTGATATTTTAGAGGAGTTTTCAATAGGAGTTATGCTCAATGACTGCAAATTCTGAAAAGACCACTCTAGAGACCTGTAGCTAACAATGTTTTAACTCATCTTCTGTCTTGATTTTTTTATGGTGCTGACAGTGAAATCAGAAGAAGCTGTGGGCATTATGCTTTTCCGAAAATTAAACATCCTAGTTGAGTGTCCTATGAGAACAAGAAATTTGTTGTAGAATCTACATCACCACAGCTGGGGGACTGTCTCAGCATTCCCAGTTGCTGTATGCTGTCTGACTCAAACATGGAATAAAACCTACATGTACAAACCATATGAGAGTTGTAGGAAGTTACAGCAGAGGCCATATCTAGAAAAATGTGGAGAAAAGATCCCAGAGTAATAAGTAATTTTCCCAAGCAATAAATTCAAATATAATCAAGAGCATTTTCATAGGGAGAAAGAAAAAAAAATGAAAAAAGAAAAATCTCTATGAAACATGGGAAGTAAAATTTCTGCTCAATTCATAAACAACAAAACCTCTCTTGAAGTATTATGTTCAGTTTATGTACTATAATACAATAAAAAGATAAAACAATTGAAAGACTTTTAACAGGAATGTCTACAAAGCATTCTTTTATGAAAAAAAAAAAGAGAGGAAAAAAAAGAATAAATTGAAACAGTTGAAGTTTGTAGAGCTGATTTTATGACAACAGTCTTCAATCCTTAATGAAGAAAGGGGATGAACTATTCTCCATACCTGGGAAGGACAGAACAAGAACAAGTACATTTCAATTGCAAGTAAGGAAAGAAAAGAATTTCATATTTTTTTTAAGTTAAGGATAATAATGTTTGGAAAGTAGTTAAGCAATGACAAACTGGCTTTTCTGTCACTGAAGGTCTGAGAACAGTTTAGATATATCAGAAACTTGTTAGCTATAGCTGATCCTGCCTAAAAGTAGTTAGATGGATTAGAAGACCTTTAAGGTCACCTCAAGCCTTAGAATCCTGTGATTTTGATCATTATTTTGAGTTAGTTTCAGACATAAATTCTTGGTTACCAAAAGTTACTTTCCTACATCTGACCTAACTTCCAATTAAAATTGATCTTTGAGTAGTCCAAAGATATTTTCCACTGCCAATCATACATCTCAGCATGACCACAATTTTACATTTAAGAAACATCATATCAGACTGAATTCTACCTTTAGTTTCTGTCCTACTTTCAAACTCAGTACAATTCTTGTTCTTTACAGTTTTCTATTTCTGCGGGTTAAGGTTACATTGATTTAAATTCAAAATTTGAGGTTGGAGCTCTTTCATTATGGAACAAAAGCCCATTGTTTTACCAACTTGATTTAATATGTTTCCAGGTATAGAGTTCTCAATTTGTATTTCTCTGCAGTAACAAAATTATTTTAATATATTCAACAAAAAATGTTAGCAAACTGCAATAATTACTAGCTAAAAGAAGTCACTTTGTTCATGATTCTGTCCATCACTTTACTGGAGGAGTTCATCTGTTGAAAGACATATTGCTATGGATACAAACATTTTTCTTTATCACTTTTATTTTACATAAAAATGTTTTTAGGAAGTTTTATGGGGTTGAGAACTTGGGTTTAAATAAACTGACAATTTTTTTAGACTAGAAGGGACTATGTAGTTTCCCATCAATATCAGGAAACCATGTGGCTTCTCCACAAACCCTTTTTACAACAAGTTACAATCTCTCGTGGCTTCTGATAGACTGAGGGCCTTTGAAACTACATCACATTCTAGGAAGACATAAGAGACAAAGAACTTTTAAGTTCTTTGCAGCTATATGTTGCAAGTTGTACCGTTTTGACATTTCTGGAGCAAACCAGTGGGTTCTGGTACAGAGACATAATTTGTACTGGTGTCAACAAGAGAAGGCCTGTTTTAAGAGTTCCTTGTGCCAAAAGCATGAGCAATATGACTTCAACATGCATTTTGTTTGGGGCCAGAGGAAGAAAGTAAATTTGTTAACAAATGAAGATGTGGATATTTCAAAGTTATTTGGCAATTCAGCAAATAGTTTCAGTTTAATACATTTTTCCAGTTCAATTTAAGGTTGCTGAAATCTGTCTTTTAGCCAGTGGCTGAAAGATACAGCCTATGAATCATTCCTTACACAGAAACCCCAAGTGAAATCTAACTCTCCTAGGGGTAGTCCAACTACATTAGAGGGAAATGCACAGAAGTCCATGAAGTATTTTGAAGTAAGTTATTCTCAGTCCCTGCTGTTGACCTTCTTTCACTGTATTCTCACATTTGGGATTTTTAGTTTTGCAGGAAATTAGACCCTTGAGGGGCCCACTTAATTAGAAAGCATAAAAGTAACTGAATTATACTATCAATTCGTCACTAGGAAAAAGATGTAGTTAATTGAGAAATGGGGCAAGAAATGTAGTAACATATTTGACATCATTGTGTAGACTTAGCATCAGAACTGGTTTAAAATCAAATATTTTTATAAGCCACCTGGTTCAGTTGTAATTATAGGGTAACTAATTATTGTCAATGACAAGTCAACAAAATTTTAAATAATTTCCTAAACAAACAAACTAGACTTGTCACTATATTAATCATTTTAGAATTCATTTGAGAAATTCTAGAAATATGAATAGATAAATAAAATAAGAGACAAAGTTAGGTATTAGTACTTCTTTGGAACTTTTTTCCAGAGACAAGCTTTAAAACTTTATCAGCCATTTACCAGCCATGTAAGCAAGAGTTGTAATGCTCTGTTTTCTTACAGCTCTGCACTGTATCTGAAATTATGCTGAAGTAAAACTATGACTGGAAGATGAAAGCCACAAAGTGAAATTCTTAGGTTTGTATGGAACATTTTGCAATAAATAAAATCATTATTTCAGCAAGATAGAGTAACTGTAAATCCAGTTCAAAGGAATTCAATCTAAATTAATGTTTGGGGTTAGTTCTACCTTATTCCTGTTTGGGAACCAGATGGAGAAATGTTTTATTTGCACAGGCCAATCTGGTGACAGTAACTCTTTGTAGTCACATTAAAACAAAACCTAAATTAAAATTCCAGTTCTCTTCTATCACATCCACAATTCTTCTTTACAACACAACGTGTGAAGTAGTCCACCTAAGTGGTACAGCATGGGAAAGTGAAGGTATTCATGATAGGGAGTAGTGCAGACCTTTTTTTTCTTTACACAGCTCCCTGTGAATGATTAGCTAAGTCTAGCTGCTGCTTGGGTATGACAGAAACTGAAACATCAGATAATGCATAGAAGAGAAATGTACTCCTTCACCATACCACTAGCTTAATTTCTAACAATTCCCATTTCCCTATATTCAGATATTTTGTAAAAGAATCCAGAAACATTTTTTTTCTGTGCTTACTTTTTATCTCTTCCACCCTACCTTTGAAAGCTTTTTTATTCCTTTTCAGACTGATTATTTGATGCTTAATCTTAATATAAATGGCATTTATTGGGAAACTACTGCTTTCAGTTCAATTCTTACTTTTAATCCACACTGCTAGACAAAATTTAGAGTCTTGTAGGTAATTTCAATTCAAAAGAGAAATTGGTGGTAGATACTGTATGCAACAGCAATTGGATTTCCTCCTCAGCTCAGTAAATTACAATAGACTGTTTCTTAAACGTAGCAGATGTAGTCTGGCAGAGATTGTTTTCTTGCTCACAGCTATGAGCATCTTTTATCTACCATCAGTCAAAAGTCCTTGCGAGTGATGACTGACTCATATTGGGATATCCTTCTGTCTTGGCTTGTTAGTGTGATGCTTTTCCCAACTTGGCCTCTTCTTTCCTAGCAACGCTTGTCAAAGCCATATTGCCCAGAGCTCTCTGTTCCTGAGCAGCTTGATATTTCCCTTTCATTTTCAGGAACTTGAGAAAGAAGTACTTGATGGACTATTACAGCTATATTAAATGAAGAACAGTATTTAAATCCTCAAGCTCTGTATCATCAAAAACAAGCTAGCTGTGGAAAATTGACTCTCTACAATGACAATGCCCATATTTATTGGACAGTTTGGTTGCAGTAGACATAATGAAAACCCATGAAAGTTCAGCAACTGAATGCACCTTTCCCGAAAAACAGAGCCACAGAACAGCAGAATGCAGGGATAATCAATGTACAAAGAGGAACACAGCAGCCCTGTCTGTTACTAGGGACTTAGACTGGGAGCATAATAGAGAACTTGGTTTAGTTATGCTTATATAATTACCGTGTATGATGTCTAGAAGCAACATGTGCCAACTACCTGCAAATTGCCAGAAAACTGTGGGAAGTACAGTGGTGGAAGTACAATGGTATGTGATACCTTTGGGCAGGCACTAAATGGCTAGAAGAGTCTTCTGCTGAAGTCCAGGTGTTGACCCTAGCATGCTGTACTTGACCCAAGCACTTCCAGCACTGAAAGTGGTACTGATGTTACAGGTAAATAGCAATGCAAGGAACTGATCTGTATAAACAGCTGTGTGTAGATGAAGGGATGGATTGTGCAGCAGCCAGCAAGCCCAGGCCCAGCTGACACCAGTGCTCCTAATTAACACCAGTGTTCCTAGTGGGATAACCCCAGTTATCCCCACTGTATGGGTAAGCGGCCTTATTACCAAAACTACAAAGCACATAGGATGCAATGAGCTCCCCTGTACCCCAAATAGCAATGGCTGTTGATAACAGCAGTGGGGGTTTGAACAGGCAATCCCAGTTGGGTATTGTCTGCAGGCAGAGTAACTGGTGAGGATGGTTGTTTCTGGTATGTGGGGCAGAGACCCCAGAGCATGTGAGGAGGTACCCCAGGAGTAAGTGAGGGAAGAAACCCCAGAGGAATATGAGGAGGGATCCCAGAGTTATGACAGAAGAGAATCTGTTTGGACTGTCCTGGACTCCTGGAGTTTGCACCACATTGTTGGGACTGCTGCACTGACCTGACTTTTTTTTTGGACTGTGCCTTCTCTCCCAGAAAACAGGGAAGTCACACAAGTCATAAAATTGCATTTATCTGTGATTAAGGCATTTTGGTGCCCAAATCCATTTAGACTCCATACTGTCATTTGTTCTTAAACAGTGACAAGAACATTGATAAATAGTCTGGGGAAAACCAGCATAGCTTTTGTGCAGGAAAATCCTAACTCATTGCCCTTCTGGAGTTCTCTGAGTGTATCAATAGGCATGTGGATAAAAGAAATCCAGCAGACATACTTTGTACAGATTTTCAAAATGTTTTTTTTTTTTTAATTATTATTATTATTATTAAAGAAAACAGTTGCAGTACGACCAGAGGGGGGAAAAATAAATAAAATAAAAAAACCTGTCACAGCATAAACAATATGAACCAAAACACAAAGCTTAATGAACACTGTTCAGAATCAAGAGAAGACAGCACTGAGAGACCTCCAGGCACTGAAGCTGGTTACAGCTACTTTCAGCTTCTTCATCAATGATCTAAAGAAACCACTATACTGTGAAATCTGGAAGCCTTCTGCCAATTCTAAGCTCTTTCCAGTGGTCAAAAGCTAAGACATTGTCCAGGAATGCCAAAAGGCTTTGGCAAATTTAGTATGTGGGCAAAAATTTAGTGGATAAGCCTCAGTGCAGATAAGAGTAAGGTCACGGGAAAAGTACCTGAAAACCTGCATACACAGAGCTGAACTCAAAAAAAAAAAAGTTGCAATTAAGATTTTGGAGTCATCTCTTGCAGTTCTCTGAGATCATTGGCTGGATGTGCAGCAGCAGCCTAACAAAGCCAGCAACATGCTGGATGTCAACAGAAAGGTGTTGAGAACAGGACAAAAACCATTAGTGTGCCATTTTAAGAAACATTGGCACACCCACTTTTGGACTGCTATGCACAGTTCTGGTGTCTGCATCTGAGGAAGGAGCTAGGACTAGAGCAGGTGCAGAGAAGGGTAACTAGATGTTTAAGTGGCTGTATAGATGAGGAGAGACTAGAAAGTTTGTGACTCTTCAAGATGGGGCTGAGGAGGTCTTGCAGTATCAGAGAACCATAGAGTCATAGAATGGTTTGGGTTGGAAGAGACCTTAAAGACCATCTAATTCCAACCCCCCTGCCATGGGCAGGGACACCTGTCACTAGACCAGGTTGCTCAAAGCTCTATCCCACATGGCCTTGAACACTTCCAGGGATGGGACATTCACAGCTTCTCTGGGCAACCTGTTCCACTGCCTCACCACCCTCATAGTGAAGAATTTCTTCCTAATATCTAATTGACTGATAACATATATAATACTTCCTCTCACAGTGGGCATTAAACTCATGGAGGACAATAGTGGACGGAGATAGTATTATCATATACAAAAAGGGGTAGACATTCACGGACAAGATCGTTAATGGATAACACAAACAGAAGTCAGCGATGTACCTTCTGACATTCCTAATACAATAATTGTGGGTGATAAAACAATAACAGGGAAGTGAATGGTGAAAGTGACAAACAAACTGAATTTCACATGTGCTGTACACAGCAAAAGAAATATTAAATACAGCCGGCACCTTTGCTTTAGAGTCTTAAGGGTGGATCACACAGGGTTAATAACCAACAGAAAAGACGCTTGTCAAAAGTTGTAATACAAATTCCTCCTGAATATCCCATTCCTTTTATTCATCATCTCTCTCGTAGTAGCTGTCTCAATTTTGACACTGCTTATAAGTTCCCTAAAACGCCTTCTTGCCTGATTTTAGAATGGTAGTTTTTGATCTGTTACTAACAAAAAGGAAAACAAAAGACTGTTTAAAACATATTTAACTAAATGACAACAGCACACAGTAACTTTGTCAAACTACCTTAACTCAGAAGAGTAAAATAGATATCAGCAGAGCGGGCTGGCATTTACCTAACTCCAAATTGTCAGAAACTGTTTGTGTGCCACACCATACAAATTCTGAATTCATCCCTTGAGATATCAGCAAAGGGGAAAGAAACAGGAGCTATCCAGAGTCCCAAACACAGAGTTAGAAACACAGCCTTTACAAATTCATCTCTTCCAAACTAGTCTAGAAACCATTATATACACCAGCTCCATTGCAGCTCTGCCCATTGCCTGAGAAATGTTTAGAATAATCTGCTTAGAGCAGAGGGGGAAAAAACACATGGAATGAGTTAAGAAATGCAGAACTTTGAGACTACAGCAAGCCCCTGCCAAACTGTAATACGGCACATACAGTAGCAAGAGAGACCAACTTTTGTAATTACTTTCAGTTCCCCAATTAATAGTTTTTTTTTCTTTTTCTTTTTTCTTTTTCTTTTTTTCTTTTTTTTGGGGGGGGGGGAGGGGGGTGGGGGGAGAGGAGGTAGGGGGAAGACAGGGGACACATCTTTTGGCCAGATGAAGGAAACAGAGGTTCTTGGTAACTGTTTTTTGAGCTTGGACTGTCAAAATTACATTGTAGGTTTAAGCACGTACTGTCAGTTTTCAGTACAGTATCCATTTTGACTAAAAATGCACTAGGTTCAGCAGAGAAGCCTGTTCAATGAAAGACTATGGAATTCGGGCTCCTGAGTCGCTCAAGCCTTTTTTTATGTGCTTTGATGCTTTGTCTAAAAAATGAATATTAAATTATCAACTCTTTTAGACAACGGTGTTTAAATTAAACTTAAATGAAGTAAAATGGAAATGGACAGCAGCACAATCTCAACATAACTTTGAAAAAGTTAATGTTTGACAGATTTTCTGTTTAACTTATTCTTTGTGACTACCTTTCTTCTGCAGTATTATGAAAACAAATAATAAAAGTAAAGGGCTTGTGTATGAGAACCAAAAATGAGGCAGTTTTAAATTCCCTTCCTTATATTACAATTTCGGTACCAACACTCATTAAGTCAACCAGATACGTGATGGAAGAAATGGGCTTTTAATTTGCTTCTTTATTTTTTTCACCACTAAAATAATTTTGAACAGGCAAGATACTTAAAAATATAAATATATATATTTGTATCTTTTTTAGGGCTTCATCAGTTTCTTAATCTTCTAATCCATATAAGCAAATCTATCAAATTACTTCCTTTGGATATGAGTTTGCTAAGAAAATAAAAAGTATCACCGCTAGGGGATGCTGATAGTAAACCAACAGATCTTTTCATTTGATATTAGTGTCTTCATTTTATCATTTTCTTTGTAAAATTTGTTTCATATTAGAACTTTATACCAAAAGAGAACAGATTAGAAATTTATCCCAAAAGAAAACAGGTTAAGTTTGGTAATTGAAGTCCTGAAGAAGAATTATTAAAATATTTTTTACATCTGCATTTAGGAGAACAAAGATGTTATGCAAATAACAGCCCAGAAGTTTCTTAGGTTCTAGTATAATAAAATGCACTTAGTGCTGTTTTGCTCATCAACTTGGATTTGTATTTATGTAGTAGCTATGTGAAAAATAGGGTCCTCTACTTGTTCTATGTCCTTGGTGAATGGGATGTAGAGAAGAGGAAGAAAAAATACACAAAAGGTTTGTGGAAAAAATGAAAAATTGAGTTTTATTTCTCCTAGACATTTCAGTTTCAGAAGCAGTTCAATACTTAAATGGGGTCAAAAACTAAATAACAAATGTAACTAAAGCAGGCAAAGTTAAGATCCTGTTTTATTGTTATCATGAATACCCACCCCTCCATGACAATTGAGATGTAAAATGAATATGAATACCTAAATAATTTGTTTTTAATCATCAGTCTGGTTTTATATTTTTTACATTTTTATTCAGTTCAGGAAAGGACAAACTTTTAAAAAGGCTGTTGTTTGGTGAAACACACTGTGAGATGTTTTTTCCATTTTTACTATTAGGATGTTTTTCCTGGAGTCCAAAAAATAAAAATAAAAAAAAAAATCCTTACCTATGTTCTGTTTATCTTAAGTATCAGAGTCATTTATCTTTGCTGTTTTCACTTGGAGTTTATCATCTTTGGAGCCAGGTCCCGATACTGGATACTGGAACTAACAAGTCCTCACAGATCAGCCAATTTACAAGTTTTCATGTGCTTTTAAAAAGAGGAAGGAAAATAACTTTAAACTTCTACCTGCAATTTAATACTTTTACTTAATAAGTATACTGTGCTTTGAAAGTGAATGAGCATAGTATACTACAGTGAAAGCAGAGTTCACAGATGACCTACAATTTGCTTTCCCAACCAGCACCCGTGTGCAGAAGGAAGTCATGGTGTGGTCAGACCCAGCCAAAGGCAAAACTCTTAACAAGACAAAAGAAATTCAAAATTATGCAAGATACAGTAGCTAGCTGAAAAATCAGAATATATACAAGTCCTTCCACAGACAGGTAAAGACAGCAATGAAGTGGTTTAGGATTTACACCTTTGTATTAATGTATCACACTGGACACAAATTCTACCTTGTTTCATCTAGTACAACACCATCTGAAATGGGAAAAATATTTTTCAGGGGAAAGGAAAGACAAGTAGCTAGGATTTACTAATAACTGGCATGAATATATATGACCTGAATTATTTGGGTATGCGGAAAAAGACTAGTTTGGCCATACTGGCCATTTTTATTATGATTTGATAGCAGAGGATGGAAATCACTAAGTATTTTTAAAATATTAAAGTCATTTATCTTCCCTGCTGCAATACAGTTTGGTTGTGAAGTTTGTAGTCTGTAGGTCAGATCCTGAGGGGTACAGTCACACACTTGCAAGTATCTCATATCTGGCCACTTTATTGTTCACAGAAAGAATCCAGGTCTATAAGTCATATGAATCTAAACCAGCTGCTGGGAGTTTCCTGGCAGTTGTTTTCAAGTATGAACAGATATGGAAGTTAGATTGTGCCAGTCTTTATGTCCCGTATGTTTGTAAATTCCTGTGGAAGGAGCACTTAAAACACAGAGCTGTATATAAAATACTGTATATTTCTATATTTATATAGAAAATATTTCTATAGCCACAATTTCATACTGATGTTTGTATCATATTCTTCTATGTCTGTTGTATTTGTATAGATTTACATCAGACTGGTTCCCTGCACTATAAGCAATTGAATTGATTGAACTAACAGTTCAGAGAGATTAGTGGCTGAGAAGCTGCTGTCCACAATTTAATCACCATTTCAGGCTACCAAAGCAATGATAGAAAAGTTTTGATATCGGCTACCAGGCTGGAAAATAGCAATGAATCTAATATTCTGCTATGCATCAGAAGGATACAGAACATACGTATATATGTACTCACATCAGCATTATTTATATATTTGTGATGAAACTAAGCATGTAGTCTGTAACTAAGAAGTTGTGGTGATGGGCAATGATTTTCTGAATTTCTCATAATACTGGTAACAGAAGAGTATAATATCTTATAGCATCATAATACCTTATGGTTTCACAATATTGTCAATACTTTTCTAACCTGATGTGCATGGAAACTAAGGTCTTTCACTTTCCTTCCTCTCCTCTTCCCATATGTCCTTATTGGTCTGCCCCCATTAGAAAGGTATTACAAATGTTGCAAATTGTCTCCATCATCAGTCTAGGTTTTGGGACCTCTTAGTTTAGTGCAGTCCCTTCCATTGCCCAGCCCTGTATTGGGATTAACAGGCTCCCAGTAGCCTCACTAGTGCTACAGTTCTGCTCCACCTTGCTCCATGGTTTTCTTGGGGAGGCATAGGAGCATGTCATTCAAAGAGGAGAAAAAAAGGAGATACAGCCCCACACCTCTCTCCATCGCTGCTGCATCAGCAGTAATTGTGGGTGAAGAGGGAAGAAGAGGAATTTGCGAAGAAGCAAATGCATGCAAGATTGTGCAATGCTGCATGGAGTAGTACTGATGTACAACTTCAGTAGTACTGATGTACAACTTTATTAAAACTAGTATCTCTTTAGTACAATATGTATTAAGAATGGTGAAACTACATACTGAGTGTTAACAGAGAATAATATCCACACCAGAAATTCAAATCACACATTTTTTTCATTCCAACACATTTCCACTTACAGATTATATGCTCTGAGCATTTCTGTACTGCTCGAGAAAGCAGAGGTGATAACTGCAAAATGAAAAAATAAAACACCTTCTCCATGTGTAGTAGGCCTAACCATAACCATCATTTCTTGTACTTTATCTCATAAACAAATGGGATTCCAAGCAGGTCTTTTTAGCTTAATTCTGTTTATCAATACAAACCTCCTAAGGAAGGACTTATTTCACCACGAAACTATCAATGTTTCCCTCTTACTTCCACCTTATTTCAATCTCAGGAAAGTCTCATTTTATTCAAGATACTGTTAGTTCTTCGATTATTTAGTTATTTATATATTTTAATTCAATAAGGTGAAATAGAAGCATAAGTGATATTATTTGTGTAATTCAAACAATAGCAAAATAAAACAGATACTATTCTATTTTCTATTCTAGATACATAACAATTTATTTTACAGTTGTATTAAATTAAATTGTAAGTAACATCATTTAATTGCCAGGGTATATGGATGAAGGTATCTCACACTCTTCTAGGGCTGGTTTATCCACAAGAGTGACATGAGAGCAACATGGCAACAAGGATAATTCTCAGTAAATCAGTAAGCAACCCATACTCTTCAGTCCACACTAAACAAAAACAAAATCACATTGACTTCAGAATGTTCATTAAAACCTTCCATCTCCAAAGCAAGGTCAACAAAAATTTCAGGAGAAAGACTTAATTCCCTTATTTGCTCTAGACTGAAATATGGCCAGAAATGATCTTGATCTCCAGCAATAAATTCTAACACAGCTGCAGCCAGACCACTGAAAATGCTACCAAACCACAGCATCATCCTGATCCAGCCCATGTGAATCATCCTTAGATAATTCAGATAATTATTCTACTTTAGAGAGACATTTTAGAATGATGTCTTGAGAGAAAAGTAAGTCAGTAAGCCTGAAGAAGAAATGCTTATTAAAAAAAAAAAAATCAACCCAGGAGATAATCTTGACTGTGGTCTCAGTTGTGAACAATGTGGCCATGTTTAGATTCATGCACTTGGACCAGCAGAGTGGAGTTACAGTTCCCCAGTCTCACCTGAACTCCACTGTCCCCTCCAGCTTCTGCAGCTGAGCTCCTTCTTTAAAAAAAAAAAAAAAAAAAAAAAAAAAAAAAAAAAAAAAAAAAAAAGGGGGGGGGGGGGGAGGGGGGGGGAGAGTCAAGATACCTGTGTAACCTCATTCTCAGAAGTACTTTTAGACCCTTCTGATTAAGACCAGCTTTTGTAGCTTGTCTTAATGAGTGGGGAATATGATCTTTGGCTGTCTGCCAGAAAAGAAAAAGAAAATTAAGATGTATCCTGAGAAATTTTCATTGAAATTATTGTGAGCCTATTTAAACAATTAAGGATCATTTCAGGAACAAAATGAAAAATAATTAAAGAAGGGGAGATCACATATATGGAACATAAAGATCCTAGCACAAATGAAAGAAAATAAAACAGTGGAAAAAACTGTAGTAGTAATAGATGCCAGACCTTGCAAACACATGGAATTCCACAACAAAATCACTATGTCTTACCTAGAATTCACTTGAACTGCTGTTCATACATGACAGTCTTGTAAGAAGAGCTCTTTGATTTGTGAATCAAAGAACTCTTACCTTGATTGTCTGATAGCTTCAGGATACAGCACCTAAATCATACCTACTCCAATGCAACTTTCATCCGTCTCCAACTTGCTAAATTTACCCCAAATTCAAGTATCTTATTAAACCATCACATCTGGAAATTTAAGGGAATAAAAATCACTTGCAGAATAGTTTTATTCTTTGTGGCTCTACCTTGCCAGAGGCAGCCAAGCACAGTTAGATAGTGTTCTCAAGTGTGAAATAATGTCCTCAGCCACCAATTCAGGCTGCCTCTAAGCAGCAGTCTACCAGAGTTTTAGTACCATGGCTAAACTGTTGAAAAGAGACTATATACTCATCCACACAGAAACTTTTTGAGACTGAAAATGAAGAAAAAAAGAAGCCAAGAATAGTAAAGGCATAAACTGTTTTCTGACAAAATGTTTGTGAAGTTAATGGAGTTTTTCCCAGCAGTCAATGGCTCAAAATAGCATCTCCCCCCCTCCCCCCCCCTCCTTGGTCCTTACACTTGTTAGCCCTTTGCAAAGAGTGACAAGAAAATATAAAATATTTCCAATAATGAACTTAGCTTTCTTTTGTTAAGGCAGCTTTTGTAAGCAGTTAATATCCTTGAATGTATTCATTTAATTAAACGTATTTATTACTTCAATTTACTCAACAGAAGCTGGCAAGAATTACTTCATTTAATCTCTAGACTGCACACCCACACACGCTTTGCTGCAAGAATTTTAGATTTAGTGTTTGAAACCTGAGATCTTCTTAATTGCAGAGGGTCATGAATATTGCTTCTTGTCTTCACCTGACTCCTGTCATCAAAGAAGTGTGGAGGGAAGCAGCTGGGACTGAGAATCTCTCAGGAAAAGAAGAGAAGCAAAAGGGAATTTTAGGAAATTTACATCTCTGAGGAGTTTGGAGGTAATAAAGGCCTTTCTAGGAAGCTGAACCAACTTTAAGCTTGCATGTATACATAGCTGTATCCGGGATTTGATTTTTGAAATTGTTCCTGTGCCAGAGCCTCTGAATAGAAGTCAACTAGGCTGTGTAGTGTTAAAGTTATATACTTATAAAACTTTTGGTGTATGACATGAAAAAAATCAGTTTCACTATTTTGATAATTTCTTGCACAGATACTGTAAAATCTGTCATTCACTGAAATATAAATTTTCCTTGTATTCCTGAATATCATGTTTAGTTATTCAAAAAGGGAGCCAATCAATGCTACTCCACTTTGAAGTGGATACATTCTGAGATATGTTGACATATGTTGACAGAGCTTTCTTCAATATAAGTATTCATGTTCATTAATTAATTAGACTCTGCCCATACAAAGCCATTTTAACAGAGTTTTGCAAAGCTGTGATGTTCCATTACTGCCTGTTATTTCTAACAGTTGTAGAAAACTCACATGAATTCCCAGATAATTTTAAAATACAGTTGCTAAAAAGCTTAATTTATTTGCAATTTAGAGGACTGATTTGCAGCTGACAATCAGACAGGGCAGGTACCAGCAAATTCATAATAAATATCCTTATGGCTCCCAGGGGAAGATCCTTTATCAACCTTAAAAAGGAACATTCAAAGGGCATTGACAGACAAACAGTGACCTGGGATGAACCTCACCAGGCTGTACCCTGGTGTGTGCATGAGTGGAGCTCCTCCTGGGAGGCTAACAAACAACCCTGACAGAGATGTAAAAATATAGGCAGCAATTTTTCTTCACACATAGAAAATCAGTGGCCTACCAGACCAAAGCTTCTAAACAGAGTCTGTAGGACTTCTGCTTCTCATATGAAGTATGATGGCAATGAAGGGGTTATCACAGCATATTTTCCCCAGTTGCTCTAAATGTGGCTGGCTAAGAATTCAGGAAATATTTGCAATAGTCCTATGCCAGCACCTGATTGTGAAAGTCTGATTAGATTGAATTACTGAATGTATTGTCTAGTTTGCATAATAGAACAAAGAAAGGATACACCCTTCTATTAATCCTATACACAGATCTGAGAGAGTACTGTATTTCCACACTGAATATATTTTCATTTTTTCTATTTTCATTTTTACCCCATTGGGTTGTAGTTTAAAAACGCTACCATGCTTTAAGTATAACTCTTGTTTTAGTGCTATCAGGTTCTAGAAAATCCTAGGGTCATCCGCCCCCAAGCTAGCATGTTTTTAAACATGAACAGATTTTCTACTACATGGTATTTGTTGACATGTATTAACAATGAAAAACAATTTTCCCAGCCATGATAACATCACAGCAACAGTCAAGGAACACCTAACTAAACCTGAGCCTACATTTATTTTACTGTGGCACACTTATAGCTAAATAAGAGATTTGAATTTTGGCAAGTATGGGGAAATCAGAGATAAACTGAAACATCCAAAAACTTTACTTTCCCCTCCAAGGGGAGTCTGCTGGTTGCTTTCAGTCTCTCATTCTCTCTCACGTGAGCAGAGTTGGAACATGTTTTCACAGACAGTTTTTCTACTTGGATTCAGATACCTATGAATATACTGCATCATTTATTTCAGACATATGTCTCATGCCCCAGGGAACTGGGCTACAGATTAAAAATGGTGGGTTTGGGGTCATAAACCTATCAGGAATTTGACGAATATACTGAGCTTGTTACAATAAATATAATATAAATGTAATGCTACCAGAGTGGAGCTGCTAGTTTTATCCTTCTTGTTTGTTTAATGTTTTTTGCTTCCTGTCTCATAAAGGCAGAGCTGTGTCTGCAATGATAACACACATCAAACATTCTGAAACAATGAAGACCCTTAAATGTGTAATGAGTGATGGTTGGACCAGATGATCTTGAAGGTCTTTTCCAACCTTAATGACTCTATGTTTCTATGAATTCATAATCAGAACACTAGGAAGTGACAGGTGCAAATGTTAAACTGTAAGATTTGAAGCATTTGTAACAAATGAAGATAGGAAGGTCCAGCATCCTGGAGTGAGTTCCACAGAGTTAATCATTTATAGAAGACAGCAGCAAAAAACATGAATGGGTGGAGACAGGAAGAATATTCACTGACATGGATAGAAGAATGCTGTGCTTTTGGGCATTATGGCCATTTTATCTGTTCAGGAGGACAGGATCAAACAAACATGAGAAACCTTGCAGGAAAGATGTCATTAATGTAAAAACAGGAGCTCCTGTAATGAAGACTATAGTCCAAATTACATAAAAGAAGGAGGAAAGCAGACAGGGATATTGGTATCATCTGCATCACTCAGTTCTACAATAGAATCAATTTTTTTTTTCTTTATTACTTTGGACAGACCGCAATTAGACACAACCACAGAAGGGATTAGATGTTTAGAGAGAATATAGCTGTACGGTATGGTTGCAATTGCTTGGTTACCATCTAATGCTCATTTTCAAGGCCCAAGCCAATAACTTTCAGGATAAACATCTTCTAACATCCTGTTCCACTGCTTTTAAAAGTACACTATTGTTCGTGAGGTCAGAGTAAGCAAACCAAGGGTGAATCATAGAATCATTCAGGCTGGAAGGGACCTCTGAAAGTTGTCTAGTTCAATCCCCTGTGCAAATAAGGTCCAGTTAAAGTAGGTTGCTTATGGTCTTATCTAGCTCAGTTTTCAATCTCTCCAAGAATCGAGATTCTACAGCTGCTTTGAGCAAATTATTCCACTATTTGACCACACTCGGGAGTAAAAATAAATAAAGAAAATACTTATATCTCAAAGAAATGTCTCACGTACCAACTTATGCCCCTCATCAACATGCATCTCCAAAAGGACTCTCTCTCCACGTTTTCTAAGCTATCCTGCTAGGTAGCTCTAGACAGCAATACAATTTCCCTATCAGCGTTTTCTTCTCAAAGCTTTCAGCTCAAAGCTGGATTTGTTCAAGCCCAGTTCTCTCAGCTTTTCTTCATACACCATACACTCCAGGGAGCATCCCACTGGGGAGCCTAAAACAAGACACAGTGTTACAGATCTGGTTTTCCTCTGCCTAGCAAAGGGAAAAAAACACATCCTTTGATCTGATGGCTACAGTGATGATAACGCAGCCCAGGATGCAGCTGAATTTCTTCGGTGGAAAGACACACTGCAGGCTGATGGTCAATCTGTTTTTCACCATGATTCCCATGCCTTTCCTCCAAAGTTGTTTTCCATACAATGCCAGTCAGCCCCAAAATTTCATTGGTGCATGGGATTATCCCATCCCACATGTAGGACTATGCACCTGACTGTATTTGACATCAAGCAGCATCTGCAAACAGTTTCTCCAGCCTACCAATATCCTTCTGAAGAGCAGCCCTGTCCTCTATCATCTGCTGAGAGCACAGCAAGCGTCCCATCTCTGTTCCCTCACTCACCATATTGCACAGAATTAGCCTTAGAACTGACCCCTAAAGGACATTGCTAGTAAGCAGCTACCAACTGGACTCTTTCCCTTTAATCCCTTTGAGATCACAATTATATGCCCAAATGAAAAATGGACAATTATGGCTCTTGAACTGCCTGTGACTTGTGGGAGGGTATGACTGCATTGAAGGTTTATACCACCAACAGCAGCAGACAGTCCCAGAGCAGGAGCTGATGGATGGTCCAAGTCCCTGAATGTGGGAGGGAATGAATCAAACAAGAATGACAAGACCCACACATTCATCTGAAGCCACACTATTGAGTCAACAAGACTGGCCACAGTTGAACCAATGAAGATTTCTGAGAGCCATTATCATCTCCCAGCTGAGACCTCCTTCTGGGATGCATTGTGCAATGTAGCCCTGGTAATAGAAAGGGTAGTCACTTCTGACAAAAAAAAAAAAAAGTCCTTTGATGCTGACCCCCTGCAAGATCCTCATAGAGAAGCTGTACGAGCTGGGTGAGCAGACAGTGAGGTGGACTGAAAACTGGCTGAATGGCTGGGCCAAGAGGGTTGTGGTGATGAAGTCCAGCTGGAGGCCAGTAACTATCAATGTACGCCAGGGGTCAATACTGGGTCTAGTCCTGTTCAACATCTTTTTAATGATCTGGACAATGAGGGTAGAAGGCACCCGCAGTAAATTCGCAGATGACACTTAACAGGGCGGAGTGGCTGGTATGCCAGAGTCACACTGTCATACAGAAGGATCTCAACAGGCTGGAGAAATGGGCTGACAGAAACAAGGAGCAGTGTAGAGTCCTGCACGTGGGGCAGAAAAAGACAGTACTTTCACCAGTACATGTTGGGGCCACCCAGCTGCAAAGCAGCTTTGCAGAATACCTCCTGGGGGTCCTGGTAGACACCAAGATGAATATGAGTCAGCAATGTGCCCTTGCTACAAAGAAGGCTAATGGTATCCTGGACTGCATTAGGCTAAGTATAACAAGCAGGTCAAGGGAGGTGATCCTTCCCCTCTAGGATCCTGGTGAGGCTGCACCCAGAGTACTCTGGCCAGTTCTGGGCTCCCCAGTATGAGAGAGACACAGAGATACTGGAGAGAGTCCACTGAAGGGCCACAAAGATGATGAAGGGTCTGGAGTACCTTTCCTATACGGAAGCACTGAGATTGCTGGGACTGTTTAGCCTAGAGAAGAGGATCTCAGCATCCTGAGGAGGATCTCATTAAATGTCTATAAATACCTGAAGGGAGGGCAAAGAGCCAGGCTCTTTTCAGTGCTGCCCAGTGACAGAACACTAGGCAGTGGACACAAAGTGAAACACAGGAGGTTCCATCTGAACATCTGGAAGCACTTCGTGCTGTGAGGATGACCAAGTACTGGCACAGGTTGCCCAGCGGGTCTGTGGCATCTCCCTCCTTGGAGATATTCAGAAGCCATCTGGATACAGTCCTGGGCAACCTGTTCTAGGTGGCCCAGCTTGAGCATTTGGTTGGACCAGATGACTTCCAGAAGTCCCTTCCAACCTCAACCATTCTGTGATTCTGTGAAAACAGTGTTCTAGGAACACTGTCATCTCAGTGGGATTCTGGGCAAGGATCAATTCAGCTACACTGACTGCAGAAAAAGGGATATATCAGTAACAGATACAGGGCCATGAATATTCACATCCTTGCAATATACACAGTGAAAACAAACGTTCTATGGAAAACAGTCTTATGAGACCTCGACAGAGGCCACCTAATGAGGACCTAGATGATGACTTGGTGTAACCTTTCCTTATTCATGGTAGAGTCTTGCACTTAACATCAGAAAAGTGCTTGTACATTTTAACACATTTACTCTAGCTTAAAACAACAAAATGCTGGATGGGATGTAGGGCCAAACCATTCATTGTATGAAGGAGGGAAGATTGCTTTGTTACAACAGACCCACAAAATAGGAAATCTGGGTTCTACTCCAGTTTTATAGTAGACTTCCTATGAAACATTAACCAAACCTCTTTGAGCCTCTGTTAAAATTTATCTACAAACACTATTACAACTTTACTGGGAATTTCAGTGAGTCAAATAATAATAGAAAATAGGATTACTTCTTTCATTGTGTGCTTCACATCTGCTAAATACTATTTATTTTAATAACGAATACTTACAAGTTTAATGGTATCTGCAAGAGTTTGAGATATTTGTTGGAAAATGCAAAATGTTACCATTGTTTGCAGTCAAGTGCTGTGTCATTTTCTTCAGAATATTTAGATCAAGGCATTGACAAATCTCCAAACCAACTTCCTCCACACCCCAGCTCTTCCCCTGGTGGTGCAGGGCTTATAGTACTGCCATCAACTAGGCGGATCCTCTCACCAACATTACGAGTGAAGCCACTCAAAGTTTCACTTTGAAAAAGGAAATGCATTTTCCTGAAAATGTGCCAGATTCTACTCCACCCCTAAGTCTCTGCACTCATTAGTTACACATAGTTTAATGGCATGAATGCTGCAGGGGAGTTGGTGATCCATTACTACTCTATCACTGCATTTTTAGTCACAATGACTCACTTTATTGCTTTATAAAAGAAAGCATGACTGAGAAAGGGTGCAGTACTGAACTGTGCAAATAAATGAGCCCATAAATCTTAGGTGATTCTAGAATTTTCTATTGCATCTCAAAAATAGGGAACCATTAGCTGAAATGAGGTAGGCTTTTCTCTAAATAGCAAGTATTTAAAACCATATGTGGAAGAACAACAAAAAACATACTCTGACTATATAGAGACAGATAGATATGAAAAGAGAGATAAGTTAGCTATGACAACAGCTTTGTAAGCTCTACAACACTCAATTAGCAGATATAGGAAATAACATGAAGTGCACTATATCCAAGGTAGTACCTGTAAATGTCATACAGCAATGAACTACTTATAAAAGAATCATGATAACATATAACAAATATGTGACATGGCTGCTTCAGTTATAATTCCCCATGTTAGTAGCCTTCAAAACAAAACTCTCAAGAATAAGTCTACTGGAGTCATCCAAAGAAATTGGAAGAATAGGTGGTAAAGGAAGCTACCCTCTATTTCTGAATGGTATTCCTGATAACCTAACAAACCTTAGCCAGAAGTTTTCTGAAAATATCAATGAGTTCTATAACGAGAGTAACCTTCAATAATGAACATTATTGTTGACTACATTTCATTGTACATTAATCGAAAGTGCCTATTTATCCCTATTTATCCAGTTATTTGAGGATGGTTGAAAAAAGCATACTTCCCTAAATATTTAATTCAATGTGTTATTCACCCTATTTTCAAAATAGTGCCAAACTAAGTTTCAACATGAGATGATGACAAATTTCATTTGGAGAAGAGTGACATAAAATATTTTTATATTCTGAATGTCTTCCACTCTAAAATATGTGCCAGATTCAGAATTCCTGAAAATACAGCCAGACTCTTTTATCGTCTGGTTTTTGCTCCTCTGCTGAGATACCATCCCTTCTACAAATTTCTGTCAGCAAAGATGACATTAAGACAAATCTAAGAGCAAATTTTTCAGAGATGCTAATCCTAGGAAGATTTAGTAATAAGTGTGTAATTTAAGTTAAAAGAGGTAGGTTGGATTTGAACTGTCCATACAAATATTAAAATCCTAAGTATGGCAATACCCATCAGGTGTATTGTTGCGAAATTCCACTGACTCATGGATATGCATATCATGATTTCTCATACAAGAAAAGTTTCTAAAGAATAATTGCAGGGGAAGAAAATAACAGCATGATAAATGACATTTTTAGTAAAATAACCTTTAACTAAGTTTGCGCCAAAAGGTTAGTTGTGTTTGTATCTTAGATATAGTTTAAATAGCAAAAATATATAGCATTTTTTCCTATCAGTCACTCATCATTTCAGGAAATCTCCTATTGACTGAAAACTATTACTTCTAGGGCTTATCAATGCATGTATAAGTCTCTCTTATCTTAAGGCTACATAATTTCAAAAGGAATTGTGTGTAACGTGCTTCACAGAAGTAATTAATAAGTGATTAATTTTGTAATTCGTGACTTAAGCTCAGTAATCCATAACTCAATAGGATCTAAAAGAAGACACTTGAAAATGAATTATGTGCTTAGAGGGCATCTGAATTCATCACATTGTTCAACATCAGTTTCTGTTAAAGAAAGACTAGGAAGTTTCATTTTAATTTTGCTGAGGACTTGTTTGTTCATTTTCATGCACAGAATTATGGCTTATACCTTGAAGAGGTAAAAGTGTTCTAAAGCATGGAACTGTATTTTTAAAATTGTTTAACTTCCTTAAGCTCTTGGACAAGGTCCTGGTTTTGACTATGTGGCCACAGATACAAATAAACTTAATTGATTCTCTTTTTCATTCCAGAAGATACCAGGCTATTACATATTTGAGTTTCCTCAGATGTCATAGATTTAGATCTATCCTGGTACATCTTTATATCTTTGGAAGTAGACATTCCCAATAATTCAGGTTACAGTTAACACAAATCAGCTCAAGTCTGAAAATAGTAAAACTTCATGCACATGGCAGTGAACTTCATGGACTTTGCATAGGCATTGTATTTTCTAAACTTCATTTGCATAGCTTTGTGTTAACTGTGCTTTTCTCTTGGGTACCAAAATCCTCCACTACCCAGAAAACCGAGAGAAAATTACAACTGGTTCTAAAAATAGATTTGGTTTTCAAGCTCACAAGCATGCCAGTGGCAGATGAAGACTCCCAGAGTCTTCATCTCCTGTGACCGTCACATCCTGAGGATCCTAACCAGGCACCAGTTTGTCTCAATTTTTTCATCCGAAGGTGATTTATAAATTTTGATCTTAATGCTACAAGCTAGACCATTTCACATCTCTTACCATGCTTAAGCAAATTCACTGTTGTGGAACCATATGTACTTAGTAGCACCTGAGTGATCCCAAGATCCAGCTACCCCAGGCAGTGAGGAAACTCCAAAAATAACCCAAACTATCAAATTACTTTGCAGAGTACTGAATACCACAGCAGCTACTAATACCGGGCAAAATCCTACATCAGGACAACCTGATCTAGTGGAAGGTATTCCCGCCCATGACAGGGGGCTTAGAACTAGCTGATCTTTAAGGTCCCTTCCAATCCAAACCATTCCATGATTCTGTGATTCTATGATCAGAGAAACAATAGGGCTTTAGTATTATTTCCATTTTATCAGTAACCACACTAAACAGAATGTGATATCATGACAAACAATAATAAAACATGCAGTTTGCTGTAACTGCAGGACTTTTGGCACAGAACTATTTGCTGCTCTCCTCAGGTCACCAATACCAGGTGCATATACATGACAGCACTTACCATGGTGGTTGATGTGACAAATAAGCAGAGGAAAAGGAAGAGAGGAGAGAGATCTCCCAAAAACATATCTATCAGAGCTATGCTTGAAAGAACTAGAATTCACTTTTTCTCCCCCCCCCCTCCAATTTTATCTTTACTTAGAAAAAAAATGTTAGCAGCAAACAAAACTAAACTAACTCACAGCCAACTAATTTCCTTCCAGCTGAGCAGTTCTTCTCTTATCCCTCTGTATTCCTTGAAAATAGAAGATATATAAAACTCCCAAGAAATACTAGTCACTAAGTCTAACTACTGGCTCCACACAGGACCACCCTAAAATCAGACCATGAGTCCGAGAGCATTGTTCAAATGCTTCTTGAACTCCAGCAGCTCAGTGCCATGACCTGGGGAGCCTGTCCCAGTGCCCGACCACCCTCTGAGTGAAGAACCTTTCCCTAACCCCCAGCCTGACCCTCCCCTGTCCCAGCCCCATGCCGTTCCCTCGGGTCCTGTCGCTGTCCCCAGAGAGCAGAGCTCAGCGCCTGCCCCTCCGCTCCCCTCGTCAGGGAGCTGCAGGCCGCCATGAGGCCTCCCCTCAGCCTGCTCTGCTCTGGGATTAACAATGCAAGGGACCTCAGCCACATTTCACATGTCTTCCTCTCCAGTCCTTTTATCATCTTCATAGCCCTCCTTTGGACACTCTCTAACAGTTTTGTCCTTATACCGTAGTGCCCAAGCCTGCACAAAGCACTCAAGGTGAGGCCGCACCAGCACAGAGCAGAGTGGGACAATCCCTTCCCTTGACTGGCTAACAGCACTGTGCTTGTTACACTCCAGGGTATGGTTGGCCCTTTTGGCTGTCCAGGCACATTGCTGACTCGTATTCAACTTCCTATTGACTAGAAACACCCACATATTTTTCTGTAGGCCTGCTCTCCAGCTGCCCATTCCCCAGTCTGTACATAAACCCAGGGTTGCTTTGTCCCAGGTGCAGAATCTGGCACATGTTCTTGTTAAATGCAAGGTCTCTCTACTCTCAAGGGAATCAACAGCTCCTCCTAACTTAGTATCATCTGCAAACTTAATTAGTACGCATTCAAGTCCTGCGTGCAGATCATGTATAAAGATCATTGAAGAGAACTGGCCCTAAAATGGCCCCAGGGAACGCCACTATAACCCTTTGAGCTCAACCAGTCAGCCAATTGTTCATGCATCATATTATGTGTTTGCCTAGCTGTATGCTGGACATTTTGTCTAGAAGTATGCTGTGAGAGCTGGTACCAAAAGCTTTGCTGAAATTAAAATAAATAAATAAATACATACATAAATAAAAATACATCAGCTGGCTTCTCTTCATCAACTAGATGGGTAACTTTGTTATAAAAGGAAATTAAGGTTGGTCCCTCCTTTTAAGAGGAAATTAACGAGGTCCCTCCGGAACCTTCTTTTCTGTAGGCTGAACAGCCCCAACTCTCTCAGTCATTCCGTGTAGGATAGGTGCTCCAGCCCCTTGATCATATTTGTGGCCCTCCTCTGGACTCACTCTAGCAGGTCCACATCCTTCTTGTGCTGGAGGCTCCAGACCTGGATGCAGTACTCCAAGTGGGGCCTCACAAAGGCAGAGTAAAGGGAGACAATCATCCAGAGAACTTAAGAGAAGAAAGCTAAAGGAGACAGGTTTAATCTACTCTTTGATATAAAGTTTTACTCTGACTTTTCATTGTACATACTTTAACAAACAAGGCATTGTCTAGTTCAGTGACTTAATGCCATGACTGGTCCCAATTACCCTTCACAAAGCTTTAGGTCTGTCCCCTAAGACTCGTTATTCTACTTCTGCACACAGAAGAACTTACACATTTCATTAATATTTTAACAAATCCCTCTTTATCTGTCACTTCAGCTGACACCCCACCTGCTAATCCATGCCCCACTCCTCTTCATCCTACAGCTCATGCTAGTGCAGTACCTTAAAATTTTGAAGGTATATTTGTGAACTTTCAAAGGAAAAGAAAATATTCTTCCTCCACAGAGAGCACTGGTAGTGTTATTAGTGTGTCAGCAGGTAATTTCCTGCTTCCTATGATCAGCAGGGCAGGAGCAGCAGCCACAGGCAGAGAGGATCCCAAATTCAACAATCAGTCAAGCTGATGGATAGGATCAGGATCAGCTGATTTTAAACTGAGAGAAGAAGTGAATTAAGATTTAAATCACAACTAGTGATAAAAGAATGTGGAATAGCAATTGGAATATACTTAAATATCTGGGGACCGCTGTAATAGCTTTCATTCTAGTGTGTATTGAAAACTATCAGGTCAGCTGGTAACAAGAAAATATATTCTGATTTTATTGTTGCTGAATATTGAAGTGGAAATAAACTAGATAAGCCTGTCTCAACCTTCCCATTTTATGTCATCTTAATATGTCAAAGACAGGAGAATTAGAGGCTCATCCGTGAATAAATTACCTCTTCTACACACACAGAAATGCTGTATAGGTTAGTGCCTCATTTTTTCTTCCAACCATCCTTCACTACAGTCGCAAATCTATGGCTAATTTTCAAATGGTATCCTCCATGAGTAATTAAGTTTAACTATCAAGGAAGCTAATATTCTCAGAAATAAAAAGTTTCATGGCGTATTCCCTCTATCTTACATTCAAATAGACTGTTATAAATTGATGGCACCACAGCTGACTTTTTCCTTCAAATGCCAAAGCCCTTCCTATGTAACAGCATGTGAATTCTAACTAGAAAGACATTATCCTTTATGAACTGCTTCACTGCAACACCATAAATCACTTTTCTAAATGAATTCTCCATGTTACATGAGCAAAATGCTGAACCTATCAATTCCTCTTGCTTTATGAGTCTTAGGACAGCACAAAGGCGTGAAAGCTGAAAAAGTATATATTAATCCTTCTGAAAATTCAAAGCTCAGCTAATGTAAAGAAACAAGCATGCCAGACATTGCTTATTTGAAAGACACACACGCACACGCACAAACATCAAAAGTGAGTAAGTCAAACAAGGAAGGTATTGCTGTCACATTTTCACAAGGAAATATAATATATGCCAATATACTGACTGTATATCAGCAAAATCTGATAACACTAATAAATACATCCACCTTAATATATTTAAATGGATATTCTTGTTTTGTTTTCTACTAACTGTTAATTGTACACTACCATCAAAAGCTACAGTACTTGCAAATATTATTAAATCAATAATTTTTAGATGTTAAATTAATAGCAGCATTACTAAAATCCAAGTCTGGAAACTGCTTACCATAGTAAAACGATGGTAGAAATATTCATTCACCTGACAATCTTTTACAGTGATTATGCTCAAGGCTTTGGGCCAATGGATGGTTTCAGAGGTGAAAGAAGGAGATGAATACCCCACAACAGCACCTTGGCTTCACTGGACAATCCTGTCGGAACCTCTTGTTGGGGTTTCAAGGTTACCTTTGGGATATTAGCTACACCAGAAACAAGTGTCAGTAGTGGAAACCAGGCTTCTTAGCTAGTAACTGCTAACAGTTAACGTACTTATAAATATGATTTTAAATACTTCCCTACCTTCCTCCACAGAGTCCCCAAGGTCAGGTGGAAGTTGTTGCTTTTAAAAGATATTACCTTTAGTGTCCTAAGGTGTGGTATCAGCATTTGGCTCTCTGCCAATCAGCTTCACAGAGGAGTCCCATTAGTTTCTACTTCAGTGCTGGACCAATATGACATTTTCACCCTTTAACTTCCTTTAAGATTGACAGAATCATGATCCTGGCATCACTTGGCTCTTAAAGTAATGCAAGACAGAACAGACACCTAGCTTGATTGCATTTGATTAAGAAAGACAGACAGCAAAGACAGGCTGTTGAACAGTTATTTCTCTCGGTACACTACAAAAGGTTAAACTGAGTCATTCCCAGCCACACACAACTGACTTCCTTGTCAGGGCAATGGCTTTGTATGAATAGTACAACTCCAGATTAGAAGAGTGATTCTACATATCTTCTGATAGATAATGATCTAATTATCTGTTAAAGTACCTGCCCACATCATATTGGCTTCTTTTCTACATGAGCTATTCCAGCTGCTAAATTACATAATAAACTCTCTATTGTGAAATTCACAAAAATACTCAGTGCTATTCCAAAGTCTTTTGAGTTCAATGCAAGCAGAAATATGACATCAAGATGAATTCTCTCCATATTGCTTTCCAAAGTCATACTAAATTTGTCATGTGAAGTAATCAATTTAGTTAGAAAATAATTTGTTTATAAGAAAATTTCTAAGCTATAGTCTCAATTATGGCCAGTACTGTGACAAACTTTGAAACTTCTAGCAAAGGACAAGACCCACTAAGATTTTTTGGTTGGTTGGTTGTAGTTTTTTTGTTTGTTTGTTTGTTTTGTTTTTTGTTTTGTTTTGTTTTTGTTTTTGTTTTTGTTTTAGGCTACCTAATTTTTCTCTTCAACAATGAAGAGAAACTGAAAAAACAGACATAATTTTCTTATCTTAAAACAAATGAGTTTCACCTCCAGACCACAACCAGAAAAATCATCAAGCTATTTAGGCGTAGAGAAATCAAAGCTGGCTGAACCCAAGAGACTAGTAAGACTAGAAATATGAAGAAAAGGGTAATTTGCTATTTAAAGTTCTTAGTAAATACAAGTTCCTTAAAACAAGTCAATATCTACCAGCCTGGGAATGTTATTTAACAAAAAACAAACAAACAAACAAACAAAAAAAACACAGACACAAGTAGTTTGTTATACCTTCTGACAAATTAGCCTTTCTCTTTATTTGGCAAAAACATTTGGCTTGATTCATTTCCTATAAATATTTCCATCACAGTTCAATGTCCATGGCTGAACAAATTTTTCCCTTGAGTAGAATACACAGATGAGCAACTACCAACTTCTACAGAAACATAATTGCCCCCAAAATCTTGACTAACAACAGTGTCTGAACCCTGCAGTGCCTCATCAATGTTTGGCAGCTTATACTGGCCTTCTAAAGCAACGTTGTAGTTTTTAGTAAGAATATTTGTCATGACATGAATTGCTTCTGATTTTCTAGCCAGAAAGGTCAAGTGGAACTGCTTGTCTATATTTATGTTTCAAATTAATTGCACTGGTATTTATATAATGCAAAAGAATCTGAGAGTATGCTTTGTTCCCAGGTCATGAATTCATGAATACAGCATTTTCTTAATGTTAAAATATGAAATGCAAGCCCAGAAGATATTATTGGCTAATTTAGTTTACAAGGAAAGTCAGAAGTTCCACTTATTTACAGAGTTCTAGCAATAATCTTTGAAGTAATGTGCATTTCATATAATTTAGCCAAAACTTGAGCTGTACTAGTAAGCTACCTTGGCTACATTTCCAAATGCAACTGCCAGTAGAAGGTATGTCAGGTCCCACTTTCTTGCCTTGACACAAGAGTTTATAACAAAATAAAGTTTTGTTATAACAAAATAAAAATGAAGCAAATTCAATTAATTCCAAGTAAAAACATCCCTGTGTGCACTCTATTTTACTGGCCCGTATCATGGTTTCAAGCTATTTATTCATACACATACATCATTACATAAATTTTCACACACACACACCATTTGTCTACTGGTTACTGTGCTGTTTTTGATGGCATAAGAGTAACTCACAACATCATATGAGACTGTAAATTTTCCTTTGAACTGTCTGAACTTCTTCAGTGTCCTCTCAGTCAAACGTGTGTGCACATACATACATGCACAGAAATGGACAGTCTTATGTTTTCAGATCAGTAACTCCTTGGAATTATTACATTGAGTAGGTCAAGTGGGTGATCTGTTTGGAGACTGCATCCAGTCTATTTGCTTTACCACCTCCTTTCACATTACCTCAAAACATAATGTTTTGTGGAAATTTTTCTTTCCCATCTGTTTTATCCAGTGATCTTCCATTTTTGCACAGTTGCTCTGCCAAGTTAGTTGAGGCTCAGAGAAGCTAAACAATTTGTGCAAGGTCACATAAGTCTTGGCTCAGCCAGAATTACCACTAAGAATTAAAAACAGATATATAAGTATATACAAGGTAGGGAGAAAAAGCTAAAACCTCAGCACTTTGAGTGTTATATTTTGTTTGCTATAGATAAGTTTAGGTAAATGTTGGTCCTGTCAAGACAAGGTTTTCTTCTTGTAGTAGATCCTCAGTTGTGCCACAGAACTCTTTTCAGACAGAAAGAGCAAGGTTCATCACAGCTTTTCTTTTCTTTTCTTGTATCACCCCTGAGGGAAGAACAAGCAATGTTGTACCTGATTTTTAAAAAAGGAAAGGCATAAATGGCTGCTGGTAGCAGCCATTAAACCCTCTCCTAGACAACAGAGACCCACTACTTGTTCTCTTCTTTCTTGGAAGCTGAGAGAAAAATAAGATGCTAGTCCTTTAAAGTGAAAACTAGCTCTTTTTTTTTTATCCTGTTTTTTAATCAACCTCATGCTTTATGCCTGCAAATGACTGCATTTAAGAGAATTGTGTGAAATACAATAAGACAGAGGACTTTATGAGGTAATAAGATTTCATCTATATTACTATTACTGTGGGTCTGTGAAAAAAAAAAAAGGTAAAAGGTTTGGAAAAAGAATGTCAAGAAAAGTCAGTGCCTCAGACATGGAAACGCTAAAGATTGGTTCAAAATGTGTTGTTATAGTTCCAAAATAAAACATGCATTACTATTAAGGAAATATGAGATATAGTAGTAAATTATCTTACTATTAATGATAGATGAGGTTTTAATAATATATAACCTCTATATGTTATATAGCATTTTCTATTTCTTGTCATCCTCCCAGCTGCGTGCCAACAGCTTCATGATTATTTAAA
The DNA here is from genome assembly GCF_964034855.1 of Anser brachyrhynchus. Taxonomy (NCBI): domain Eukaryota; kingdom Metazoa; phylum Chordata; class Aves; order Anseriformes; family Anatidae; genus Anser; species Anser brachyrhynchus. Next base: position 101,988,027 of record NC_137695.1, read on the forward strand.
GTATATATGTTTTCAAGTCTAAGAATTGAAACTTGTAAAAAGTCTGCAGAGGAGAAAAAAGCTTGAGTTCATACTGTTTCTTCTTAATTTCCCCAGCCCCTCAAAATAATTTGTGCTTAAAATGAAACACTGACTATCACCTGCTATCAAAAGGATAAGCATCTGTTTCCAACAGATCCCTAGAGAAAGGGAAGAATTTCAGTTGATTGCCACATTTTCACAATATCCGCCCTCTCAAATTAGAATTTGAGATTTTTTTAACCTTTTTTTTTTTGTATTATAAAAAGATACCTAATTTCTCTTCCTATAATACTTCCTCCAAGGTCAGTTCCAAATATGCAACATTTTCAATCTATCTCAACCTCGATAATGCATCAGGTAATGCACAAGCTTTTACAGTTTTAAATGCATGAGACCCCAAATTTTCTTACACCTCCCAGGATTGCAGATAGAAAATTCAGATCCTTCTAATATCCTTTTAGAGTTAGAAAATAACTCATTATGCACTTACTTCTTTTAATTACTTCCCACCATTTAAAACGATCTCTGGCCAAACTCCTTGGAGGTTTTCAGTTTCTTTCCTAAAGAAAAAAACTTACAGTATTTGACATGCCTTTCAGCATTAGTACTTTTGGACTAAAATATATCTTCCCTTTATTCATTATCAAAATCTATTTATATATTTCCATTGGGAAATATCTGAGACTCATGAAGCAATGAGAAAAAGCACTAATCCATTCATTAGCTGAGCATTTGATCTTTTCTAAGTCTATCCAGGACAAAAGAGGGGAAAAAAACAAAAACAAAAACAAAAAAAACAGTAGTTCCCTGATAGGTCTTTGAAAATATAATCTTTGAAAAACCTCCAAAAGCAAGCTACCAATGTCTTAAAAGATATACAGATGACAACTTATGTGGCTTAAACATTATTTACATAGGTTGTATGATCATCAGACAAACATTGCTACACAATTAGAAAAAAAAGTAAAATCCCTGTAATGTAATGTTAATGTTCATCTTTATCCAAGATGTTTCCATCCCCTCCAATGGCATTTCTTCTCTTTTTTACATGCATATAAAAACAAAAGGATGATTTTTTTTTCTCATTTTACTTCCTTTGATTTTTTTTTTTCATTTACCCCCAGCAATTTCATTACCTCTGCAACCTAAAATAAACCTACAATATTACATGAAATAAATATATCAATATGACTCCACTCATAAGGATGACAAGGTTGGATTTTTTTTTTTCTTGTACAAACTGATGCACAGAGATTTTAATGAATTTATGTGCAGCTAAACACACTCATGGAAGCACTGCTTTGGCAAGCACAGGAGAAAGTGCATTAGTTCAGATTTCCTCTTGCTCTTCTTATGTAGTGAAATATTTATACTACACGGATTTTATGTTGGTTCGAATACAAACCTCTCTCTTGGATATAATGTTTTTCAAAGTTCTCAGTGCTAGAATGAATCTGAGGCAGATTCAGAATTCATTTTAACACTTGCTTTGCACTAGAAAAGTACAGAAGAGCTTCATGAAAAATCTGTTAGATGATCCAGCTGGGAGCGATCCTTTGTCTTGAAAATGCCAAATTATTTACTGTTCTGTTTAATGTTTCTTTGCGGAAAAAAAAAAAAAAAAAAAAAAAAAGCTTTCCACAACGATCAAGTATGTACTCAACCTTACAATTTCTACTAACACTGAAACTAACACTGAAATATATAAAGAAGAACTGTTAGACAGGATTTCAAGATTTATAATCTCCCACCCAAAGTAAGAACAAAAGCACAGATATAGGGTCAGACCAAAGATCCTCACGGCTCAAAACTGTATTTGTTCGGTGAGAGCCAAATTCTGGAAAAGACAACACAAATAGGAAAAACCTAATCAATACTTCCTTCAAAGGCCCTTCCAGCCATCCTGAGCCATTTCTGCATTTAGCAAAACTTGAGGTACTTCTAATGCATGACCTTACCATTTTCTTGACTACATTCTTGGCATCCACCAGATCTGCTGACAAATAGCTTCACACCTGCAGATCTGCTGTATGAAGAACTTCCTCCATTTGTTTGTTTTGAACCTACTTTCACTTTTTGACCCCCTAAATCTTGTTAAGGGAAAGACAATGAATAATCCCAGTTCACACCCTGTGTTTGTTAGGTGAAATAGTTTCATTCCCCCCAGCCAGGGACCTGCATGCTGCTTCAACATGGGGCTAGTCACAGAGATGCTGAGTAATTGCAGGTCACGCTTGGGGCAGGCAGAGTGTGATTAGCAGCACTGGCTGTAAATGGAAGCTCACTTCTCTGCCATATTATTCTTATTCTTGTTATGACAACTCTTGTGAACTCCTGTCTTAAATCATGAAAAGCCTCAGGCACTAACACGTATATGGAAGAATTCTACAGAGACTTCTAGAAACAAATACTTATGCTGCTCTCTCAAACTGCAGGGTAGCTCCCTTCAAGCTGTCAAGCAGCAATCATTAGCACATTGTGGAAACCAGACAAAGACTTAACCCAGAGGCATTGCGGAGAGTCACTGTACAGAGCAGTGAGAGCCTTGGTGCAGTTGATGGCATATACAATAGCAGCATACTGGATGATGTTTATATTTTTATTTCTTCTGGTATAAAAGGACAGAGATCAAAGAATGTGGTTTATCTTTAAGCCCCATTGAGGTCTTAATATGCATATCCCATAGAGCAAGCATGCCAGTGAAACTGCAAGGGCCGCTGGGGAAAATGATACTAAAAAGAGTGATTAAAGCCTGGGGAGAGATGGGGTTGTAAATGATCATGTTGGGAAAAATGCATGTGGAGAGAAGTGTCAGAATTGAAAGTTACAGCACTGAAGAGAACTGACATCTCTACGCACTCACACATCCAAAGTAGGTATGGGTCTAAAGAAATGTCAGGCATCATAACGCATAACTTTTTAGAGAAAATCATCAATTTAAAATATTGTCATTCTTCAATTAGATTTCCTTATTTTTAAAAATTACATTTTCTGAAAGAAAGCAAACACAGAACATTAAAATTCTACATATATATATACTTATATATATATAAAGCCATTTCTTCAAGGCTTTCTTCTAGGAGCTCAGAGCTACTTTTCCCTTGCACTACACTGTACATCACATATTCCACACTACAAAATATTGCAAGTTTTACAAGCACAATACTGTTCCAATGACTGGACATACTACCTACAATTTTAAAAGAGTAAATCTCTACCAAACCAAACATCAATTTCTTAACTGAGCCCATGCAAACTGTAACATTCACGTTTCTGTAGTAGCACAGCTGATAATATTGGGAAAAAAATGTTATACCCCACCACAGATTAAATTCTGATATAATTAAATCCCTATATAAATTTACCAAATAATTTGGGTATTAACTAGGAACACTTACCTATCTAAAAATCAGCCTCTATTGATTAAGATGCAATTGGTTCTTGGAGAGATAACTAATTCACTGAAAAGTTACTTGAAACAAATTTTTATGAACGTTGTTGTGTCCTTCCTCAAATTCATTGAAAATTAAATTATGCTTTACATTTTCATAATATATTACTTTTACATTTGTTTGTGTATGAAGCAATGATATCTTCGAATTATTATTCATAGAATCACAGAGTCACAGAACGGTTTGAGTTGAAAAGGGACCTTAAAGACCACACAGTTCCAACCCCCTGCCATGGCAGGGACACCTCCCACTAGATCAGGTTGCTCAAAGCCCCATCCAGCCTGGCCTTGAGCACCTCCAGGGATGGGGCATCCACAGCTTCTCTGGGCAACCTGTGCCAGTGCATCACCACTGAATAAAGAATTTCCTCCTAACATCTTATCTAAATCTCCCCTCTTTTAGTTTAAAACCATTCCCCCTTGTGCTGTCATTATCTGCCCAAGCAAAAAGTTGTTCTCCATCTTTTTTTAAACCCTCTTCAATTACTTCAGTACTGGGTCCAGTGCTCTTCAACTTATTCATCAGTTACCTGGATGAAGGGACAGAGTGCACCCTGAGCAAGTTTGTGGACGATACAAAGCTTGGCACAGTGGCTGACACACCAGAGATCCATGCAGCCATTCAGAGGGACCTGGACAGGTTGGAGAGCTAGCATAGAGGAACATCATGATGTTCAACAAGGGCAAGTGCAGGGTCCTGCACCTGGGGAGGAACAACCCCAGGCACCAGTACAGGCTGGGGGCTGACCTACTGGAGAGCAGCTCTGCGGAGAGGAACCTGGAGGTTGTGGTGGACAACAAGTTAACCATGAGCCAGCAGTGTGCCCTTGTGGCCAAGGCCAATGGGATTCTAGCCTGCTTCAGGAGGAGCGTGGACAGCAGGTCGAGAGAGGTGATCCTCTTCCCCTACCCAGCTCTTCTGAGGCCACACCTAGAAAACTGTGTGCAGTTCTGGGCTCCTCAGTAGAAGAGGGACATAGAAGTTCTAGAGAGGGTCCAGCATAGTCACAAAGATGATTAGGGGATTGGAGCATCTGTTTTATGAGGAAAGACTAAGTGAGCTGGGCCTGTTTAGCCTAGAGAAGAGATTGAGAAGGGATCTTATCAACCCCTACAAATACCTGAAGGGACAACATAAAGAGAATGGGGCCAAACTCTTCTCAGTGGTGGCCAGTGGTAGCACAAGGGATAATGGGTATTAATTGAACTACAGGAGGTTTCATCGCCATATGAGAAAGAACTTCTTTACGGTTCGGGTGACAGAGTACTGGAACAGGCTGCCCAGAGAGGTTGTGGAGTCTTTCATTGGAAATATTCAAAACCCGCCTGGATGCAATCCTGTGTAATATGCTCTAGGTGATCCTGCTTGAGTAGGGGGGTTGGACTAGATGATCCCCGGAGGTCCCTTCCAAACTCAACTATTCTGTGATTCTGTGAAAAAAGCGATATGCTACATTAATATATTATTGAACTGTTAGCGAGAAAATAGTCTTTAACCATTATGGCTGCACTTATTGTTTCTGAGAAATATTCTTTCATTCCAATATTCCAATGCTCTGCTTCATGACTATCCACAGGAAATTGTCTGTCCTAGGATTCCACTTAAGATTTATTATACTAGAAAATTTATTGAGATCAGTATTCTTTTGAAGATGTGATAGTGACAGAAACTTTTTTTTCCACATGTAAGTAAATGCTTTCCAAAATTAACAGTATGAAGAAAAATAGAATTTAAATAAAATTTTCCCATATACGACTATTAGTTGGAGAAAAGATAGCAACCTAAATATGGCAGGCTATGACTTTCATTTTAAGTATTCAATTATCTTCATAAGAGACAAAGATATGCAGCAAATTAAGTACCAAAATATGATGGTGAGGTTATCTTCACTTCCAGCATTATATTGACCCACAGTAGTAGTTAATTAGCTCTCAATTAAAATGATTCTTTGATGAATACTTCCTATCATCTAACTGGTGTGAAGATGTTAATGTCAATATTAAATTTCATTCTACAACCTGTAATCATACCAAAGTTCACACTGTAAATAAAGAGATAGGAACAATTTCTAACTTGTGCTTTCTTCCAAAAATTGGTTGTTTTTTTGTTTGTCTGTTTGTTTGTTCAGTTGGTTTTGGTTTTGACTCCTTCATTCAAAAAAAAAAAAAAAAAAAAAGTCATTATCACCTATGAGTGACAAAAGGGAGCAAGTCTATCATGAGCATATACTTTGGTGTAGTATACTTTTGGGCTCTAGGAGGCCCTGCAAGGGGGTCAGACTAGATGACCCCCAGAGGTCCCTTCCCACCTCAGCCAGTCTGTGATTCTGTATTAGAGGTCATATACCCCATGAACTCTCTCAGAGCAGACAGAAAGCACATCAGAACTCACATCTGAAGTGCCATCTATCCTGTGCAGCAATTGCTCATGTTTTTTCAGTAAGTACACAAGTTACATGCTTCTGTCTGCTATTAGAGAATTTCCTTGACATCATCTCTGTTTGACAGAGCTGAACAGAAGTTTTCAGCTTGGCAAGCTACAATAGCCTGAGAAGGAACACTTTTCATTTTTTGTTTTGTTAGTACTATTCAGTGTCCCCACCACCTCCAGTCAGAAATTCAAAAAAATAAATAAATAAAATTAATGGGATGTATTTCAGACTTTTGGTTTTCCAATCTAAACATTTCCCAAGCTTTACTCTGCACTCATGAGAACTACAAAAGTATCTTAGAAAATGTGACACAATGAAGTCTTGAAACTCAGACTTTCAGATGTTTCAGTATGGCAAGACTGATTCAAAACACTACTGGCACAAAACAGTTCAGGTAACCTTCCATTACTTTATTTCTAGCTTGAATGAAAAATGGAACTGTTTAAAACAGATACAGTTTCATTTGACAATGGTTCCACAGTTGTTTTTACTTTCTTCTCTGAGGGACATGGAGCAGACAACCAGGAAAGAAAGATATTTAAAAGAAAATAGAATGTATGCTTTCAGTAGAGATCTGGGGATGTAGAAATAGACATTAAAAACTTTTTGACTATCCATACAAGCTCCAAAACATGGTGGAGGCAGAGAGCTGGGGTAAAGCTGGGGTGTTGAACGTGGGCTGTGGGCAAGCAGCACTGCAAAAAATCTCAAGCCCAGATAACACCACTTTGGTTGATGAGCCATGATCCAGCACAGAAGCATCCAACGATCATCTGAGAAATTCAGGTGTTTTCCTTTCTCTCTCAGTTGAAAACACGTGTGTCATTAGTAGATAGATATGATGTTGATCACATGATGAAAGGTGCCCTAGCTATTTTATCAAGTATTCTGGACCAACATATTTGAATTGTTTCATCTATTTAAGCAAGATTTCCTATTTAAATAACTATAGCTGACAAGGGTTGCTTTAGGAAAACAAAAACAAACAAAACCAACCAACCAAACTAAAATAATCCTGTCCTTATGGCAGCAGACTCAGCCAAGAACACTATTTCACATCAGAGAGACATGTAAATTAGAACTAAAGAGTGCTGTGAGTGAGAGTTTAAAGAATTAGACAGGCATTTTGTTTTGAAGAACAGATGGAGACCTAGCACACATACAATGTCAGACGCAGTAGCTCCCTAGTTTTACAGAACTTGGGCTACCTTTGCTACAGGTCCTCTTCCTTTCACTGCCCAGTAACTCTTCCCTTTAACGGCTGCCCAAACAACACTTGAATTGTCAGTGTCCGGATCAGTGCAGACACCAGCACGCATCCTTCCTCTGCGTTCTTCCAAGCTTAGTCATCTTCTCACCTACTGAAATTGAAACAAATCTATTTTTTCTTTCCACCCTCATTCTAAGCAAGAAACTACTCCTTTCTTTAAGTCCGTTTTTGAAGCCCATTTCTGCCTACCCCAAACCCTCAGAAGCACCATCCTCAAAGCTCACAGTCTGCGATTCAGTAGTTTACTGACAGCATGTGGCAAGTTGGCCTAAGATGATCACAGGCTCCAGACTCCAGAGGCAGGACACTTCCTACTTCTGAGTCATACCTCAAAACAAACAATTATTTTCTCTGCTTTCCACATTATCCTATCTCCGTGTTGCATTGCTTTGACAGGAAGTATTGGATACTAACTTGACAGGAAAGCCAAAGATGTGCTTAATAATGCACCAAGAGATGCTGAAATGCTTGTCTGAAGCTTAGAGTTTGAAAAGGGAAAAAAGGAAAAGGTCTGAGGCATAGACTGCAAGCAAATTGTGTGTGCTGGAGGGAAGTAATAGAACATTACTTCCTAAATATTAAGGATTTCTACTCAATTTCTACAGCTTTGTAATCTCTGAGGTCTTCTCTTAATTGCAGAGCATGACTTAATTCACCTTCCTGCCCCACCAAGTTCTGCCTTTGGGTCTTGCTATATTATCAGACATAACGCACCAAGTTTTCTGCATCTGACAGTGTTTTAGCATTTCTCTTTCACTCTTACTGCTATTAAGCTGATTGAATGTGAGGCAGAAGTAAATAGCATTACAGGCATCTTAACTATAAACATTTCAGCCCTGCTTGGATCATGCTAGGCAGCTGTAAAATTAACTCCTACTCACCTTTCAGCACTTACCAGTGAAACATTTAAGAATGCATTTCTTTCTTGCCAAATTTACTGGAGTCAACAATAGAATGAAATTAGAGAAGGGCATATGTGGAGCAACAACAGAACCCCGACAAGCTTCTTGACAGGGAGCAATCACACACTGTACTGAGCTAGTAACACCGGCCCCAAGAGCGGGGAGAAGGAGGAGAAGGCAGCCTTCCCTTTGATGGCAAAAACTGGTTATTACTGGATTTGGGTTTAGGACCTAAGTTACAGAATACTCAAAAAGTATGTTATCAGCTGTGGACAATACGAACAATAATTACTTGCTACCACCGTATTTTTGTTTGTTTTAAAAACGTATATGCAACTGTGAAAGTCCTTCATAACATACAAATTCCTAACACTTGATCTTCTGGTTTATTTGTATTATTTTTCAGAGTTTAAAATGTCACTCCTTGTTTAAAATCCAAGCATCAAATTTTAAAATCTAAAAAGCATCAAGTGAATATTTGAAGATCAACACCATATATTATTTCTTATTTTGGAACTAAATAAGAGCTATATTCTAATTCAGAACATAGGGGAAGACAATATTACCTTTAACATACATCTGGAGGAAAGGGAGACTTCTGTTATGAATTCTGTATTGTTTGTTGTTGTTGTTGTTGTTGTTTTTTTTTAAGAAAAAAATACATCAGAAAGTTAACTTACATTATACATGCTGATCTTTTAAAAATCGTGTTCTGGCAAATTTTCTTCTTGCTTTGTAAAGTAAGCATTAATACAATTAGTAAGTATATAGAAATAGTTTGTTTCGAAAAGTCAATCAGCTGGGGTAAGAACATATGAAACAGTTTAAATTACAACCAATAAAATCTAAATTTATACATAAGATGCCAAAATTCTACATTGTCTTTCAGGGTTTTTTTTGTTTGTTTGTTTTAGAACTTCATTCAGGTATAGAACACTCCACAGATCTTCTTGTGAATGAAATTTTTATTTACACACTGTATCCATAAGCAGATACATAAATCCTTATACAATTATTTTTCAAAAATGTGCAAGAAATTACTATAATTTTGTTTACAAACCAAAACACATTAAAATCAATGGACTTTGGATAATTCACTCTGTGGCGTGCTGAGTACAAATAGCACACACCAGGTCTGAAACAGAGAAAAGTGTAAACTACAGCAATCTGGATTGCAAGTATTAACTTCATGGCACTCCATCATCATCACTATAAAAATTCTTTAACCCAACATGTAGTCACAGAAAATTCTTTAAGAATTTTTCATCATCTTTGTAGAATTTAGAGCTTTCCAGACACATTGATGCCACATTTCCAATATTATGAACTACCATCTTGTCCATTTTTTATTTAAAAAGAATGCTTTTAGTTTTTATTCTTTGCAGTCATAAAAAGATTGAAAGAAATGAGATTTATCCATACCTTAGCTCAGAAATTGAAAGTTCAGTAACAGAGAAATACTTCTCAACAATCATAGCCCATATATTGCTGGTATGCTGTTTTAAAGTTATAATTCCAGTATTCACACAGATGAAATGCATCACAAGAAAAAACTGCACAGATTACTGCACTTAGCCCAGCAGTCAATATTCATAGAAAGAAATTGGCTTTAAAAAAATGTAAAGTCAGCTCATCAGAGAACAGAGTTTAACTAATAATTGCATTTCTGATCCTTCTGACAGAAAAACATTTTTATCAAAAGATGGCATTCACTATGTCAACAGCAGGAGAAGTGCTATATCCTTCAAATGGATCAAAGAATACAAATCATTTTGAATTGTTTATAACACTGACCTACAAAAAAAAAAGTGCAAATTTATTTCTCTATGTCCAAATACAAGGTGTTTTTTTACTTTTCAAATTAATTGGTAAAACAAAAATGTTATCAATAACTTCAATCATTTCAGACGCTCAAAAAAGTTTTATTTCAAAGTCTCATTTGGAAAAACATTGTTTCACAATTCAATTGCATAAAAAGCACACCTTCTGAACCCTTAAACTGTTGTGCTGATCAAGTAGTCATTTTTCTACTCTGTAAGGATCATAGTCAGTTAACTTTTTTCCTAGTGTATCTACTTCCATAGGTTCCAAAAATATCTTCAATTATTTTCCTTTTTGTTTACCAAGGACACTTTGTTTCACTAATTTTTATGAAGTCGAAGTCAACACAACTTTTATGTTTTCTCTGAATACTTCTAAATTGTCTCATAACTAAATGTTACTGTGTTCTATATTAATCATTATTGTACAAAGTTGTAAGTATCCTTAATGCTTTCAAAGTCATTTTTTCTGGGTTCTTTCTCCTGGCTGGCCAGTTACCTCAGTATAAAACATACTGAGGGATTTTGAATAATGAAACCTGTAAAAATAAGTATTTTTGTCTACTTACTACTGATTTAAAGTATTTCAAGCTTAGTAGAAATATCACCACCATTTTTGTCAAAGTGCTATATGGTTCTCACATCCTAGGCCTCCACTACTTAAAGTGTTCCTTTTGCGGAAGCTTTATTGGGGGCGGTGGGGGAGATGACAATGTTAAGTTGACCTGATTAAGTTCACAAATGAAGAACACAGCAAGGAAGGCAATTCAAGAACTAGATAGCTGAACTACAGTTTCTAAAAGCATTGACGTGTAATGAGTGAACAAACAAATTTGTAAAGGCATGGGCAAGAAATTTAGTATGTCTTATATGTTTTTCAATTCAGCAATAAAATTGGGATATTATAGCTTCAAATATTTCTGTTTCAATGCAGTAACTGCTAAATTAAATTAATGTGAGTGGCATAGTATAAGTTTAATGCATCCAATAATGGTATTAAATAGCAAATATTTAATATACTGTAATCTTTCAAAGATTCTGTAGAATGCATAGGCCCTCCAGCTTGTACACGGAAAGAATTTTTAAAGTGAAGAAGATGCCAGAGGTTTTCTTCCAAGTATGAGTCTGAAATCTATAAAAATGATTTTCCTCCCCACAGACAGAATATCAGAACACTGTACCATACTATAGGTTATTGTGCCTTTTTTGAATAAAGTTAGTGATTCTGATTCGCGGGGGGGGGGGGGGGGGTGAACAGAGCTAAAAAAGAAAACAGAATTCACACTTGCATACATGTATCTCAATGGCAGAGCCAACAAATTATGTATATAGACAGCTCTACTTTTTTTTCTTTTAACTTTAAAACTTTATCAGACTAAAGAAGAAATCCTTATTCTCCCTCCCTTAAAAGCAAAGGCAGCCTTTATCTACCTTTGATTTTTTTTTTTTTATTTTTTGCTAAACATTATGGTCAAAAAATAAATTAAAAAAATATAAATTTTGTCTATCAATTCAGGCAACCCAAAATGTAGTGCTATTGCACCACCTTGCAGCAATACTGTATTCATTACTAACACTCACTTCAGGGGACAAAAGGCTAGAAAATAAAAAACAAAGAGAAGCAAATGACCTAAATGAGAAAGCTGTATCAACAGCCCTTTCTATACTGATGTTTACTGACTAGCAGCTCCTACCACAGATTGGGAAGGTAACATTCTAAAATACAAATCCAGGGGCAGAGGGAGGCAGAGTAAGCCTCCCTCCCATGTCAGTTAGCAAGTTAGCAATGACCCCTTTCACAAGTAAATCATAAAAGGGACAGAATAATGGAGAGGAAAAAAAAAGAAAAAGAAAAAAAAACAGAAAAATGACATGGATTAACCTTGCATGAAGAAAATATTACCTGTACTCCCAACTAAAAGTATTTTTTTTTTTCCTAAAGGTCAGAATAACTGTAAGCTTTTCAAATGCCAGAATCTTTGACAGATATCATAAACATTTACTTAATTGTTCCAATATTTCATATGTCAAAACATATTTCACAACAGTTAACTGAAACACTTTCTACAGTCAATCCAAACCTCTCTTCCCCATAATTTCAGAGGCTATGAGAATAGAATTAGAGATTCATTTTAAGCATCTTCCATCCAAAATATCATTAGTCCTATTCCTTCCACCCCAAAGAAGATCCAAAAAGGAATAAATCACCCGAAGGACATTAGTGTATTGCTGCATTTCAGAAGTGAAAAATGCAGAAAAATGGAAAATACCGAAATCCCAAGTATTTTGAATAAATTGTAGAAATCCTCCTATTAGAAGTTTTACCCAATCCCTGAAATGGCTTAGTAATTTGTATTTCCGTAATAATAATTCCTAGAGTCTTCCTACAAATTCAGACTTTTTTGTTTTGCTTTTGTTCCCCCCCCTTTTATTTTTTTATTTATTTTTTTAATTTTCCCTTCTTCTTCTTCTTCTCAAGGGGAGGCAGGGGGGAAAATGACAAAGGGAGGACCTGGCAGGTGTTCATTTATTTAACTGATGGCATTTTAAAAGGTAATATTTGACATGATCCTGCAATTGCAATGATACTGCAATTTTCTTACAGGTGCGAAGCACTGACTCTCACAGAGTTCTCTTTTAAAGGCCATTTTTAGAAGGACAAAATACTGAGACGATAAGAAAGCTGAACCAACCTTCTCAAACACAAAGTAGTGTACAGACAATACAAGGCTTAAGAGAAAGGTGTTTTTGTTTTACTTTTTTGTTGTTGTTGTAGTTATTTTTGTTGGTTTTTTGGGGTTTTTTTTGAAAGATATGCTGCATAACCATGTCCTTATCCCACAACTCTTTAAATTCCACGTTAGGGCATATCTCTATAGAAATTTATAATAAGGATACTAGGAAATCATTTTTAGCATAGATGTAAATTCTTTAGAATACCAATACGTTTTTATCCATGATCATCTTTTTCAAACAGGCTATTTTAAAGAAAAAAAAAATCCATTCAACAAGTTTCATTTGACTTTTACTTATGGTCGAATACACATGAAATGTGCTTTCAATGCATAAAAATCACAGTGGATAGCAGCAAAGGACTTGGGGGAAATTAAGGAGAATTTGATCATTCACATTGTGATTAATCTGCACATTGATGAAAGATAGCTATTTCACACTTCTAAAAATAAACTTGAGATCATTCTTTTCAAAAAAAAAAAAAAAAGCCCCCCAAAATACACAAAAAACCCGAAAACAAACATAAATCCAAATGCATTAATTTTCTTTAACACACAAAAATGAAATTGTTATGGCAGCAAAAGATTTTGATAATAATGAAAGTCTGTAAACTGTAATTCAATCTCTTTTTGTTGTTGTTGTTCCCAAAGTGCAAGATGCAAGATTTCCATAAGCTTTCAGTAGTGCTTTTCCTGTAAATAATCCTTCATTTTGTTTGGCAAAGGCAGTTTCTGAATCAGGTCTATTCTGGTGTACTGACGTATTACAAAACGACACAGGTATTGTAAAGAACGCACCTGCATAAACCGAGATACTGGATTTGTTAGTCTCACTGGATAAGTTGCAGATCCAGGCAATCGGGATCTCGAATAGCAGAAAGCTCCATTTTCAGAGTCCCTGATTGAGTGTTCAATTAAATCAACTATAGATGTATGCCCCTCCACATCTGGTTGTTCATAAAAGCTAAACCTACCATTTGAATGTTCAATTCTAGTGTGAAGCGTTTTTCCATGTGAACGAAAACTCAAACTTAAAAGGTAACGATCATCAGAACTATCTCGAACGAGAAACGAGCCATCAGGCACATTAGCTAATTTTCCCTCTGCCTCCCAACGCGTAATGGGGCCCCAGTACCACCCTTGTTTTGCAAGTTTTTTCAGTTCTTCCGTTAGACTTGTCACAACCATAGGGCCACTGTTCTGTACAGAATCATAAACTCTTCCAACTCCAGGGGCAGTGTTAGGATCAAAATTCAAATGGCAGCGCATACTTTCAGCCACGTGGGCATCTGTGCCATTCAATCCATTAAAGTTCCTTTGGATTTGATTATTCTGCATTGGAGGTAGCAAAGGTGAGAGTGGAGGGACATCGCTGTGATTAACTCTTGGGCTTTGCAACATGACTCCTGTGGTACCAATCAACAAACCATTCACCGCCTGGTCCACAAAGATGTCTGGTGCAACGACTACATCCTGATCCACTTGACTCTCTTCTTCATGGAAAGAATTTCCCCCCACTTGAGAAGAAACAGTTGAAACTTCCATGGGTGAGGAACTATCCAGACAGTAACTACGTGATCCTTCCAAAGGATACATTCCCTCATCTAAAGGCACAGTATACTGAATGTAGTCCTGAGGCATTAATCCAATAACTACAGGCACATGTTCATCAATATGAAGATGCAAGTCCCCATTCTGAGATTCTGTATTTTTTAATGCATTGTTTTGTTCCTGGAACACGTTATCTGACTGCAAGTCATGGAAGTCCTTTCGAACGCCATTCAGTGCTGGGCTTGGATTAGAAGAATGGACCAAAGCTTTGACTTTGACTTCCATTTTGATGCAAGTCTCTTCTGAATTTGTAGGTCGAAGGGGCCACGGAGTTGGACTGTAATGGTGATTACGGAGGGAAGTGGATCTCAGAGGTCTTTGAGCTCGCACATCTTTGAAGGTTATTGGAGCAGATGAGGAAGAAAAGGTGTCATCATCTGCAGAGCTTACAGATGGTGTGCTGCCTTTGCCTTTCTGCTTTTGTTTTGCTGAAAGCCTTCTTTTTAACGTACCCATTAAGCTTTCACTTTTTGATCTATTTTTGCCTCCTTTTTCATCTTCACTATTGACTTCACAGCTAGCCAAATCTTTACCATAGCAGCTGCCAAACAAGGAGTCATCTTTTCCAAATTCACTTAACGATGGCTGCTGAACCACTACAAAGTCACTTTCATCTTTACTTTTATTTAAGTTAAAGGACTTGCGAATTGTTTTGAGACTAATTTTCTTCATTATGACAAGTTACCAAGTCTGGCTGATCAGCAGTGCTCGTGGTGATATAGCCCTAACACATGCAGAGCAGCTTCTGCTTCATTTACGTGTTTTATCCAGCCTCATTTAACTTCAAGAGCCATTTCCTGGAAGCAAATAAAATACAATTAACTTCACAAAAGAAATATTTGAAAAATTATCCATAACGGTGTTTTCTTTTTCCTCCAAACAAAACAGAAACTGAAGTACTTAAGTAATGAGCATCAAATAAAAGTAAATATAGAGAGCTGACTTGGAAATCAATGAGGCTTAAAAAGTGAATGTGCTACTAGAGACTTGATCTACACAATTTATTCAGCTTTTACTATACTATTTTTTAATACACACGTCACATGCACATATATTTAATGCATGTATGTAAAATTTTCAAGCACAGAAACACCCCTCCCTTTCAGAAGGCATCTAAAAAAGCCCCCACAAAAATAACTAGAAAACATAAAACTGTAAGATACACTACCCAACATGTTTTCTATGTACAGGTAAAACTGTCATCAGCCACGGTCATACCTTCTTTACACAGGACAGCTGAGCAATTATCATATATAATTATAGGAAAATTAACTCTAGTCAAAAAAAACTGAGGGAAATAAACAGCAAAATAACATCTATTTAGAGCAAACAATGGAAGTCTCCTCCTAAACCTTTATGAAAGAAAAATTATTTCCAATTTTTGTTTTAGACACAAAGGAAGCCACATCACTGCCTTCCCTTGCCTAGATATACTGCTGCTGCTTTTCTTTCTCCAGTACTTCTGCCAAGGCTAGGTGGACAAACCTCGTCAACTCCCAGACAACTGGATCCCAGACAACCTGCCATCTTCTAGAGTCATGTACCCCCCTGCCCCTCCCCTAAACTTGACTTTTCAGCTTGTTTTTCTTCGGTGTTGCTCAGACCTACCAAAGCAAGGAGCTCTGCAGAGACAAGGGAAGAACAACAAGGGAAAAAGAGAGTGGGAAGTTATTTCTGCCATGAAAGTAGAGAATACCTTTAGAAACAGCCATCGTAACATGTACATGCAATTACATAGCAGAACAAACTGCAACAGTAAGCCTGGCTCTGGGCTATGAACGGCAAGCTGGAAGAGACCAAGAATCCTCCAGAAAAAAGGTATTCCTAGTCTGGGGGATAGAGCAAGAGGCAAAACATCCCTTAAATATGCACTTCCCATTTCTCTCATGATATCACAATACACACAACAGAAGAACACAGTAAAATGAACGGAAACATTTTTAATAAACTGAATAACATGTTTTTTCTTAAGTAACTGTTCAAAAACTGTTAAAAAAAATGTAAGGTGAATGATTACTATACTCAAGCAGCAGTCCACTGATTACTATTCTGATCCAGCCCTACTTTTGTGGACCTTAAGAACACAAAGGCTAAAAGATCATATCCAAAACTAACTAAAAGACAATGAAGGGAATCTAAGGATTCTGAACTTCAAAATACCTTGAAAAAAAAAAAAAAGAAAAGAAAAAAGAAAAGAAGTAAAGGCCTGCTGCTAGGGTGCTGAACACTGTTCTCATAAACGGCAGAAATACAAAAGCTTGATTAACGTGGATTTGTATCCTTGACCTCTCCACCACCTGCACTTCGAAGACCTGCTCTGTCTCAGCCATAACCTCTGACATTCCCCTAGTCCATCTTTGGAATATCTGCAGTTTGTCCCACTTCCTTTTCTTGATTACCAAGCTAAATGGCACTACATCTCCTTTACTTTTTTTCAATGGGGAGTACTAAATGTTTTCTCTTTTGCCTGTAAACTAATTTACATGCCACCAGAAAAAAAATACACAAACAGCTTATTTCCTAAACAAACAAATACGAAACCAAGAACCAATCCTTGCTATAAAGAAATAATAAAATCTTAAATTAAAAAAAAACGGACCAGTACTTTATTAGAAGTTCACTACTTATTTTCAACATTGTAACAAAATTCTTGGGGTATAAGGAGTCCTGATACCTTAAAAAACATTTCCTTTACAAAATCTAAAGGGGATGCAGTGATATGGATATGTATTTCCAGAGAGCAGGACACTAATTTTCAGTTTCTTAAGACAGATACATGCAGAACCATGACATTTCATGTTTTAAAATACCTGTTTAATATGAGCTTCGTATGTTTGGAAGAACTAGAAATTATGAAAGTACTGAAAAACAAACATGAGTGAATACTTTATTGGGTTTAAGTGGCAAGGTTTTGGTAGCGGCGGGCTGCAGGGGTGGTCTCTGTGAGAAGAATCCATCAGCTGCCCCATGTTAGAAAAGGGCCAGTTTCAACCAGCTCCAAAGGGACCTGCCACTGGCCAGAGCCAAGCCAGTGAGCAACACTGGTTGGGCCTCTGGGAGAGCAGATTTAAGAAAGGGGAAAAAAAACTACTGGGCAGCACCAGCTGGGAAAACGAGGAGTGAGAAACAGCCCTGCAGAGCCCAAGGTCAGTGCAGCAGGAAGGCAGGAGGTGCTCCAGGTACGCAGCAGCAGTTCCCCTGCGGCCTGTGGAGAGGCCCCTGGTGGAGCAGGCTGTCCCCCTGCAGCCCATGGGTCCCACACGGAGCAGATCTCCACGCTGCAGCCCATGGAGGAGCCCCCGGTGGAGCAGGTGGATGTGGCCTGGAGGAGGCTGCGGCCCATGGAGAGCCCCCGCAGGAGCAGGCCCCGGGCCGGAGCTGCAGCCCGTGGAGAGGAGCCCACGCAGGAGCAGGGGGTCTGGGGGGAGCTGCCGCCCCTGGGGGACCCGTGCTGGAGCAGTTTGCTCCTGATGGGTGGACCCCGTGGTGAAGACCCATGCTGGAGCAAGGGCAGAGAAGTGACCATGAAGGAGTGCCAAAGATGAAGCATTAGGGGCTGACAGCAGCCCCCACTCCCCATTTCCTTGCACCACTCAGGAGGAGGAGGTCGAAGAGGGTGGATGGGGGGGGAGGAGATTTTAGATGGATTTTAATTTCTCACTGCTCTAGTCTGCTAGTGGTAGGCAATAAATTACATTGAACTCCTTATGCTGAGTCTGTTTTGCTCACCAATTACTGTCACGAGCTATCTCCCTCTCCTTATCTCAGCCCCTGAGCCTTTTCCACCATATTTTCTCCTCCTGCTCCTTGGGAGTGAGAGAGTGGTATGGAGGAGTTCAGCTGCCTAGCAGGGTGAAAACACCACAAATACACTGAATATTTCAGAGTTTTTATATGCCTGAAAGCTGGGGTATCAGAACTAATAAACAGACAGTAATTAACAAAAAGCTACATATGCAGATAAAGAGAGAGTTACATGCCACTTAAAAGCAAACTTGAAATGCTTTGTTGACCTTCTATTCCTAAACTACTTTGATTGTGGCATCTTCGCAATTTACAGTACTCTTTTCATCATATATAACTAAATGAACATATAAAATGAGTAAAAAAATATAACTTTGGGATTTTATTCAGTTCCTAAACTGATGGAGTTACGTCAGAGAATTTTTTCATTTGATAAAGTGCCCTTGTGTATGCAACATCAGCAGTCTTGGAATACTCACATTAACCCCACTTTTAAAATCCACGGTGTTCTCAAACTGTTTCTGACTGACATCCACAAATTGAAATTATTTCCATTTTATGAAATACGCTCACTCCCACATCCTTGTGGGAAAGATATCATACTGTTTGCAATTCCCAACCCTGAAAGCAAGTAAGAAACAAACTCAAATCTGCCTTCTAAGCTACAGAGAAAATAAAAGAACAATCATATTGCTGACTAGAGAGGGAACGTGTATAGATCCCCAGACTGTCCAATTCACCAATTTTTTGATTGCAGTTGTTCTGGATAATTAGAACTGTTTAAAAATTTGGCTAAAAGAAGCTATATTTCTTTAGGTTTAGCCATAACTAGACAAAAATACAAATCATTTGAAAGAATGTGTTTGTATCACATACTAGTCTATCTGTATCTAAATCTGTTCTTACAAATGAAAATCCAGTATCCAAAAATAAACTCAACAGATAAATCTCTATAGCAGCATATACACATAAATGTAAATGTTGCAGTTTGAGTGTGACTACTGAGTATGCTTGAGAAGAAAGTGTTCTGTATCTGTCAGCCTACCTTAGCAGCCAGTATTTTTAATCAAGCAAAATGTATGACCATCTAAATGCTTGAAACACTGCTTGTATACTTGTAACATTTCATATAAAGAAATAATAAGAACTTGTGGGTCAAATATAAACCACAGATACAATATGTATATACCCAGAAGTCCAGCCCATTCATCCAGGAAAAGACCATAAAATATAGTGAATGACAGTCCTGGTCAAAGTTCTCTGAAGCAAACGGAACACACCTACAGACGAGAGCAAGCCGCTAAATAAGTCTTACATAAATGGAAATCACTGTACATTGCAACATCTCTTCCATGTTTTTTTATCTAAGACAGGAGAAAAAAGAAATACTGTGAAGTCAAATAATCCAATCAATCCAGACATCCTTCTTTACATATACTTTAAAAAGCGACAACAAAAAACACAGTAATTCTGCATTACATAATGTGTTTAAACACACTTTATAAACAGTCCTCAATATAAGATACACTCACGTATTTGCAATTTTAAAGTTTTTCATTGTCTGCATCTATAAGAGCTGAAACAGAAGAGCTCAGCATGCATTCCTTCCTGGAATACATTAAAATGAGCTGCTGAATTTTATCACAACTCTCAGCACTGCAACAGCTTCACTAGCATTTTGTAAGAATTATGGCACCAATGAAGTCTCCCACAGATGTGCTCTTCCAGTGCCATCTGCTGTACAGTGCATTTAAAAAGCCTAACTACAGACACCTCTGGAAAGTCTTCTGGCAGGTATTTGTAACTATAAAAAGACTCTGAAGGATGTTAATGCAATTCCAAAGCTTGATGAGTGTAAGCAGCAATACTTGGAACACTGTGATTTAAAGCAGGAGAACATTAATCAGACCCAGGAAGAGAATGAAATGTTAACACAGATTGAAGAGTCAGAATAAAATTTTGGCTTATTAACTTTCATCCCAAATTCATCTCAGAATCCTTAAAACTATGCAGATTGATTAAACACAGGCCTCCTGACAAGAAGTATCAGGACAACTAGATTACTATCTGGCAAGTACCATGGTCCCTTTTCTACTAATAAAAATAATCAAAACTAAGTTTGTATGCCTCATATTAAAGTGACAAAAAACACATATTAGTCACAAACTACTAATGAACAGACTTAAAGCCAAAAGCTTTACAGGATGCTTATCTGAAGAGCCAGTCACATGATCACATTGTTATTACTGTGGTGCTGGATTTATGAGAAGTTATGAAAGCTAAAAATACCAGTCGGTGCAAATCTAATTGGAATATTCAAAACATTTCATAGTAGTTTCAGTCTGATGCTACAAAATGGTTGCAACGAATTACAGTCAAATACCTACCTATCTTAATGCATTGTATGCAAAAGTATACTAACAAAAAGTGTTTATTTATATTTATATGGCCTTTATTCATTTCTTATCTGTTTCACATTTCCAGGTTAGGTACACTCATTTCCCAAGACAAATACCATGAAAAATGTTGTCAGAACATACTACTATCAAAATAAAACAGCATTAACTTTTAAGAGCTGTGACAAAGCCCATCATATTAGAAATATACAGCAACTCAGCATTGAGCAAAGAATTATCACAAAAAAGGTTTTAATAAAAATACCATCACAAAACATGTCTTGGGACTATTAATCAATGCTGCTTCAGGTAACTCACACTTCCCTAAAAGAAATGTTAATCTGCTTATTTATTTCCATAAAGGGAAACAGGTGAGCACTAAACTTGTTTTTAATTATTTTTTTTTGCACCCATAGCTACAAGATTCCTGAAGAGTCTGGCAATCAATCAGAATACATATAATCTTTACTCTTTATACTGAGTCACAGTAAAACTTGCATCATTTACAACTTCAAGTTAAGCACATCTTGCTTGAGAACATTTGGCACAACTGTGCATGGAGCTGAAGTGAAGAGAATAACATAGACAGCGGAGGAACAATCATGAAAAATACATATCTCGAAATTTACAAGTTCCAACTTCATATAGAAAAAGCTTTTTCACCATGAGAACTGTCAGGCAGCAGAACACATTCCCCAGAGTTGTGTTATCTCCATCCTCGTAGGTTTCCATGATCCAACCATATAAAGCCCAAAGAAACCTTGTCTGATCTCAGGGCTGAGAGGACACTGGACTTGAGATGTCCTGAGGTCCCTTTCAAACTGAATTATTTTACAGTTCTATGACGTTAAATATTGTGTGCTATCTGAAGTTTAAAACTTAACATTTTAGATGTACCTTAAATCAAAATTATGTTTGAAAACATCCAGGAACTTAATTTCTAATTTCTGTGCAGCACTACAGAGTTGTTAATTCTGTTTTTGCTGTCTGTTGTGTAGAAAAGCATTCAGCTTATAAAGAAAATGCAAAAGCTAGAATTAACTGTAAATGTTGTACTACTACAAGGCGTTTCTCTTCCACAGAATCATAGCACATGACCCAAAAGTAATATAATATATTACAATTTATGACATTATTAACATTACATATATATATTTATATACTATATTACAATTTATTACATTATTAACATTACAGATATGTATTTATATACTTCACAATATATTTTACATAAAGATACTTTTAAGCAAAACACAACAAAAGGTTCTGCATTTCTGAGCGTAACAACCACTGCATTTTCATTATAGTCAGATAGTGGAACCTAGCCTAATTTTCTGCAGAAATATGAAAGTGTTCCCTCACTGTCACCCAAACTCTTGCTAAAATATATTCATACATTATTTGGCAGGGTGTCTCAGCAAGCATCTTAAGGTAACACAGATTTCAAGAGATATATTTTGGAAATATCCAGGTATCTATATTTATTCTGGAATTCCAAACGCATTGATGTAAATTACTAGGAAATTGTTCTACATACACGTTCCATTCCTTTTACTTTAATAACGAAATCTCTGTAGTGCTGGAATTTATTTCTTCACACTAGTAACATAAAGCTCAAAGAAACTCAAGATATTTCTTTCCATCTACTTCTAGTTTCACAGAAGCTACACACATATAAAATATTTGTTAAGCAGGGAGATGAAATACCTATTTCAAACACTATGACTCTCTTGAACATATAAACGACATGGCAGCTTTCAGCTTTCTGACTAGACTTGCCATTAGTTTATTGAGGATGATGAGGTTCTGCCTTCCCCAGAGCTTCAAAGTAAATTCCTACATCATATTATTCTTTAATATGAAGAGTCTTTAAATGAAGTAATGTAAATTCCATTTTGCATACTCATACGCTGAAAGTTCAGACTACCTTGAAAGCAACAAAACAGGTTTTAGTGGTAATTTGGTTGGTAATGGATGAATGCTGTTTTAAGACAGGAGTGTGAATTTTATAAAAGTCCATCCTATCCTCTCCTGTATACCTGCTCTTCTCCTGACTATGAAGAAGCTCAGGTGCACACCTTCATATAAAACTGGAACAAGGTAAAGAACAGATAGAAGATCATCTGCCATATTTTGTACTCTTTCCAATACTTAACACCTCTGTTTTTAAGTTAACAAGTCAAAGACCTGAACAGCAAGTAGATACTATTCACCACCAATTTAAACTTCCACCTTCTAAGATTTGAACATCTAAGTAAAGTTCTGCTTGCTTCTCTAAAGGCCGATATAACCAAAGGCCAATATAACTAAACAGGTATTACACAGAGAAACCCTAACTTCTAACAAATAATAAGCAAGGCATGCCTTTGGTAACAAAGCAGAAAAGTAGGGTAAAGTAATAATGAAAACTTAACACAAAGTGACTTTTCTTCACCATGACCAGTGGAATTAACTTTATGCATAACCAGCAACAGAACCCTGTAAGAAATCCTAGTAGTACCTTGACTCTGCTTGCCTCTGTTGGAAAAGGATGTCCCTTGACATCTGGACTTTTTTTCTTTTTTTTTTAAAGCTTAATCCATGCCTGCTCGCACTAAGTCCTGTTCTTTCTTCTTTCCCATATTTGGTTGCAGAAGAGAATATTTCTATCTGATTGGTAGCTTTCCTCTGGGGAGTAACTGCGGAGTGTTAAATGGCATCTTTGTATTCCAGTTCATCTGTGTACATACAGCCTCGTAACTACAATAATCGCGTAACTGCAATAGCCAAAGCCAGCCACTAACAGCAACTGTCCTTGCCAAAGTCACATCACCCTTGCACAGGGTGGCAGGCTGGGCTGTGCTGCTTGTCTGATCTTCGGCGGCCGCAGGCACGTTCACCTGGCATGACAAACTGAAGTCAGCACTGGCTGACACACGGGCAGCCAGCCGAAACTGCACGCGCTCAGCAGCGGCTGGGCATCAACAGAGCAGCACTGCTGGTGGAGAGGGGACCCCGCGGGACGGGGTGGATGACAGACAGAGCAGCAGCCACTTCAGCCACTGCTGCTGAACCTCTCAGCACCCGGCAAGGAACCAGCACCCAGCAAGGAACCAGCACCCCAACAGGGAACAGCGCACACTACCTGCTACACGTTTGCTGCGAATGGCACAAGTGTCATCTCCTATCAATCTCTTTTAAGCAGGCATCTGATAAAGTATACTGGTCACAGCTGAGAAGATACAGGGAAAAATAAAGCCACAAACCGGCTTGCAGGCCCTGATGAACAGCGAGAGGAAAACAAGCAAACAAAAATAACTGAGCAAATCAATGCATACCAAGTCACTGAAAATGAGAAGAAGTGAAACATTTCTGCTGAATCAAATGAGAGAAATCACCAAAGAAACCTGTTGTGCATAGCATGTGTTTCACTGTTGGAAATCAAATCCATCGAGGGCAAGTAAATCTTTTTCACATAGCTCTACGGAAGCAGACCAAGACAGAGAATAATGCTCAGTCAGGCTCAATTTTCATCTCTTGTTATTCTACAAGCCTGCAGCAGCCAGCCTTGCAGCAGACTGTCAGCAAAAATTAAGTTTAGCTTCATAAGCAAAGGTTAGATTTACTGGGAGATGATACATGAGAATTTCAAATAAGACTCCGTCCCACTTCTCCTTCCTGAGAAAAGGTGGAGACATCAAAATGCTTATCCTCTGTTGTAAGGTATGCTGGTACTCTCAGCACGGTAACAGGGAACACTTCATGATTAACAACGATATTTATGCAGTCTTCTTAAACCTTAAAACAGGTACTTTAAGAGTCAGAGAAGTGGCAGGACTGCAGTGCTCTATAAACTAGCTTCTCAGAACCAGTGCCATGGACCATCACCATGTCGTGTAAAAAGGAATAACTAAAAATAAATTTGCTAGAAGATTCATGTTAATTTACAGTAATAAAATGCTTTTGGCAAGTAACAGGTTCTATGCCTACTTATTTGAGAAAAAGAGTGTTTGAAATGAAAATAGTGACGACAAAAGGAAGAAGGGAAAGGACTATCAATAAAAAAAAAGAAAAATTTGCACTTCTGTGATTCTTTTTATGGAGCACGCACAGATGCTTGAATCCTGGAACGTGCGTCAAAAAAGAACATAACCTATCTCATCATATGGATGCAGGCACCACAAACCAATTTGCAGTGCAGTTTGTTTTTAAATCCCAATGAGTTTCAAAAGTAACTTCAGAAACACCGTCCATCCAGTTAAAGCCTGTGCCAGAAAGACAGAAATAATAGACCAGAACGTTCTCTCAAAGTGATGGTGTGGTCAGAATTAATCTGGCCCTTTCTTCTAATATTAATGACTAAATAACATGATTGCAAAGTACAGTTTTCAACTCCTTCCCAAAAAAAAGGAAAGAAAACATTTAGAAGACATACAACAGCTTAATATTACCACTTCGTATTGACTTGTACTGATAGTGACTTTTGTGCAAAAGTTTATCCTTTACACGTTGCGCTAATTCATGCTAGTATTACTGCAAGCAGGGAAACATCATTAGTGTATGTAACTTCCTTAAACATGAACCAAAACAGCTGAAAAGGGCCTACTGCCAACAGATCATTTTGATGAGAAGACAGAATGATCTTTCCTACATTATCAAAGGAAACATTCAGCTTCTTAGACCAAACTTCCACCACCAATCCACTCCACTAGACACGTATTTAAAGGACAATACAGAAACTCATCTTTCAATTAACACAAGTGCATACTTATCTGCATCCCCAAAAATAATGCTAGAAAATAAAGGAACACAATGTGAGGGGAACGAGGAAAATGCAGGAAAGGTAACAGAAACAGAAGCCTCAGACCATTTTTCTGTTGAAACCTACAGCACTTACACAGGATCACCATATACATGACGAAAGTCCACTACGCTACTTGCCAGTATAAAGATTTTATGTTGCCATTCTCCTTAAATTAAGAGCTAATAATTTGTAATAATAATCACATTAGCTTCTGCCTGTCTAGTTCACCTGTCATGAAAATGAGGTGTAGATTGAAATCTGGAGGAAGTAGCGTTTAGATTGAAATCTGGAGGAAGAAGTGTTTACACATTCTAGCACCAAGCAAGAAGTCTGACTGGCAACAGTAATGATGCTTTCCTTAATCACAACATAGGATACTCCTTTTTTTTTTTTTTTTTTTTGACAAGCGGGGATGAAAAACCTAAGGAACAAGTCAGGAGAACTATGAAGTCACATTCATAGAAAAATCAAAGTTAAAACTAACTTTTATATTAAGCCTGCTCTCTACTCAACTGATGGCTTCTTTGCACTTATTTGAAAAACTAGACTAACATCTTGAGCATCAAGGTGTAAACTGTTCACTTTCGCACTTTATTTTATACTTATCTGACAGACAAGAGGAAATATATGTAGGTATATGGAACTTTGCTCCTACAAAGAACACTAACTGGTATCAAAGATGTGAAAAAACAGATCAACATTCTGCAACAATTCTTTCAAGGTAGTACAATCAGTTGCAAAATGCCAGGGAGAAAAATCAACTTTGTCAAAATATCTCATGAACTTATTAATTAAATAGTAAGAACATGATTTTCTTCAAGTAATAATCCAAATTTAGATATCTAATCTACTCCGGTAGTAACAAACTCTTAAGAGTTTCATCCCTTTTTTCTTCAATTTTCTTATTCCACAGAAATTTAACACATACACAAGTTGAAACAAAAGATGCTGAGATAAGCTTTTAAAATAAACAGATAGAAACTAGTTGGAAAATGTATTATAAAGAAATAATAATTAAAAAATCCTGCTTTTTCAGGATCTGTGCTTGAAGTAAGACTCACTTTCCAATATTCAGCTTGTCTAGAGGGTTTGTGCAAATGGCAATACACTGTGGTCTTACACCACTTTGTACCTACCACTCTGCCTTGGATCTTGCAATTCATTAAAGCTGCACCTGTGGCTTCAAATTAACCTCAACTAGATTATTTTCTGTCTGGGGCTGAAACACTTTTTAAATCCACATGACCAGGCAGGCTCTCTGAGATCTTCACAGCTATCACCCTTGCCACATCTACCGTGCTGCCACTTTCAATAACAATAAAAGCTTTCTTTCATTAGAAGATACCACTCCATCCTCTCAATTTAGGCTAAGATGCAGCAATCCTTTGTAATGCAGTTAACCCCCTACATAAATATAAAGATTAAGTGGACCCATTTATGGTCTGAGGGGAAAGAGAGCACAGGGCCTTGATTAAAGAGAAGAGTGGGAAGATCTTTCATTATAGCACCCATACAACGTTCACACACCAGCAGAAACCTCAAAGTGCGCTGAGGAAGAAGAAGCAATTAATAAAAGACATTCCTCAGAATCACAGAGAGGAAGAAACTGATCTGTTTTCAGACCTTCTTCACTTAATTATTAGAGAGATATATACAATTAACGGTCCAAGGACACCACAAGGATACCACCCTTCTCCTCCAGACTATATAAAAGAGTTTAATATCAACACCACATAATACTTGCCCCATATGAAGGCAGTCATTTTCCATACAGCTCAACAATTTAATATGTTTCACACTCACGCAGACTCCTATATCCGTACCTTTGCTTTTGTATGCATACTAAATCACTTGGTTCCTTTAATTTCTCACAGTGGAAAATTCTGAAACAATACAAAAATTGACAGCTGATGTTCTATAAATTCCCAAGCATGTGAAGTGAAAGCTAATTTCTGTGTGTGCGAAATTCACACACCTTTTTTTATTCATTGATTTATTAAACACATTTTTCCAAAGTAATAACCAATTGTTTTACTACAAATGTACACCATTAGCACAAACACAACATGCATAATGTGAAAGTTATGTGCCACCATTCATTGTAAGACAGATTTAAAGTGAAATATATGCTAAGTGAAACATGAAGTGTTTCACCTGGGATGAAAATGCATTGGCTAAATTTAAGTAACTACTTTTAGTCAAGCTGGGATTTCCCAATCTTTGAAAAAATAGCAACTAGATAAAACACCGTTATACAGTAATTCAAAAAGTACAGGTACTACTCAAGCAACCTAGTCCCCTAGCCAGCTGTGAAAAGTTCAGAGTTAAATTCAGTGAATATAGTTTGGTTTTGCCTTGCTTCCTATAGAAACAAAGCTTGACCAAGCATGGCTGTTTCTGTCTGTATACACTGCATCCTCTTCAGGACTGCCACACTAATGTTTTAATCAGTTCAGCAGACAGTCTCAACTGAGGGAGCAGCCATAGCAAAAATTTGTATATTCTTATATATGAAATATATATATATATATATATATATATATATATATATAAAATCCAAGGCATGGAAATTTTTGAAATACAGGAAAAGGTTTCTTGACAGTTCAGAAGTATCTCCAGAACCAGGGAGGAAACTGGGATTAAACAGTTCCATTCCTCACAGAGCCATGTGTTTCACAAAACTTGTTCACTGTAGCACAGACAAAAAATATGTTTACCCCCAACCACTAAGATATTACATATGTTCATTAGAAGCAAATGTGGTTTGTCATTGTGATGTGTTTTTATTTACTTCTGAGCAGCAGTCAAAACGAGAAATGCTCAAGCAATACCTTTTATATCAATGTAATAAGTCACTAGCAAGAACATTAAGAATTGAAAACATTTTCTAAATATCAAGATGTATTCAAAATTTGATTTTTATTTCTGAAATAGAAATAAATAATAAAGTCAGTTGCACCAGCAATTTTATTTTCCCGGAAATTTTACAATAAATACTAAACCAATCTAAGGCAACTTCTGTAACAACTTCTAATGGTGAGCAAAATCCCTTGTTTTCACTCTTAAACAACAGTATACTGCAAAACATGTTTTTGTATCCTTTACATGAACTACTTATATAGGAAACATAGCAGAAGACTTCATAAAGGTTCAGAGTTCAAGAACGCAGAAGTTGAGAAAAGCCAGAAGGGTTGCCTGAGCAATTCTCTTCTCTGTCTTGCCTCATACACAGAATAAAAATGTTTACATTAATTCTTCTCTTCATCACCCTTTGAAGTGTATGATCCCATCATTAACTTACAGCATACTAATTAAACTCCAAATTCCAGAGCTCACAAACAGAATTATTGGCTTCGCTAAGGAAATTTTTGCTGTCTCTATATCTGACACTTGTTAAGACATAGGTATTCAACGCTCTGTTCAGCATTTCATGAGACAGAATATGGAGAGCTCTATTTCCACTCTTTTAGACGGATTCATAAGCTGAATAATAATATATATGCACCAGCAGGCCAAATTAAGGTCCTTTCATTCTGAAACCTGAAGTTTGAATTTTCGTGACGTGGAACGATTTGGGGCAGGGAGGGCTTGACCTGTAGGGGGCTTTGAACAATTGCCTACTCAAAACTGAAACCTCCCTCATTTCGCCATGGAAGTATATGGTGACAACAGAACAAAATGGGTGTAACTCAAGTAGTTAATTGCAGCAGCAGCGAACTGTCATCCACTGCAAGAGATCAATCAGTTAAGCCTGTGGTCCCTTTCAGGAATTTGCTGACAATACAGAAATAGGCGAACACAGGACCTTGGATTTCATCATTCTGTGGAGAAACACCCAACCTTTCAGGATAGCTTCTATCACTGTCCTCTCTTTAGTAATGATTCTACTTCCTGACATTCCTCAAAACTTTATAAAATGCCTGCTGAATTTTTAAGTCTTTTCAGCCCAACTGCTTAAAGTTTATCAAGGCAATAAGCAAATGAATTACCCATCTTACAGTACAAAGGATTATCAGGTAACCCTATGATAAGCGGAAGATCCATCAGTAGTATATATCTCAAGGGGTTAGAAAGATGCAGAAAAACAAAGAACGAGATACCAAGACACAAGGTTATCTAAACCATTAATGAAGTTGCAACCTGCAAAGAAAGTGAATTCAGACTGACAAATAGGCCAAAAATATTCCTCTCCGGAGCTTAAGCCTTACATGAAAAACGCTCTGAGTTTGCTAACTGGTGACTCCAGCAAGGCACGGACTATTCTCACAATTCCTACCACATTCTGCCTGTGACACAACAGATCTGAGGTTGGTGGCCTGCTTTCCAAAAATACAATTCAAAGCAAAGTACATTTTGACAAACTGCAAAGGTCAGAACTACAACCAGTCTTATCTAAAATAGAGATAAAGCATCTGATTTTTGTCCAAGTTAAGATTTTTTTTTCAGTACCTAAGCATAAGTAACTTCTCCAAAAATCACTGCAAATACTTAGAGCATACTAGAAGAGTCAGGTTCCTGAAGAGTCCACAGAAATTAGGACTTGATATTTAAAATGTTCATCAACACCCCTCTCCCCTTCACATGTGGGGAACTGCTTTATTAGGAAGTACCTAAATTCCAATTTATTAGTATTATTTTTTAGTTGAAACCTCCTCCGCAGTCCTTAACCTTATTTTTGCAAGAAAAAAAAAAAGAAAAAAAAAACAATCAAAACAATCTCCAGAAGTACCTCATCTGAGCAGAACTATATCAATGCCTAACTCATGGAGTCATGGCTGTGCCTTCACATAGCTCCTAAGGCATGTTCTGAAAGGAAAACATGAAGCACCTCACAGAATCATGTTGCATAAAGGACTGTGTCAACTACTTCTTTTTCTGGACACCACAATAAGTGGATAAATAATTACCATAACCTTCCACATCACATAAAGACTTTGCTCCATGGGAAAACCAAACTACAAATTCTAGCATCCTGGACAGTGGTCCCAGCCATCATGGAAGGGATATTCTCACTTATTCTTGATTATGATACTCTGTTGTGAAGAAATAGCTTAAGACATAAGATGAACTGGGCCAGATGGTCAATCCCAGGTTTTCCCCCTCCACGGCAGATCCTTAGGCCACTGGGCTGAGAGAACACACACCCTCTCTAGCCCTTTCTTTTTCAGCTCCATTAACCTTCCACAGACCAGAAGAGCTTTAAAAGAACAGACAGAAAGCTTTCTGTACTTCAGAGCAGCCAACAGGACAGTGTTCAAGGCAGCCCCCATTACAGAAGGGGCAGAGCTGAGTAACTTGGCTGTCTTATGCTCCGAGTGATGGCTCTAGCTACCAAGCTGTAGGTCCTGTATTTCACATCACTGGGAAATGCAGACTGGACTGCTTGCAGCCTGTAAAACCTGTATGCACAAACAAGGGAAGTTTTAGATATTTATATATTTAGATTTATATTGTATTGTAGATTATTTTTGTCATGTGGACCCTAAGCCCAATGTTTACCTATTACATGGTCCACAATAAAGATCAGTAACAACTCCGCTCACTCACTTAGGAATTGATTTTAAAGGCAAAAGAGAATTTTACATCAAGCGTAAAGAACCCAGTCTTACATAGTTATGTTCGCATATCATTTCTATTGTGGAACACCTATGCTATTTAGCAAGGTGCAATTCAACTGAGATTAATGTTGGTTTGTTCTGGGTACTTAACAGAAGGGAAAAACTTAACCCAAGTAAAAGTTTACATATATAGCATTATTGGAAAAACACTTTTAATAACTTCTTCCCAAGTGAATATGCTTTTCTCTCTCTCCAAGTTAGTAGGAATGTTCTATCCAAACAAAACAGTTACCAAACAGATTCTTAACTCCATCTTCACCATGTCTTTTAGCACCTAGAGTTTAAGGCTGAAAGAGCCACTACACTCAGGGAAATAAACATGTGCAACACTCCATGAGTACCTCCCACAATCTTGTTGGTTACATACAAATCATAACATTTGCAGTTAGTATTACAAAAGGAGGTTTGAATAGGAATTTTTGTCTTAAACCTTCTTTAAACCAAAGTCCAAATATTTTTTGACAAAATAAAGAAGTGCTGACTTCTTTCAAATGACTTAATGCCTCGTACTGATGAAGAAAGCATACCATTTCCCATTACTACTAAACAAAAGCATTTGATTTTCAGAGACAAAGACAGTAATAAACACTGAGAGGCTTACAAATTGTGGTCACCACAAGCTAGTACAATACAGAAGCAACTTAATTTGTAAAGTTAAAAAATATTAATTTTAATCTAATTTTACTAACGGTACATGGAAAGTAATCCATTAGGTTGGACTTACTTGCTATATTCTGCAAGGAGAAAAAATCACTTATGACAGGTGAGCAAGACCAAATTTAAACTGCCTTTCAACAATTAATCTCAAAATAAACCCAAGCATTCCTTTTGCTTGAAAAGATTTTCCCCCGTTATTTGTTCTTATTTAAGTGCTTATCATAAAATTACTAGATCTGATAATATTTAATAAATACACAAACTCTCTAATGCCCACATCTTCCTTTCTAAGGACCCCAGTAATCATTTTAAGCTCTAAATAACATCAAATTTGGAGGCGTAGGGAGGAAATGCTCACTCATTCTTTCAAAAATCAAAGCACTGAAAGACTAAGATTATTTTAACATAGCTAATCACATTTTTCCCATTGTGCTCTGGTGAACCGATACTTAAGTAAAACAACAACAACATATAAAGCTTCACTACCGATTTGACTTCAGTTTCAGGATCTTCAGGATCAGAAAATGTTCCATACAAGACAAGCAGAAAAAAATTATGGACGATCAGGTTCCTTAGAGTACAGCACACAAACACAAGACTGAAGAAGGCTTGTAACACTGTTCTCTTTTCCACTACTATGATTCCAAATTGTTTTAGTGTAATCCTCATTCCCATATAGTCTATTTCTGGTATCTCCAGCATTTTATTTGGACTCTCCATGATTCATAACCTAGCCTGTCAACTGCTAAACAATGCTGGGACAGTTTTAAAGCTTTACGAAAGATGAAATCCTTAAGAATAAGACATTTGAAAATGATACTTTTAAACTGTCGTGATTCTTTTATTAACTGCATATTCCTTACTTAAAAAATAAAATTGGTATCTGTATTAAAATGCATACAGGAAGATTAGGCTAGGATCACTTTTAACCTCAAGCTCACCAATTTTATACAAGCAGTTTTGAAGAGAATCAGACACTGAAGCTGAGTCTCTCATGGTCAATAAGGCAGGTCCAGTTCATGAAATGAAAGTGGGGTTTATTTCACAGACAAGCCAGCAGAAAGAAACAGAGAACAGGAGAGAACTTCCTTCTTGTTGTTTGAAGACTGATTTGACTTCCCCAGGGAAGTGGTCACGGCACAGAGCCTGCCACAGTTCAAGAAGTATTTGTACAATGCTCTCAAACACATGGCCTGATTTTTTGGATGGTCCTTTGGGGACCCAGGAGTTGGACTCAATGATCCTTATGGGTCCCTTCCAACTTGGATATCCTATGATTCTGTGATTCTATGACTGGTGGATCCCAGTCAGGTTGGGGCCCAAGAGGAAAGCTTCTCAGACCCCAATAAACTCAAGGTACCTCCTGAAGCGAGCAGCGAACACCCTCTGGCAACAGAACCTAAATCTGTTGACCAGAAAGTTCATCCTAGCACCTCTTGCCGATGGACTGACTGCTTTTCTGAGTTCTTAGGACCCACTGCTGACAGTAATCCAAGCACTACATTTGGGAAAATGAGAATGTAAAACATAACTTATTTAAAATATTTTCTTTCCCATTGTCACTGGCAGAAGGCCCAATAAGAACAAAGAGTAAGCTAATTATCTTTTTTATGGTTTAGAGCCTAGCCATATAAGGGTAACAGTAGAAATGGCTGTGCTCAAAGTACTGTCAAATATACAGGGTAAACACACCTGTACAGAGATTATTATCTCCATATAATCTCATAAAATTACTTTACTACTTTGTTTCCCTTAAAACAGGAGGAGAAACATTAAACAGGTTTTCACAATTGACAGTCCTTTTAAGTCTAGAGGGTGCTTTTTGGAAAGACGAACAACAGCAAAACCCACATACATTAACAGGGCACAACCAGCCCATTGACCAGAATAGGAATGGAATTTTGACTGCATGGGGAAGGCTGCTTAGCAATCTTTTTAATGAAGTCCCAATTTGCCAGAATAAAACCTTTTTACAAGACTACACCCGTTCTGACAAAGCTTAGTCTACATGTAAATTCTCTAATTTGGGGTCAAAACTAGAGAGACTCTTAATTATTCATGATTAAGATCAGGGACTGCTTTTTTTTTTCCCCTCCTACACTCTAATCACCTGCAGCCAGAGACGTCCTGCTATCCCAAGCAGCACATCAAATGGAGAAAGAATATATTAAAGTTTCTAGACAGACACCGTTTTGTCGTGATGCACGCTGGAAAGCTCAGAGGGGAGGGGGATTTGTGTTCTTTTTTGTTGTTTTGTTTTGTTTTGTCAGTGGTGGTTGTTTCTTTTTTTAATAACAATTTTCCACACAGCCCTAAACAAACTGATTTTCCCAATATTAACACTCAGCCCAACAAAGATTAATTAACTGTGGGCAGACATTTAACTCAATGGGACTGCTCACTGTACACTACTCTTAGCTTGCACTTGAAGAATTGGGGTCTTACACCAGGCAACTTCACATTGGTGTATAAATTCTCATGTGCAGGATCAAAGATGAAGTTTTCACTGTCTATACGAAGTAACATGCTGCATGAAATTTATACAAACTCAAAGCCCTTAAGATAGCTATCTCCAGACTAAGGTCAAATTTCTGCAGAGCCAGGAGTATAGGAGCCCTGCTGCAAAAGCTTGCTAAGCTTGAAATTTCAAGCATGAAAGAGAGACAGACATATACATGCGCACAGACTCTGTTTTTTCTCCTGTTCTCTCTGACAAAAATTTAAACTTACACACACTATAAAAAATGTATTAACCCAATTAAAAAACATGAGAATAGGCACACACTTTTCAATGCTCATACACAGACTTTCTATTCCTGTTTTCCATGCCAAGCCATTTAAAATACAGCAGATTCCAAAAAGCACCTGTTTTGGGGGGATAAAGAAAACGCATCTGATTCAGTACTGACATAGCTCCCCTTCACCTTGTTCTCTCGACCATCATTGGATTAAATTGCAAATAAGGCTAATACATTGGTCAGCACAGACTCTTTTAACCCTTCAGCAAGGGACTGAAGAATAATTACATTTGCATTTAAGTTTTCCCCCAAGCAACTAGGGTTTTTTTTGCACAAAATCATGCCAAAGCTTTATGATTAATCCCTTATTACTTCTCAACATTACTTTTTATTAGCCGAAAGCTCTCTTCTTTTCAAAATCCAAGAAGAGGAGAAAAGTCAAAGTTTCAGAAAGCACTGGATGAGATTTGGTTTTTGCCTCTTTTCCACCAAACAGGGAAAAGGAGGGGGGAAAAAATGCCATGAGACTCCTACCTTACACAGACGCAGACTTGAGATCTTACATAAAACCTAGAGACTTGTACCTCTGAATGCACAAACCAACTATTCTGGAATCAGTCTCCTTGGGCTGACCAAAATTCCAGCCTGGAAGCCTTTCCAAGTACAAGTTTCATCAAAACCAATATGCTTGCACAAACAGCTTCTGTTCAGTGAATCCAGTGAGAATTCCTCAGTCACAGAGTTCTCACCAGTGCCTGAAAGACGAGTGTCATCCTGAAAAAGCTGCCTATCCTGTTTTTGGCATACAGCTTCTACAAATCTCACCCTGGAAGGCACACTTTCTGTAATCAAAAACCTTCTACCTGATGCCACCAGTCTCCATTTCTTTATTTCAGTTAATAAACCTCCTAATCTGATACCTGATTACCAACCAAAAGAGTACGTAAAGGATTTTAAGAGTATTCAAACCCATTACTAATGCCAGAAACACAGTTAACACTATAGCTTGTAACTGCCCAGGTCTTGTAGCACTTACCAAGGCAAAGTCTGGGGATTCCCTAAATCAGAAGGAACAAAAAGGAAAGCAAGCTTGACTGCTGTATCAGACACATCTTGGGATCAAACAAGCACACTTTGGAAACATTTGGAGTAGCCTAGTAATTTATTCTCAACTTATTTGAGGAATACAGACTGCTTCAGAGAAGGAAAAAAAAAATCACCTACTCAAGACTCCTACAAACTGCTGTTTTAGCACATTTACCACAGAACGTCAAGATTAATTAAGAATAAAACTACTCAAGAAAAACAGAGATCACACACTGTAAAACCAAGCCTGACTAGAATCTCATTTCCAACAATTTTGTCATCAAGAGAAGCAATCTATGTATTGTTTTAAATAATACTGAATATCCTTGAGGAACAATAACCAAGGTATTAACTCTGTGGTCTCAAATCCTGACACTCATCAATTTATCTGCTAGCTGTGTTCACCACATTATCTCAAGACCATTAAAACCTTACACAAGTCCTCTTACAGATCTGTATCTCATACCACGCAAGCTAAATACTACAAATACAGCTGCTGATTATAAACTGCTTTGGAAAGCAAAGAAAAATACCACATAAGCGTATGTTTTACCTAACAATACTTAGAGGTTCATTTTCATTGTTTAACTTTTTTTTTTTTAAACTAGAGACCACTTAATGAGCTATGAAAAAAAAACAACACTAACATCTATTTATACCTTCACTGCCAGAGAAAATGGCTCTCATCCAAAACTTTTACAGCAGTTTACAGCAAAATTATTTGGTGTTTATAACAAAAAGCCCACATACTTTACAAATCTAAGATTTTCTAGAAGTGCCAACCTACTGCACTTGGCAAATCTCAAAAAAAAAGAATGTTTCATCAGAAGACAAGAAAGTTCATGTGTTCTGTGTGCCCTATATATACACACAATCGGAAGCAATGTTTGGAGAGCAGCACCTGGATAGAAATACCTACATATGACTTCTTCAGGTTGGGATTAACTGCAAACAAGAAGAATAAAACTCCATTGAAGGAGTCTGAAAAATAAAGTCACAGTTAGAACAATGACAGAGCTAACGTACTTGCATCCTCGCTAAACAAAGATTTATGTTTAACTTACATACTTTTCTTGTCAATGTAGCAACCCAGGAACAATTTCTTAGGTAGCATGTGGCTTACATCCTTTCCATAAACAAAGCAGAGTTCCTGAGAATTCATAATGTTATGTGAATGAATCAGGACACTGAAAAGGGCAAATAATTTCCCAAATATTTTATCTCGATATTTTGCAGAAAAAAAATAAATGACAAATAATAGTTTATTTAAAAAAAAAAAAAAAAGAAAGAGAAAAAAGAAAGCTCTAATAGTAAAGATAGGCCCTTGAATCTCTATTACCGCCTTTAACAAACAGTAGTCAGATTTACAAAGCCATACACCTAAAAACTTGCTGAAATTATCTGGAACTGCAGATGCTTATTGTTTGCATGCCCATACATGACAGAAGAGTCAGAAGACCATGAAGACTGGTAGAAGAAAAAATCTGGAATAACTTTTACTTAAGCCAATTTAAGAAGTCAGAAAGCTAAATTTCTAACTCTGATCTGAAAATTTTAATTCTCACAATAAGCAGTCTAAATCAGATTCTGCCTCATTGCCTTTTTAATGTCAGTCTATGTAGACTCTAGCAACATTTTTGCATCTTTCTTTATATATTTGATCTACTAGACAACATCTCACATACTATCAGCTTCCCGTTTTCATCCAGGGCAATAATTCAAGGCCAGTTTCTTGAGGTTTTGGTTTTGGTTTTAACCACCAGGAGAGGCTGAAGTGGGTGAGCCGTTTTTGTTTTAGTATTATTAGTAAGCTACTGGGAGAAACAAAAAGCTCTAACACTAAAGAAGTGCAAAGTTACAGCACTTTAATATTTGTTGCAAAACTAATTGTTTTTAAATGAATTTCTACGAATTTCTGTTAACACATGCTCATATGTTTTAATTTGGAATCCAATTATTTCTAAAGAAAAATGCAGAAATATCGATAGCAGAAGGAATCTACCATGAATCACCTGTCTTTACACTCTGTTGTACCAGAAGAATATTTAAGTGGTATGAAGCTGCCTTTTAAACATGGACAAGGAATATTCCATTACAAGCACAATCTTGTTTCCTAGAAAACACACTACTGTATGCATCTCGCCATCTGAAATTCTCACAGAAAATTTTCAAGACTCTTTTATTTTGCTAGGGAGCCACTAGGATTCATAGGAGTGTCTCACAAGAGGCGTTCATAAGAACCTGGGAGCTCTGCATCTGTACATCTATTGTTTTCTGAAGACTAGTATTTCCAGAAAATAAGCATATATTAAAATGGAATGAAATTAGATTTTGGCAGAAATACAAAGATGAGGTACATTACCAGATACTGCTATTTCACTAAAAAAAATAAAAGAAAGCAAACTTCAAGTTCTGTACTTCTTCGAACACTTTATAGAAATATAGAGTTAAATTGCATAAGAACTCTCTATTCTCCTTTTCAATCCCCATCCTGCCCAATTTCTACTCAATACACTTTAGTATTTGCACTCCCGAGTTGCATTATGTTTACTTTTATACTCCTAATACTATATTTGCCTCCTTGAAACATCACAAGCCTCTCTGGTTGTTGCTAATACACATTAAAGCACTACCAAGAGAAAGCTGGGACACACCAGCAAAGACCAGTCTCCTTTCCATCTACTTTATGTTATCACTCAACTCCCTACAACGCTGCACTACCCAAACGCTACCAAAATAGCACAGTGTAGGCCTAGGAAGGAAGTACAGCAAATAAGGCACAGGAGTAAGGAATGACTCTGGACTGTGGCCTCGGTTTTGCTAGCAGTGATGCAGCAAATATGTAGCAAATATGTAGTCAACTCAAGGCAACGCTACTAGGAAAACTCTTTCAAACACTGATTTGCAAGTTACTGTATGAATATAAGTCTTCATAATAGCACAAAGAATTCACTTGCTTCTGGAGAAGAACTCCTGATTAAGAGTCCACTCTCTCACTCCACTACTTCATCATGCTAGGCAGAGCTGGGATGTGTAATCCACCTGCAGAACAATGTGGACCAAGTTATTATTTTGTCAAAACCTCCTTCTCTAAGAGTAACCCAAGGTATCTGACTGACCAACTTCACAGTCTCAGAATAAATAAATTAACAGCACAATATAAGTTAACATTTTTTTTCTGATTTCACAATGTCAACTTTTTGAATTACGCAGTATTTTGCCTGAAACTGTAAGAACACTTTGATGCTGCACATATGCAGCACAATGAAGACACTCACAAAAGCTCTGGAAACAATACAGTGCTTCTTCCCTACTACTCCACAGCCTTGCAAGTTAGCAAATGCAGATATCTCTACATAACACTACACTGTGATCGCTCATACTTAATTTCAAGGCTTAGTTTCATTGAATTTCAATTGGGGGTGGGGGAAATATGTTTAAATCTCATAAATCAGGATATAGGGAATAGGTGCTGAATTCAGCATACACAACAAGTGAGCCTGCTTTAAGTAAAAGCTCGGTTCCATGATGTTATGCCATAATAACAAGAAATATACAGTAAAAAATGAACACTCCATTAAAGATTCACTATGTCAAAGCAAGCACTTTGAAAACGCCTTGGTAAGTTACATAGAAAAGTGTGAGCTACCTTTACTGTCTTGCTGCAGAAGACTCCAAAAATACCCAGATATTCTCCAGTGGTTTAAGTCTTCTGGCCCAGCTAGAGTAATTTATCCCATAACTACACTGAAGCTTCTATATTTTCTACAATCCAAGGACGGTCTTATTAACATGAAACAAAATAATGCTATTTTTTCTACCCACGGCAGAAATGCAGATGTATTATTCCTCAAGTACTTCTGTAGCTCTCTAAGAAAGGAGGCCTGCAGCAGGTATTTTTAACTACAGTTGTATTAAGAGGCTGGACGTGGTGTAAACATTACTGGCAGGTAGGGAAGAGGGGTTGAGACCTAATCATGAAAGGGCCCAAGGATTTCATAACTGGAAGAGGCACTTTCCCTATCTGAAGTGTGTTCTACTGCCAGTGTCTCCTACTTTAACAATGTAACATTCTCTGCTGGAAAATACCATGTTCAAAGTGAATGGGATTTTGAAAACACGGGGAGAAAAGATGAAAGAACCAAGGAAAAAGAAAGTCGTGTTCAATGCATCTCACATCACAGCAGCATTCTCTGCATCTCCTAAAACTTCAGTGTTTTGGAAAGGCGTTTTTCTCAGGCAAATGAGTGGGCATGAGCCAGAACCATTTTTTTCTGACAGAAGTGGCACCACTGGGGAAAGAGAATGCAAGAGGCAGTTTGAAGAACAATGAAAGCCAGGAAAGTTTGGGGTTTTTTGTTT
Organism: Anser brachyrhynchus; assembly: GCF_964034855.1. NCBI lineage: Eukaryota > Metazoa > Chordata > Aves > Anseriformes > Anatidae > Anser > Anser brachyrhynchus. The sequence goes on from NC_137695.1 coordinate 102,027,650, forward strand.
GTTGATGTTTAGAAGAAAAAGGAAAAAAAAAAGTGTTAAGTTTTTTAAGCTTTTAAGTGCTGCCTGTCACAGAAAGCAACGCTTCTCCCGCCCCTTCAGGAGCCCTTGGCATACCCTCGGCTAACAATAACATGACATTCACAGCTTCACCTTCCCTGGAGCTCATCCAGAGCTCAAGCCCCCGCAGCAGGGGCACAAAATGCCACCTCTGGCCACCCGCCCTGCCCAGGACGGGGACCCCCCCGGACCCAAAGCGGAGGGCGGGCGGGGAGGACGCAGCCTCACCCAGCTGCTACGGCTGGCCCCAAAGGGGGGGATCCGGGCAGCGGCCGGGGATCGAGGCCGGGCCTAAGCCCCCCGCCAGGGCGCTGCCCCCCGCCGTGCAGGCCGCGCCGCAGCCCCGCTGCCTCCGCAGGGCCTGGCGCCGCCGCGGGCTCGGGGAGCGGCGCAAACAAAGGGAGAGGAGAGGAGAGGCCGGGGCCGTGGCTCGGCAGGAGGCAGGCGGGCGAGCCGAACCTCGCGCCGGGCCCATCGCCGGCTCTACCCCCGCGGCCACCGGCGGACGGGACGGGACGGGACGGGGCGGGAGGGAGGAGGGGGCGGCCGGGCTCGGCGCGCCCGCTGCCCGGGGACGCTCACCCAGCGGAGGCCGCCGTGCCCCGCTCCCGGCGCGGGCCTCTCCTTCCCCGGGCACCTCGGCGGCGCGGCCCGGCCTGCGCCGGCATCCGGGCTGGGCGGCGAGCAGCCTCCCAGGCGACAGAGCGGGACTCACCGAGCCGGAGGAGGAGGAGGAGGAGGAGCTGGTGCTGATGTTGCTCCGGCGGGGCCCGGCCCGGCTCCGGCTCCCTCCCTCCCTCCCTCACCGTGCCGCCGCCGCCTCCCTGTTCCTGGCGCCGCCGCCGCTTCCTCCGCCTCCTCTGCCCCCACCCCTCCGTCCTCCGAGGGGCGCACGGGGGCGGCGAGCCCGCGATGGCCACAGGCTGCCGCAGGCCGCGTTCAGCCCGGCGGCGGGTGCGGCGGGGCCCGGGTCGCCCGCCCTCCTCCTGCCGAGTCCTGCCTCCGCCTCCCCGTTTGCCCCGGCCGGGGCGGCCGGGCCCCTTCTTCTCTTCCTTTCCCTTCCCTTCGTTCCCTTCCCCGCCACAGGGCTCCGCCGCTCCGCGCCGTGGGGCTCGGGCAGGCCGCGGGGAGCCTGCGGGGGGCGGCCGGCGCCTGCTCGGGGCCTTCCCCAGCGCCCGGCCCCCTTTCTCACCCGGCTGCTGAAGGCTCTCCTTGCCTGTGGAACCTCATAAATAAAGTGCACAGCGAGCTACTTTATTTATTTTCTCTCTGCGTGTCTCTTTCTTTCCCCAGTTTTTGGGCGACTCCGCTCGTGCTGCACCCCCTGAGGAGCTCCCCACACACACCCCCAGAGGCTGACCCCTCCGGTGTCTCCGTGCCCTCTTCGTCTCCCTCGGCCTGAGAGCGATGTGCGAGAAGAGGCATTTTCACGTTGAACTTTGCTTCACGGATTGCCCAGAGTGCCGCTAAACTCCAGCCACATCAGCTGTGCCACAGAAACTTCAGCCAAGCAGGCTGCTTGCTTGCTTGCCGGTCCCTTTTCGAAAATAAAATGAAGAGCAACGAAACAATTTCTAACTTAGGATGCGTGAGACTGACGGAAGTGAATAGCAGAGGGTTAGGTTTTCAAATCTGTGGACAATATAAATTGGGGAAAGTAATGCTTGCTGACTGATGTTGAGCTGGTAAAACAGTGCCTTCAGAAGCTTTTTCATCATTCGTTTCCTGCTTGTGGCACATATCCGATGCAAATCGAGAACCTGATTTTGCAAAGATATGCATAATTTGCTCATCTATCTAATCGCATAAGAGTCAGTGAGATTATTTGTGTGACTTGCTGCTCACCCACACAACTGATTTGAAGTTGAAAGAGAAATCACTGAAACTCGTGAGGTTGTGAGAATATTTCTTGCATGTCCTGCTGAAATTGAGGGTATCTGTGGGTTGAGGTCTGTGAGTTGTTTAATTGCCTGCGTTATTTGAGGTCAGAATGTGTCCTGATTGCATTTACATTTTTATGCCTCAGATGTTTATGGAGAGTTAAAGGCTTTTCTTGAGCTTTATCCAAGAGTCTTTGGTTCTTTATGTGTCTGATCGACCGCAGTTGCTGGCAGGCCAGAACCATTTCAGGGCATGATGACTCTAATTAGCATTGTAAAAGGAAATTATTATTATTTTTATAATACAATCATTAGCTTTTTCAGATATCAAGTACCTAGACTTATTTATGTTTTTGTTATGTTTTGTATCAAAACTGTATGTTTTACAATTGTGATTAAATGTTATCAGTTGTATAACAAACAAAACTAAGAATAGCTCCAAGTGGATCATTTAGGAATCCTTATGGAGCGTAGCTCTTGTGTGTAAAACTAGTACTGCTGGTATGAGAAGTATGAGCAATCTTCTGGTCTGCTGTGTTATTCCAAGAAAGAACAAAAATGCAATAAATAGCAAAAGATTTTCTTTCAACAGAGTAGGTTCCTCCTTTCCTAGATAAACCATTGGGAGTTCACCAACCTAATCCAAACAGGAACTAAGAAAAAACCTTACTAGAAAGGAAGGCCCTGACTAGGAAAATTTTAGTTCAATTGTAACACAATTTTTTCTCAAACACGATTTTTACATTCATACATGCTTCTCAGGACTCCTTTTCCTTTGGATAGCAGGCATTTGAATGAGCAATTAATTTCAGGATCCAGCTGGTGTTCTTGCTTGATGTGCGTTCATAGTATTAATTTAACCAGAATCTTCAGCAGCAGCTGTGGGATGATGGCAGTATTGGAAAGCATAGTTTAAGAGTTCTTGCTGTACATGAAGGATCCAAATGGCCTAAAAATGTTTTTCTGCCTTCAGACATCTTCTGCCATATGCAACTTCTGCATTAGAATATATTATGTGTGAGACAAAATTAAAAGTTGGTCTTTGGAATCTTATTCTAGAGCCTTCTTCCCTGTTAAAATGAAAAAAAAAAAAAAAGTTGATTCAGAAGTATAAAGTTTTCTGGCCCATGTGTTGACCAAAGGTTTTCATGTTTCTGAAACTGTCCCCTTGTCACTCTTATGGGGCAAAAGGATTAGTTTTTGGCAGAAATGGCACTATTAGACTTTCAGAGTTGAAGGAAAGGAATTCAACCCCCCCCTTTTTTTTTTCTTCACAGTGTGTCTTCCGTACTTTATTTTTATTAAGGAGTATGTAAATATGGCTTAAATTAGTATCACTACCAAAAGCAGTGGCCTTCCTCATTTTTCTTCTGTCTCCCTCCCTCCGCCTGCCCATATATTTTCCTTATAGTGGCTCCAGTGCTCAATGGACCTCTCTAAGCCAGCTCAGGTAGCTAAATCTCTTGGAGTTCAATTAGCTAATGATAAATCATGACATAAATTTGAATAGGTGTCTGAATTTTCACTCTCTTCAGTTAGAAATGTCATATGTTGCTGTATTGGTTTATGAGAGCTGCATTTCCAGACTGTTAGCGTTAAGCAGTTAGTGATAAATCAAGATCTATCAAGGCAGACAGGCAAACTGAAAAAGCAAAACCAAACCAAACCATACTTTCCATCTGGATCAGAAAACAGTTATCAGGTGAGTATCACAGTCTAAACAAAGAAAAAGAGACAGTTTGTGCAATTGAGTGGTGGTAGAGAGAAAGGGAGAAGAGAATCAGGGATGGTGGCTTCCTGTGTATGTTACCAGGGTGCTGCTAGCTTGTCTCAGCCTTAGCATGTAACTTCATGTTTGGAATAGACTTTTTCCATCCAAATTTGCCAGCAAACAGCTGCATCCCAGTAAGAGCAACAGTTTTACTACGAAGGGTGAAATGACTTCAGAGTGCCACTGGCATTACAACATAGATGGCAGACTAGGAGGAAGTTAGCAGCGTTGCACAGATAAATTTGTTCTTGGCTTAAAAACACATATTGAACTAAATTGGGCAGTTCATACACTCAGACATCTTGTTGTAATGTTCTCTACTTATATGAGTCTATTACACTTGCCTCACAGTTGCTATCTTATTCAAAATTATGAGGACTAGAAATTAGAATTTAGGAATCAAAATTCAGATCTTTTATATCTCATGTGCTTGTATGCATGAACTTCTACAGCCTGGAGCTCCACTTAATTCTAATTACTTTCAATGGGTCTGCAAGTTGATATAGTCATCATTTTGATAATTAAATCCCCCCCTTTTTTTTTAATATATTCAAAACTGTGATTGCAAATTATTTCATATATGTGTATATTCATATGTGTATATGCAAATCTGCAGATCAGAGAGACGGGTCAGAGACCTAACTTACGACCGCTCATTGACAGCAAAGACGATGTTATATCTGCTGTATCCACTTTTTATCTTACTGCTGCCTACCTGCCTGGCACAGGTTGCCGTGGTCTTGCAACAATGACTCTCCTAGCTCTTGGGCCTGAACTGGGGCTGGAGGTCAATGCCTTCTTATTATTATTGCTCTTTGCGGACATGTAACTGTACATGGTTGTATTCTAAGGAAACAAATGCTTTCTTTTCCACTTCTGTTAAGTATAATTCTGAAAGTGCATTTGTTGCCATTGTATTGCAATCTTCAAATTATGTTCAAACAGTTTTGGTAAATCAGACTTTTAAAGAAAGCAATACACACAAAATCATTGTAGTTTGCTGGACATTTATGATAACTATGGCCTTTTTTTTCCCCTATTTTTCTAATTCTTGTATTACTATGTATTTTATCTATTACTTTGTTTTTATTCATATAAATATTGTATATTTATATTCCTATATTATAATATGTATTAGCAGTCTTTATATATAACATCATCACGTATAGTTTATGGACACAGTAGGTTGATTGTTCCACTTTGTTTTATCATAGAATCTTGTACGTTTTCTGTAAATAAATTCAGTTTCCATTACAGCAGTTAACACGTAAATATTTTCAAAGTATATTTTTAGTATATTTTTCTTTTTTTTTTTCTTTTTGAGTGTCTTCCCTCCACACAGTTTAACAGTACTACTCAAGGGGAAAAAAAAAAAAAAAAAAAGAAAGTGAAGTATACAGGAAGTTGTTTTACCTCCCCTTTTCTCCCAATTGGGAGTTTTGGGGTTACATTTGCAGTGTTTACTGGAACTACTCACATCATATGAAGGCATAGAGGCATAGAAGGTGTTAACACCTCATTTTAGCTACTGAGGATAAACTATACATAACACAAACATATAAATTATTTGTCACATTTTTATCAGAATGATGTTATTGCTTCTACTTCATACTGTGGTTATGTTTTATTATTCTGTATCTTTGTTATGCTTATGTCAGAAAAATCAGTGCTTGTTTATTTAAAATTGTTCTAATTTACATCTATTTTTGAGTGCCACTCTCACCAGTTTCACTTCATTTCAAGACAAAATGTACTTTAAAACGTTTGATGAGTTTTCCTGAAATTAAGATTCTTAAATCCATTACCAAGGTTTCTGTTGATGATAGGGGTGTTCATTTTCAGCAAGAGAATAGCTCAATACTTTCTTAGATCAAAGTTCTCTGAGAATTATATTATGGTAGACAATAGAGTATAGCAAAATGGCATTTCCAATAACTGCACAGGAAGACTAAATTCTAATCTGCTGAGTAATGGAGAAAGGGAGGAGTCATTTTAATTGTCTATGGACCAAAAGTTGGATAAAGTCAGGATAAATTGGGCCTCACAAATGGATTTCTATTAAAACCAGGGAAATGATATATCGCTTTTCTCTTTCTGAAGACGACCAATAAATCATGAGAGTAGTTGTGCTCACCCACTGGAGAAGCAACATGGAAATTCTCTGTAAGTAGGTCTATATACAGTTAGGTTAGCCTATGCATCTTATTCATTGATTGTCCATATTGCCTGTACACCTGCTTGTACACTAGTTCAGGTATGCCATGAGTCATGAAGATCTGCAGATAGAGACAGGAATGCAAAGTGGAGAACTGGTCCTGACTCAGGTCTCATCTCATCAAGTACAGTTGACTAAATTTCTTGACATAGTGAATTTTAACCTGAATTAGGACATAGCTAGCAACTACTTCCCTGTGGTCAAATTCATTCTATTTAACTTCTTTGTGATTCTTTACAACACAGATCATGGGCTTAGTTTTGTAGTCCTTACATAAGTATTCACAACCAGCCCAGGAATTATAGAATTCACCACAAGGCAATAATTTTTGAGACCAAGCACTGAAGACAAAAACAAAGCAACTCTAGATGTCACTTTATAATATTTAATCATTCTGAACTTTTGGCTATGCAGTTGTCATAGGTCTGGAGGATCAAAATGAAATTTGTGAGATTTAACTGAGATTGCAGCAAGGGAATATGTTGCTTAATGTTTCCGTTTCCTATTTTCCCTGTCTGGAGGGTGAAACTGGTCAAGCAAATGTTGCACTTGGGTTGTTTTTTCAGGGTAGAGATCGTGACAAATGTGCACCCAAAACTTTTTCTCTCACTTCTGAATAAAAAATTCTATTTTTCAGAAGTCTATTGGTCTTAAACAGGACTGCCTAAAAGGAAAAGCAGCAGTAGTTTATTTTCACAGCTTTAAGGGGGAATAGAGAATGGAATAAAAAGTGGAAAGGAGTTAGAATGTCTTACTTTTCCACATGAAAATGTCTCTCTAAAAACTCAAGTGTTAATATTATTTCACACTTTTCTTCAGCCAGCTCCTGTCAGAATTGTATGAGGTCTAAGCATATCTAGAACACTTAGAATTCTAGGTGCCTAGAATTTTATTAAACTAACTCAAAAGTTGGTTACACATTAATAATCATACCTAGTTCATTAGACCACATGAATGAGAGCAAGGTAAAATATAGGTATCAAATCGGAAGATTCACTACAAAGGATTACGTTAAATTAAAAAAATGTCTTAAAAAATGTAGTATGTCTGCTTAGAAATTAATGTTGTTCTACTATCTGTATAATGACAAACTGTTCCTCTTGGCTTTATATGTTGCAGCCATTTCCCTAGTTACGAAAAAGAAAGTTGGATGAGTTCTCTTCAGCCATCTTCTTAAGAATGTAATTTTAAAAGCATTCCTCAAAGCATAAACAATACTTAGTTCATGGACATAGGGATATTAAAACAAAAAGTCTTTGCCTTTTAAGATGCATGTATAGTTGCAGGAAGCTAGCAGATTTCACAGTGTCATCTGAGCAGCTTTTTTATGGCTTTGATTGTCCTTCCCTTCCAGTTCACAGAAAAGACCCACATTTACTTTAATGCTACACCATAACACAGTGCCTCTGATGCCATGAGCAATTTCTCTTGATTTCAGAACTCCCACTGACTGCAACTGGACCCAGGCTTGATCCAGTATTCTCATTTCTCTGGGGCTTATCATTACATGCTGTACTTTCAGCTAGATCAAGAGTTGCTCCAATACTCTTGTTTGTCAAGACCTCATCATTATAGAGTGTACCTGCAGCTGCTAGTTTCAATAGAACATAGTTTGTAAATAATTTAAACTCCTATTTATTACACTTATAATGTTCAAATTAAAAAAAAAAAAAAAAAAAGAAAGAAAAAAAGTTACTTCAGACTATACCAGTCAAGCAAAATAGTTCACAGCTTTCTGGAATAAAATTCCCTATTGGTGAAGAAACAATATTTAAATCTAAATGGCTTGTGGAGGTACATATGAAACCTTTCACATTTGGGTCACAAGTTCAAGCATGGTCTTCATTACCTGCAAATTAAAACTATCAATAACTGACATCTGTTACATAGCAAATATAAAAAGAGTTGGTGCTCTCTTTTTTCTGAAGTAGATAGCACAGAGGACATAATTGCTGAACTTTTTTCTAAATGTGCTTTGAACTTGCAAGTTTAAATATGGTTCTTTTCAAAAATAAAACCTCTCAAAAAAATAAATCAACACTACTGACTTTTACAATTTTCCAGAACACTGTTTTATTAATGTTGTCCCAACAAGTAATAAAATATTGACATTAAAAGCTCTGTTATACCTGAAACCTACTTTTTCACTGAAAGCAAAGCTTTCAGCTTCAGTTCCTCACATGTACGTTGGTCTCTCAGTGGAAGTACAGCTGGCTGGTAAGGCAGAGTGGAAAAGCCTCTGTTGCTCACACATTTTCAATAGGCTTTAGTCTCAAATCACTGTAAGATCCTGAAATGGCATTGCATTCATTAGAAAATAGTCCACTGTGCCTCTGCATATTATTATCAAAAACTTCCTGGTGATATTTATGAAGACTCCTCTGCAAGTACAGAGACACACTGAAATATACTCTACATTTAAGTGTGAGGAGACTTTACAATCAATTCATGAAATTTGAGTTGTTTTTCAGAGATAATAGCTTGTCAAATATCTTGAACATTTAAATATATATTTATATCATATAAGGACAAGATTAATTTTCACAGTTTCAGTAGCATAAAAGTGAAAAATCCTCAGATTGTGATTGGTTTTGTAAGTTGCAAAACAGTATGTAAAACAGCCAGGAAATGTTCCATCAGCTTCTCTGGCTGTTCCTCGATGACGGAGGACAGAGTTCCAGCAGTAAGTGAACGATCTTTTGATCCTGCCTTCTTCTTTCACAGATGCTTTGCAGATCCCTTAAACATTTCTCTGCTTTATATTTATGAAAAAGTGCATTTTTTCCACTGTGATTATAGAGTAGCAAAGGTCTTATTAATCATCCTACTCTGCTCTGGATAGAAGTGACTGACGGCATCTTTTGGAAGAAAAAAAAGACTCAAAAGCTACAGCATGGACAGCTGAAGATCATATCACAGCTCTCACTGATTGCATCCAGGAACTTTGTCAAAGGAAAGAGCAGCACTGAATATGTAATGTGTTCTTCCAAAGCTGGAAATTATTACCGATGCAAAATAACATTGCAGCATCTTCTTTCCACTGTGAATTTGAGCATGCTTCTTGATATACCACTAAAATCTTCATCGGTAAAGGCAACACTAAGAATGATATAATGTTAAGCCCCAGGAGAGAGGGCTTTCATCTGAAACTGGCTATTCGTTTAGAAAAAGGAGGTTGATACATTTGCAAAATGTGCTTACATAGTGAATACACAACCACAGTCTTTTTTTTTTTTTTTTTTTCCTTGTGGGTAAAAATAAGTCTCTAGCTGGATTTCAAATGTTGCTCTAGAAAAGGAAGTGCCTACTTTGATGGAAGCAATGTCAGTCATGTGAAAGTGGTATGAATTCAGGGCATTTCAAAGACGTGAAGGGCACTTAGATACATCAGTTAGATGTCTCATGGATCTTCATGCCTTTGATATGAAATATCCTTCTGTGCTCTGTTAGGATTTTTTTTTTTATGCAGAATTTCTTTTTTCTTTTTATGACTCATCTCTATAATTTCTTTGCTGTAAATAAAACATTCTCTTGGTTTTATAAATGTGTTGATAGGCAGCATGGAAAACATTAATCAGTGTAAAGCTGAAGGATACTTAGAAAAGTGTAGAGTGTGAATTGAGGAATATTGACTTAAATAGTATTGAAAAGCTAGAAAAATGCTTTACAATTTCACTGTGATCGCAGCAGAGAGGCTACTTGGTCATACATGAAAAGAAATAAAAGGTCTTTTTGTCTGATCTGAAACAAAAATTGAAGCAACATTATTCAAAAACATTCTGCAGTGGAACACATTAATACATATAGCCATAATGATAGCCATGTTTGATAAAAAATAATAAAACACTTTAAAAGCTTGTAATATGTAAGTAGATACACTATGGGAAAAAAAAATACCAGAATAACTAAAGGTATGCTTTTTTAATATAATTATCAATCAGCATGTAGTTTTACCTAGCCAGCAGTTCAAAATGAAGTCTTAATCCCATTTAAATTCTTAGCAGAATTGCCATTCACTTCAGGAGGACTGTGGTTTTCTCACTCTTGAGAAAAGCCTGATTAGAATGGCCAATATTATGTATACTACTGAATATAAGCCATTCCTGTATTAATCTAAAACAACAGTCAAAACTAAAGGAATGTAATATTAAAATATTCCTGCTTCAGATTCAGAGGAAAACAAACTACTTTTTAAAAATTTAGTTAAAAACATCACAATTAGCTAAATGGAGCATAAAAACCAAATTAATGCAAACAGGAGTGGCTAATTTTTGTTGTGTTAGAGGAGGCCATTGCTCTTATAAAAATGTGCTGGTTTACTAATGCTCTAAAATTTTATGAGATATATCTTACTATTATTGATCATTACACCAAATTAGTGCTGACTGTTGCTCATTCTTTGTTGAATTGGTATCAATAAACACCAACTGTTCTGCTATTCAGCTCCTTTGTCCAGCTTCTTAAATGATCTTGCATTTCCCTGTGTTCTGAAAATAAATAAATAAAAGCACTGAACGATAAATGAAAAACTGTACTTCAGTGTAGGATTTCCATGAGAGTTAATCTACACATTATCACGGTATTTTCTTTTGGCTGAATTATATATATATATATATATATATATATTGTTTTCTATTGTTTTCACCTGGTTTATTTAGTAATTCAGATTGCCTTGCATATGTATGTTTCTCTTCTTTATTTACTACTCTCTTGTCTTTTTGTCATCTGCAGAATTTTCTGTTATTTTTTCAGCTCACTGGTAAGGTGTTGCATTGGGTCAAAGAGGAATTCAGTGAAATTCCATGCGAAACAGACTATCCGTGGCAGTTCTGTATTTGCTGTTACATCTTCAGATCTATCAATAGTGGGCTTTTATTTTGAGGTGATTTCATTTCTTAATCAAACACTTAGTTGTGTGATCAGTAGGGTAAGACCCAGCCTATTTCTAGTGAGCAGTTTCACGTGGAGTTTTAGAATCGTAGAACCCTCCAGGCTCTAAAGGCCTTCCAGATCACCAAGGCCAACTCGATGACACAAAAAAGTTAGGTTAGTTTGATCAAACTTTTTTTTTTTTTTTTTAAATAAAGATATGATGTCTGGTAAATAACCAGACTTCTCTCCTTTGAGTCCTTCTTACTGAAACCCCTCTCATGCTTATTATTTTATAGCCTTTTCCCACTCTCCCTCACCCCTGAGAGAAGTGCTGGGGCTGAGCACTGTGCAGCAGCATGGCTGTGGGGCCAGTGGGAGGCTTTTCCACTCTCCATGGCAGTGCTGTCAGACTCGCTGTCGAGCAGAGGTTTATGTTTTTGGCAGAACTGGCACCAAGCCGGCATGGGCCCCGCCGCTGCCCTCCTCCAACTGGCTCTTGCCCGGCGGTGCCATGAGCTGGGAAGCAGCTACATGCATTTCAGCAGGTGCTGCCACACTCCAGCAGGTGTAGGCTGCAAACTTCTTCACTTCGTTCCCCACCCAGGGAGCAAAGGGCCCCAGGTTCTCTCCTCTGAACCTGGAGCACTGCTGGGCCCGTTGCTGCTGTTACTGGTGCTACTGGGGAGAAGGGGAAGAGAGAGCAGCACGTGGAACAATGACATTCAAACCATGAACCACAAACTGCATCCTGTCCCTTAGGAACTCCACAGTGGGATTTTTTTGCTGTTGAAGCTAGAGCTGCTGTGTCTTAAAACAGGTTTTCAACAGTAATGGTTTTCTTCAAAGACTTCTTTCATTTTAAGCATTTTTTTACAGAAGAATAAATTAGCGTCGGTGCTTTTTATCACTTTGTATATTATTTAATAACACACTTAATGAAGTATCACTTTGTACAGAGGGGAAAAAAATCCCATTTGTTCTGCAAGTCTACAAAGCAGGATTTCTTCCGTAAAAAGCACACACACACAAATAAATGTGGAAACATACTTTAAATAAAACACATTGATGGCACCTAAGCTACTACATACTCTTTGCATTTTCCACAAAACAGAACACCTGTTTTGACCTACCCAGAAATTTCTATGAGAATTGTGTTATTATGGTATGGACAGAACAAATGAGACATGCACTTCATGCCTGTGTAGGGTGATGCAAAGAAGCAATTCCATCAGTTCTCAGCATTTCTGACCTAGTACCTGGCTTCTAGAAGCTCCGAGGTTAAGATCTCACTCTCTTGGACCTTGTGTGCCTGAAATGACAGTCCCTGAAGTCCCTGATTTAAGGACACTGCAGTGTGAATAGGCAAGACAGCTAGAGGATGAGTGGAAGGTGCTGTGTTTTGACCAAGGTTAAACAGCACTTCAGCAGCAGCAAGCACACGGCTTTCCAGAGGTTTTATTTCAGCTGACTACTGCTGTTCTGGTTCCAGAATTTATCTTCCCTAACAGGTAAGAGCTGTAAAGCATTTAGTGGGAAAAATCCTGGTTTTGCTAAAAAGGTTCCAGAAGGGACGCAACTCATAAACATCAGAATAATTTTAACTACTTACTTTATGTCATGGGAGGACTCTTCTGGGAATGCTTAGAAATTTCAGCTTTTCCAGTCTGTGTGTAGATACAAACTAAACGACTGATCTTTGATGAAAATCAATTCATTTCAGTGAAAATACAGTAATTGACACTAACAGAGAGTCTGTTTTTTAGCCATTTACTAATCAGTCACTGGTGCAGTAGAAAGTGAATGGGAGCCTTGCAGTGAAAACTTTTAGGTTACTGGCACATAAGATAATCACTATGGTGACTTTATTTCTCTATAGTAATTTATACTGCTTTTCCTGTCACTACCCTGTAAGTCATTAGATTCACCAGTACCATATTGTGACTATTTATATGCAGGTAGTTCTCACCAGCTCTCTAAGGACACCCTTCATATCAAAGCTTAATTTGTGTATGATAATTTACTGTTACATTTCTTAGTAAGATTGCCCTAAGCAAATAGGCAATGCATCTGAAAGGGTCATTTTTCTCTAAGAATAAAATTTAATAGACCATTACTTACACTTTAACATTCATCTGCTAATCAAAACATATTTCATTCATTTTTTTTAAGATATCATTAATTCACAGGGAAAACCTAAATGTTTCTCCAGTCTGTAACTCTCTTATACAGATTCAAAAGACAAAAGCTGCATTGTCTGCTTGTAAGGAAAAACTGCTGGAGGCACTTCTTTTGTTTTTCTAATGACCACCATATGAAAACAGGCATAGAACAACTATTTACTTACATGCGGTGGTCTACTATGTTCTCATGCATGTACTATTCCCTTTGCCATGCCTCTGAACACATGCTAGTGAAATTACATTGGTCAGTCTATGTACAAGGCTTGTGCATTTTTTTTCTCAATACAATAATTTACATATTACAATAACTTGTATTTTTAATGATGGTGCTCTGTACAAGGATGAAAGATACTGTTACATATAGTTTACCAGATTTAAACACATCAAAGAGCAATAATGTTTAACTGTTTAAAATGTTTCTAAGTCAGCCTTGCTCATTTCCTTATTTCAAAGTTCAGATTTACTGTTCAGTAATACCACCATTTTTATGATTCCCTGTACTGGAATTTTCTCATTTGCCTGGTTAGGGATGGTTTAGAGAACTTGTTCGAAGAAGAATGGATATTCTTATAGACCTTGGATGTGGTTTTGGTGATTTCCAGTCTAGCAGCTGTACCGGATCCATACCAATCAGTATATACAAGTTCCTGAGTCCATTGGTCATGAAGCAGCACTAGCAATAATGCAGACTGTATCAGACCTTGGTCTCCATCATTCTGCTGCGAAATGGGAAGAAATAGCACCTGAATGGTAGGATACTGTTAAATGTTTTGCATCACTTTTCATATCTGTGCAGGTACGTGCAATGGGTTGTGCACAACACTATACGAAACAGCATTTTTGTGCAAACAGAATACAGGTACAGACATACACACACATTTCCACACATTCCTTTCTTTGTGCAAGTTATTTTCTTTTTTCTGAATTGCTAATTTTTTTATAGAAGAAAATTTGATCTACTTGTTTTGGTAATTGTACCTTTTATTCCTTTTCTTTTTTACAATGATGAGTAATTTCTAGAAAACTTTCAGCAGGTAAAATAGTCCTCTATATTAAATCTTATTTAAGAAGTAAGAATGCATCGTCCAGGAGAGACAGGCTGAACAAAAGCAAAAGTACAGAAAATGGCTTGCAATTTTCCAGCTTCTGTCTGGAATTTTCAGAACAACTAACCACCATCAGCTTGATATTACCAAGCTTGCTACTAAAGATATATAGCTTTCATTCAGTGAAGAATGGACTGCAGAAAACTAGCATCAAAAGCCAACGAAGTGAGGCAATGATTTATTTATGTGTATCCCAGTATGAGAAAGTGACTTTCAAAGCTAGGAGGGGTGTTTTGAAAAAATATTGCTTCTGCTTCAAAACAAAACAAGACAAAACTAAGCCCTATGCTTTCTATTGAACACAATATATTAAAGTGAAATAGATAACAAATATATCTGAAAGTGATTGTGGAAATGTTCAGTTCAAAGAGATCTTAGGTCACCAGTAGGATCTGATGTGTTCAAGGGATTTTTTCCAATGAAAAGCTTGATAATTAAAAACAGTACAGGAGAAGCTGCTACAGTTATTTCCACTTCGTTATAATTTGAGCTCACTTCTGTTGAGTAAAAATAGTGTCTGTTAAATATAAATAGTAAGATCCACTTAATACTATAGAATAAGAAGTAGTGCTTACATTGTTAGAAGAGCATCAGTAGGAAAAACATTACATGAACAGTTATTTTAAGTCTTGCTTTTCCCTACTTACACCTATTCTGTCTAAAATTGTAACTAATGGTGTGACATCTGGCAACCATACTACCTCAGGCTGTGACCTTGTCAGTTCTTGTAAAACTGTGAGAAAGGTTTAACAGTGTAAGCATCAGGCTTGGATTTTTTTTTAACTGTCTAGAAGCACAGAATCAAATATAGATACAAGCTAGTCAGCTCTTTAGTCTCTAAATAACTAAATCTGCTTTCCTCACAACAGATTCTTTCAAGATCTGCAGTTAAGTCTTATGTAGGCAGAGAAACCAAGTGGTTGGGGGCTTTCTGGGGGGGGGGGGAACAGTATTCAGAGCTTACAGTAACTCTAGTTTAAGTTCCCAATTAATTTATGTCATCCATCTTGAATAAATGTACAGCATAAGAAAGCAGATCGTGCAAAACTGAAGTATATTATTGCAAAATTTCATAGCCAGAAAACTTTCTGCAAAATTGTGCATTTTCGCAATCCATTTGGAAAGGATGTTGATTTCATTGCAAAAGTTCTGTAGTTAGAAAAGTTAATATTCTTTATTAAGAATTAAGTGCGTTGTTATCTGGCTAGGCTCAAGATCATATCTGTAGTTCAACTATCTTGTTGTCAAGATAGTAATAAATAGAAGAGAAAGCATCCTCAGCCTGCTTTCTGGCAAAGGTCACTTTCTGTTAGATGACACTGTGTCATGGAGTAAGTTGCTTTGTTCAGACTCTGGGGAGTTCATCTCAATGTTTTCTCATTGCATGGCAATGACCACCACAGAGAAGAGGTTTTCATTTCAGAGATGATCATTTTGTATTGAGCATTGTGAGGAGTGGCATCTGGAGAAAGTACAGAAGAGTAAAATGGAAAGCCAGAAAGAACACTAGCAGTACTTCCCACTAGGCATGGAAGTGAAATCAAGCAGTAACACAGAACAGGAAAGAAATCTTGGCTGAGTAGGCAATTTCTAGTTACCCGGAAACCATCTCATCCGAAGGCCATTTCATAGCTTTTTTTTTTTTTTTTCTTATCAAAACTTCTCATGGCTTCTTCAAATTGCCACAGAAAATTGTTCTCAACTGAAGTGACATCTTGTCTGGCAGTCCAACATTAAAAAAAATTGCGGAAGTTCTTTATATATCTAAAAGCTTTTGCTGTCTTTAAAAAATGGCAGAAATGTTTGCTGTTCTTACATATTTTCAGAAGTATGAATCATTCTATAGGTTGCTGTATCACCTACTGTAACTTAAGATAGGCGACACACAGCTTGCAAAATGAAACTGTCATCACATGGGCAAATCCCATCTATCACATCTGCTAGCCTTATCTTCTAAAGGCGTAGTGTTTGGTAGGGTATTTAACAACTATCTGTTACAGTCCGAAGTTTGGACACCAGATCAGGATGTACTGATGGCTGAATGCTAACAGAAAGCAGAAGCTTTAGTCTCTTAGATATGTATCTACTTTTCTCTGCTATTGGAAAATAATTGAAAGAAGTATCTTGCAGCATAAGGATAATAGTTTTCAAAAGCTTTCTTAATTTCTTGTTTGTCACACTGATGAAGTGCCTAAGACATAAACTGAGAATAGATCTTTGGAAGAATCCAAAAAGAGGAGCTACAAGCTAGGTAGGACAATTTGTCTGTCTCTGAACTGTTTCAGTATTTGGAATACAATACCATGCTCTTTTCTTCTGAAAATAGGTAAAAGTTTTGACCTTATTTATCTGCACTTGTCCTTTATCAAAAAATACCATAGCCCCTCTCTGCTGCTCCTCACACTGGTCCCCTGCTCCAGAGTGGGGTCCTTCATGAACTGCTCCAGCATGGTCCTTCATGAGCTGCATCTTCCTTCAGGGCACGTCCACCTGCTGCAGCTTGGGGTCCTCTACAGAGACATGGATATTTCCTCCAGCATAGTCCTTCGTGGACTGCGGGGGGACAACATGCTTCAACATGGTACATCTACAAGTAAATGCTTTTAGTAGAACTAAAAACAGAACACAAAAACTGTTCCTGGTGTCAGCTCTACAGATCTCAAAGAAACTAAACTTCTAATTTTGGTCATTACCATCTTCAGATTTAAATGTTTGTGAACTATTCTTGAGAGATCCCCGAGCATCTCCAAACTTAGCCAAAGACAAGAGGCAAGAGGTACTTAACACCTGAAAATCAGACCTAGGGAAAGCAAGGATAATCACTCAGAAATGTGCTTCTCATTTCAAGGTACTCATAAAAATGCTGCTTTTGGTTATGTATGAAAGAGCAACACAAAGGAGGCTCTAGCCATATCTCCATCTGCCATGGTGTGGTGGTTTAACTCGGGTGGGTGGCCGAGCTTCACCACAACCGCTCTCTCACTCCCCCTCCTCAAAGAGGAACAGGGAGAAAATACGATGAAAAGGGCTCAAGGGTTGAGATAAGGACAGGGAGATCGCACAGTAATTATCATGACGGGCAAAACAGACTCAGCATAGGGAGACAGTAAGATTTATTGCTTATTACTATCAAGCTAGAGAAGTGAGAAACAAAGGAAAGAAACCAAAAGCACCTTCCTCCCCCCATCCACCCTCTTCCACCTCCTCCCCCTGAGCTGCACAGGGGAACGGGGGAACAGGGGTTATGGTCAGTCTATAGTGCTTCTTCTCTGCCACTCCTTCTCGATCACTCTCGTCCCCTGTGCTGTGGGGTCCCTCCCACGGGATGCAGTCCTTGCTGAACCGATCCGACATGGGCTTCCCACAGGTAACAGCTCTTCAAGAACTGCTCCAGATATGGGTCCGTACCACGGGGTCCATCCCTCAGGAGCAAACTGCTCCAACCTGGATCCCCCACGGGCAGCAGCTCCTGCCAGGTCACCTGCTCCTGCCTGGTCTCCTCACCACGGGCTACAGGTCCGGCCCGGAATCTGCTCCAGCAGGGGTCTTCCACAGGCCGCAGCCTCCGTTGGTGCAGGTCCACCTGCTCCACCGTGGTCTCCTCCATGGGCTGCAGTGTGGAACCCTGCTCCACCGTGGTACTCCATGGGCTGCAGGGGGACAGCCTGCTTCACCATGGTCCTCACCACAGGCCGCAGGGGACTTCAGTTCTGGTGCCTGGAGCACCTCTCCCCCTCCTTCTTCACTGACCTTGGTGCCTGCAAGGCTGTTCGTCACTCCTCTCACTCTCCCAGCTGCTGTGTGGCACAGTTTTTTTTTTTTTTTTCTCCCTAGTCTTAAATATGCTCTCACAGAGGTGCAAAACAACATCGCTTATTGGCTCAGCTCTGGTCAGCAGTGGGGCCCTTACCTAACACGGGGCAGCTTCTAGATTCTTCCCACAGAAGCCACCCCTATGGCCCCCTGCTACCAAAACCTTGCCATGTAAACCCACTGCACATGGTGCATGTGTGCCAACTTCATGTGACAGAGAAGCAGGCAGGAGGCTGTGCCATCTTCCCATCAAGACCGACTCTGAGTCTCCCTTTGCCTTTAACCAGTTTGTTTTCCATTGCATGTATGTAAAGTAATTCATTCATATCCCTTACCTGCTTCTCAGGACTGTTGTGCAACCTAATTAGAAATGGCAGCAAATTTACCCCATGCATAATTGCATTCACTATTATGCACCTACTTGAGCATCTGTAAGAAACTTTCTCCCAGAGAACCATTATCTATGGTCCAGGTATTATTTCCATTACTGAACACCAATTTATTTAATGTCAATATCAAACTGGCTGCTAGTAGTCACTATCTGCCCAATCAAATTTAACACATTAGATTGAGTTAGGACTTCCCTATTATTACCCTCCATACATCTAAATTAAATTTAGAAGCTTTTTGGAGTAATAAGTTTTCACATAAAGGGATCCAAATGCTAGACAGATATGACAAGTTTTCTCTCTCTCTACTTGTCCAGTCTGTATTCCCTGTAGAAAATATACTAAGGAAAGGAGTGTCCACATACATTAACATATATCATATGAAAAGCTAAGTCAAATATCATGGAAAAATCTATGTACTAGTAATGTACAAAATCAATTCTGTCCATATGAAACAGAGTTCTGCATTTATTAAATTATATCCAAAACCTGATCTATATAAGAACACAGAGAATAGTTTAAATGGTATTTTTCACTAATTCAAAAAAAAAAAAGAAAAAAGATGAAATTGACTCTGTTAAAATTTAATGATGTAATTTGACAAGTCTTGATATTCTAAATCCATTTTTTATATCTAGTGATTCCATACTAACAACCAAAATAAGAGCCTGTATAATGTTTAGGAGTAGTCAATTGTGATCATTTAAAAATATATATATATCAAAAAATAAAAAATAAAAAATCTATTTCAAGATACATCAAAGCACTGTAATAAAATTAAGCAGCTTAGCTACTCCACAAAATCAAGACTTATGACTTCAGCTTACTGTAACAACAAGTTCACAAATATTTAGAAATCTACATCTTTATTAGATTTGTCTTGAATTTTAAGTGACTCAGTAAAGTTTGGTGTTAACTAGCTTATAGTTAGCTTTGGAAAACATTTGAAAATAATTTGTCTTTTCTTCAGTACTAATACAGTTTGGTAATAACAGTTATTTTACTGGCCATAATATTTTCTGATGTTCAAATCCACAAGCCTAGAATCAACAACTGTTTGGCTCTGGTTTATTTTGAGCCTCAGGCTTGCAATTAATATAAATTCAAACTAAATAAAATATTTTCACAAAGCCTGTCTGTAGAAAACAAGACAATTTTATGCAGCTGTACTCTTACCACTTTTATTAATAATTTAAATAGGCAATCTTTCCTTTGCTCCATTAATGAAACAGTACTAATAAAAGTATTCTCATCCAATGAAACAGTACTGAACTATATTCCTTGAAGAAAATGGGTAAAATATTATTGCCTTTTGTAATGCCCTAATTTTATCTTGAATAAATTGCATTTTATGTTGTGGACTTCCACCTTCCTGGAAAAAAAGAAAAAGGAAAAAAAAAACCAGCTAGAATTTCCTACAAAAACTTTGTCATTTTTTTTGTCTCAGCTGAGAATGAGCTCCCAAGTTAGAGTAGATCTTGCTTACACTTTGCACCAATGTAACCAAGTTTTGAGAAAATGTCTTACAGAATAAACAAAGAAGTAAAGAATCAAGTGTTCTCTATGTAACAGCAGTTTAACAATAGTTTCACTTTATGTGTAGAGCTTTTGTTTCTGGATCTGGGAACAGCACATAGGCAATTCCTCTTACCCTCAAAGGTCAGATTCCATTATATCTGACCTCCACATTACAAATTAACAAACAAAGCCATTTGTGAGCCTTTACTGCTTCTCATTGTTATCTATGCAAATTTCCTGCAATGCGCTATTTAGGACAGTTATTGTTGTAACCCAAGATATATGACAACATATGCAAATAACAAATAGACAAAGATGTAAAGAAAGGAATGAAAAGTTAGCATTAATTTTCCCCAGTTGTTCTATATCTGTTGGCATTAATATGAAGAATATCTAAAAATAAGTGAGCCAATCCACTTTGGAGGAATAAGGGTCTCAGAACCATGGAAAAATGAAGTGGAAAAATGTAGTGGAAAAGGGACAAAAGGTGTGAATCCAGTTCATCAGAGGGCTCAGAATTGTTAAAATCCTGGGGGTGAGTGAGCAGGAATTGAAATTTTACATTGAAAAGGAAATTTATTTGAATCTGTAAATGTTCTTAGATGTTAATTCATGTTTAATTTTCACATAAGGCATATTTTAATGGCATTAAATATGGCTGAATTAACAGCATTGATTGATTTCAGTGTAGTGTATCCTGTAGAGTATTTTGGTGGAGGCAATTGCTGTCAATCATAGGATCATAGAATATCCTCAGTTGGATGGGGAGACAAAAGGATCACCAAGTCCAACTCCTGGGTCCACACAGGACCACCCAAAAAGTCAAGTGTCAGAATCCTCAGAGAGGGAATATGTTATCCCCTGAAGATGCCCCTTTAAGCTATATTAACTTGGGGAAAGCAGGGAGGAGGGCACTAGTCATTTCTGAGTTGACCTAAAATAGCAAAATATTTAGCCATGACAGATCATTTAAATGCAAAATGTGTAATATTGGGAATTCAGTATACATTAATCTCTTTTTCTAATGATAGCGAGGTAGACTGTAGTGGTGAGTGTAAAGAACAATCCTATAACAGCCAAGAGATAGGCTGTTTGATCTTATAAATTTGTTCTGTTTGTAATTTACATAATTTGTGACTCAGCAATTGTTTACAAAATACGTTTGCATTATGCAGAACTTAATGAAATCTGAGCCAAAATTGTTTGTAGCATATGTGCCCTGGAATTTGACTTTTGATTACAGTCATTTCCATGTAAAAATTATCTATTTTATGCTGTTAATCATATTGAAAAAAGTCCTAAATTTTATGATTATGATCCCACATACATTGATATGTGTATGTGGGACATGCAAAATTTTGGCATAACAAATGAGAAATGTAATCCATAAAATAACAAAGATAACTTTCTCTGTTTTCCTAGTTCTTCCTGTCCTTATGTTCTATTTTTTTTTCACTGTATGTGCATGGGAAATATTACATGTAATAGACAGTTGAGGACAAAAAACAGATAATCAATGTCCTTCATTACAATACTTTTATCTCCCTTTTTCTTTGGCTTGAAAAGTTTGATTTGAAAATCCCAAGTAACATTTTCCTGTGTCAGTTATATAAATGTAGTTAAATATAGTCATCAGGACTTTCTATTTAAGACCTTCCCATATGTTTAGGATTTCCAACAGAGATTTCACCAGCCATGAAATAATGTGGGATGCCACAGAATTGAGTATTCATTCCTTTCAAAAAGAAGTAAAGAAGGAAGGAAGGAAGGAAGGAAGGAAGGAAGGAAGGAAGGAAGGAAGGAAGGAAGGAAGGAAGGAAGGAAGGAAAGAGAAAGAGAGAAAGAAAGAGAAAGAAGGAAAAGAGAAAGAAAGAGGGAAAGAGTGAGAAAGAGAGAAATAGAGAGGAGAGAGAGAGAAAAAGAGAAAGAGAGAGAGACAAAGAGAGAAAGAGAGAAAGAGAGAGAGAAAGAAGAGAGAGAGAAAGAAAAAGAAAGAAACTAAGAAAGAAAGAAAGAAAGAAAGAAAGAAAAAGAAAGAAAGAAAGAGAAAGAAAAGAAGGGAGGAAGGGAGGAATAAAGGAAGGAAAAAAGAGAGAAAGAAAGAAAAAGAAGGAAAAGGGAAGCACAGGTACTGGGATGTTCAATCTTTTAATAATATATTCCCAATAATACAAGAAAGCGTGTAATTCTGAGTATGCTTGACTGTATATATACCTCTTCTTCCTGCGTTTTAGATGTAGTGTCCATGCCAGGCCAGCCCATCTAGTGTTATGAGACTTGGTCCCATTGATTTCAGTGATGCATGGGGATAAAACCCTCCATACAATTATGAACTCACCTGAGTACTTTGGAAAAATATAAAACTGTAAAAATGATATATTTTTTTTTACCTTGAGTGAAGGTCTCAAGGATCTTTACCCCAGCCAAGAATCAGACCTCCTTTTAAAATTTGACCTCCTCCTTTGTATGCAAGTATAGTAGAAATTTCAGTGTAGACATTTTCTATCTGTAGTAGTTATGATTAGATAGCTCATAATTCCTTAAGAGGGTATTTTATTTTTGCTTTCATTATCATATCGTTCCAGCCAAACTAAAAGTTAGCCCATAGAGATCACTTATCTGGCAATCCAGAGCACCTTATTGTATCTTTCCACATTTTGCAAGAGTTGTTTCCATGCCATTTGCCAGGAATAATCACTAAAGTGCACTTCAGCATCCTGAAATGCTGCACTGTTCATTGCAACTTTTCTGCTCTACTGCTGAGCCAAATTATCTCTGATATCAATACCTTTTCTTTCCAAAACTAGTCATATCCGGGCACTTAGGAGTGTTTACTTTAACTGGGCCGGTATCTCCTTTTGAAGTTATGAACAATTTTCTCAAACAAGGAAGTTCTATTAATATAAGTTTACAGGCAAGAAGCCCATGTCTATGTTGTTCTCTGACTCATCTGTTATCAAAAGAATGAGTGTCTTCTTTAGAAACCTCTATTTTACAACTGAAGCCTGAAACTTCAAAAATATTTAGAATCTTTCGAAGTAAAACTTTTAAAATGTTAAGATTTCAGATTAAACGAAGAGTAGCACAGAGAGTAAAACTCTAGCTTTATTTGTGCCATAGAAAAATACAAATACAGGATTTATCATACATGATCAACATCTGGATTAACATCCTATCTAGACCTGGTAATCTATCTAAAGCTTTGCCCAGCGTGGGATGCTTCATCTAAAAAGGAAGTCTGGCTACTCTCTCAAATACCAAAATAATTGTATAATACTGTTGAGAGCTTAGAAGATGCAACTACTTCCTAAATTGTCCAAACAATAAGCTGAGCCCCTAGGCTTCCTTAATTCACAGGACTCTGTGCAAGACCATAATCATCTTGTTGTGCCTGGATCCTTGGCATCTTTGTGCACTTCCTCCCCCTCAAATGCATGTCTCAGTCTACAGCTGTATTTGACTCTTCTCAGCGAACTTAAACCAATGGGAACTATGAAAACATTTATTTAAAAAAGTGAAAAATAGACAGAGACAGTTAAATAAAAAGCCAGACTTGAAACTGGAGGAGAAGGAGAGGGTTGATACTAAAAATGCCGGTGACTGTATGTGTGTGCATGCCCTCACGGCTGTGCGTTTTACTGAAATATCCTTCACACACGAGGACAGAGTTTCTGCTAGAAAAGGACATTTTATGGCTGCTGCATGAGGTATCTTGCTGTGCTAACTATGAAAACTGTCACATCAATAACAAATAACTTCTGATTAAATATTTAAGTAACAAGATCTTTGTGGATTTCTACTGGCATTCTTTTGCAGAGTATTCACACTTTCACAGCTTATGAAGTCAGTGGAATTTCTTCAGTAGTGAATTACTGCTCATTTTCTCAGAAGGAATTTTTTAAGTATGTCTGTATATTTTACTGTAATATATCATTTTGTCTTAGAAGCAGCCGAATCGTTGGGGTTATTGCAGGGTCACCACGTTAAACTCTATTTTTTGAAGCTAGTAATTGTCACACAATTTCAGCATGAATGTTTATCATATAAGGCCTCAGGTTTGGAAAACATTTAAAAAATTAGTTGTAAAACAGTGCTTAAATCATCTCTCACTTTCTCTGAATAAAATATGGAACAGAAATATTTTGGGACTGAGTAGTGTTGAGACTTGTTTAGAGACATTTGTCTCCTGCTGTCCTGAATCCTGGTAGTATTTTGATATCAGGGTTTGACATTTCTTATTTTTCCAAATGACCAGCAAAATAGTTAAGAGAGAATCTAAATTCTTAAGAGTAAGGAACTAGGTTGTTTTTGAACAATCCAATATATATGTCTTAGGCTGGTGATTTGACAACAATTTAAAATTATACATTGACTTGACTGTGCCCTAAGTCAGAGAAAATAACACAGACCAAAGTTTCAACCTCTGTGTGCAATCAGAAATGCTGTCAGGGGGCTTGCATTTTTATGTACTATAGTTTCTAAATCACATTGATAAAATCTGAAGATAAAATCCTTCATAGAAGGAAAAGCTTGTGGAAACTGATGAATTAAGAAAATTAATAACAATGAATATGCATCGAATTGCATCAGGAAAAAGATTTGAGACAAACAACATGCTACCCATTGATAAATGCACAAAGGGTGTTAGAATCAAAGATGGGAATAAAGAGTCTATTGTCTTTCAGGAATGAAAATGTAAGCATGCAAAACAGAATACAGAAAAAAAAATCAATGTTTAGTCAAATCTATATTAAGTAAAAAAAAAAGTTCAGAATAATTACATGGAAATAAAGTTAGAAATTGTTAGAAACAGTCAATATAGACTAAATCCTTCATCAGTACTGCAGAGAACATTCTTCCCTTTAATGCAAAAATGAACTGGAAGACTTTCTACACTTTTTTTCTTTTTTCATTTGTAATATCTAAACGTGGATGTTGCAAAACTGCCTAGCAACACTGAATGCCCAGTTTCCATTACCGTTAATAGGAATGGGGTATCTAGCTCTTTTAGCTGCTCATGAAAACTCCAAGCCCTAACCCATCCTTGCATGGTTAAAAGGATATTTAGTAAATAGTCTACAGTCTTTGAGGAGCTAAAGGATAGTTCTGTCCTCTCTTTTGATAGTGATACAGGTCACGCATTGTTTTCTTTAGTAATTTGTCTTAAGACAGTTACTATACCACTGAAGTCATTTACTGCATTAAATTTTCCCTTAGTGTTCCTCAAAGGGACATGCAGGAAACCAGCTTTCCTTCTGACCTACTGACTGTAAGTAAAGTCTGTTGTGCTCTTTACCAGGTGTCCCAGACACTGCTGTCACTTGGGACAGCGATGCCTAGGTGTAGAAAAAGGAATCCAGCAAGCTCCAGAGTACTCATTAAGTATCTGGAAATGCTATTTTGAAATGTTGCAAGCTGAATTCATTATGATTGCTGGCTTAATATATGAGACCTGAAAAATGTCTTTCAGGGACAATAATATACCTAGTGGTCAAATAGAAGCTGATGAATATTCCTCTGCTTCTGGATATCTCCTGGAGTCACTGCTCAATCATGCTTCTACCTGTCTTACATATCTCAGGGTTTCCCATTTTCCCAGGTTGTGTTTCTGCTGCACTTCAGTCCTCAGGGCATGCAAAAAGAATTGTCTGCATCACCAGTCTCTTGTAAGGTAGCTATACAAAACATATAGGGCAGCTCATATGTCTTCCATTTTTCATTTTTAGAACCTTTCCTTTAAAACCAGACCACTCCCTGTCACCCCCCACGTCCCCTCCCGTCCCCCCCCCAAAAAAAAAAGAAAAAAGAAAAAAGATTTAATGAACCCCCTCTTCATTAGTTGTTACACATCATAAACAGTATGTCAAGCACTGGGTGTCTACAAACACAAAACAGTGAGGCTGCAGCTGATCTTCAGACAGCAATATGTTGTAGTCGAAGAGAGAAGGATCATGGCATTTTAGACTGTACAACTTATCGGGCAGTAATTTGGGGCTAGATTGTAGCTGTGTCCTTAGGCTAGCAGTGAGGAAGATGAGCTGCACACTAATAACAGTTTCCAGTGATGCTTCCTGTTGTGCTGGGAGGGCAGATGAAGCAGCTGCTGCTGCTCCCCTTATGGAGAGATGCGCACACTTTCTTCTGTACCCGTCCTGCTCTGTGGACATCTGTGCATCAACAGCATCATTGCTTGAACAGTGTCAAGGCTACTGCTGGCCACTAATGAGGTTTCTGTCATCACTTCTGACAGGTCCTGATGAAATACATCAAGTTCTGAAAAGAGCAAAAAAAGGAAACAGAAGACTATGCTATTCTTTATCCTCATTCCTATGCGCACACTTATGGAGAAATGCTATCTAACAGCTTGTCATTTTGCTGAAAGACGTCTATGCAGTGATACAGATTTCTGATGGTTAAATGGGTGGCCTGGAGCTAAAGGAGGCATCTGGGCAGGCACAATCTGGGACTAAATGTCTGATTTTGAAACATCACCAGCTAAATGTTGTTTAATCTGTACATGGTGAGGTGATATGAAACCTCAGTTATTTTTTTACTAAACTGTGAGCCAGCAACAGACCTCTGACTCAAGAGAATGAAAAAATTTAGACCTAACAAAGTGATTTGTGCTTCATATTGGACAAATGATTATCTAGCACTAGCAACGGAGAATCCACATGCTGCTTTCTGAGAGGGTCACAGAGCTCAAATGGATTCTTAATGAAATTAGTTATTTTCTAATTGCAAAGCTAATTAAATTGTAAAGAGAAATGTGCTGGCTCTGGAAACAGTCCTCACATTCTTCTGCTAGAGCCTTCTTATTAAAAGAGCTGTTGAACTGCTTTAGGCCGGCTGGACCTCTTTTATAGCTGTCTAACCCAGATTTCTTCCCGTATCAGCTGAGAAAATTTGCTTAGTGCAGACCAAGAGACAATTTCAAGGAACATTTCTCTAATAAATTGCTTTCATAGAGACAAGTATATATCTGCTTCCTTTATGCAGTGAACAGAGCCATAGATAGATACTGGGTTACTCTTTCCTCTGACATTAAGAATTGGAAGGTGTATATGGCTAAGCTGGCCATTTGCTATGGCCTACATTCAACATATAGGATTCAATTTGTAAACAAACAAACAATAACAATAATTTAAAAGTAAAACCTTAAAAAATACCATTATGTTAGGGAATACAGATTTCTGTCCTGTAAACTGAGAATAGAAGCACTGTCCAACAAACAGCAGAAGCCACCATTATATCACTTATTTTAAAAAGTGTATTTTTCTTCACTAAATATAGATCTTTGGAATGTTTAGATACTAACTGTAAACTAATTGTCTTTCTATGAAAAAATGTAAATTAAAACATTGTATAATTTTATCACTGTTAAATCCAAATATGCATATTTTGTATAAGATTTGCTAGTAGGTAGATTAAGACAAATGTGAGAACCAAGATGGTAAGGATTTCAGTACTGAATAAAAATATTTTTAGTCCAGCATGTGTCATATGTCTGGTATCTTTAGGATGCTATTAATAAAGTTTTCCTATATGAAACTAGAAAAAGGCATTGCCGGGCATTGCAAAAATACATATATTTTTGTCATTTATACTTTGAAAACCAGCCACAACTGACTCATTAATAATGGCAGAATATTTACCATGTTTTAATGCTTATCAATACTTCAGATTATTGAGGTAAAAGTAGGTGGAAATCAGAGAGAGGTGAAGAGAGACTGTGTGGAAATCTTCTCGTGTTACTTACACACACATATATATATAAACCCGCAGTGCTAGAGAAACATAGGTGTTTGGTTTGTTTTGCCTTTTTAAGTAGCACTAACATCGAAGCTTCAGTATTCTAACACATGACCAAGTGTGACTGAAGCGTCTGTGTTATATATTTAGTTTGTTAACCAAATGAAATTATGATCAGAAAAAAATTGTGAAATGACAAGTTGGCAGCCATGCTAGGTGGCTGTCCATCAGCATCTCGTTTATTCTCCCAGGTGACATGTCAGTAGATGAACACTATATGTTCAGCAACCTGAAAATGGACCATGGCCTTTCTCTTCTGTATGTCATTTGCTGCTAATAATCAGCTCTACAGCTAATTCTGGAGGCAGAATATAACCCATCCTGCTCACTGCTCAGTATCTACCCCGACTTAGCAGGGGGACATTAACAAAAACTTATTTTTGTCTGTTAACTAAGAAAATATGGCTACGTGAAGGCATACATATGGTTACATTTTCAAATTGACTTCTGAAAAATGTTCTCAGGATATTTGGAAAAACGCCTGTTTTAAAGGACAGAACTGAAGTTTTGTATGGAAAATGGGTTTCGTGCATACACTATAACTCTCACAAGTATTGCAGGTGAATTTGGGTAAGATGCTTTCAAAAAAGTGCTTAGGGGATCAAAAAAAAAGTAAGAGTTGACATTCAAAACATGCCAGCTGACACTCCGCAGTTCTTAGCAGTTCAGAGGAAGATAAAAGGCTGAGTGGGAAAATGGGCAAACTATGAGAATCTGCCTTTGTACTGAGGCATATTTTTTCCTCCTGCTGGGGGAAAGAGGGAATTCAAATGTCTCCAAGAAACCACTGTGGGCAGAGCTCCTTCTGCGCCAGGCCTCAGGCAGTGCCAGCCTCTGGCTCATGCCCAGATCATGGTGAAGGCCCATGAGGAGGTGACCCATCACAACACAGCTGTGAACCTCCTGGTTCACAGCGTTGGCAGTTAGCTTTGTGGAGCCCAAAATACTTTAAGCAATGATGGATCTGCACGATTCTTTCAAAGCCGTTTTGTTTTTTGTTTTCATTTAATTTGTAATACCAGGGAAACGTTTTTCCAGGACCATTTAATTGTTTTAACAAGCTCTGAAAGCTTGCCAAAAATTGAGTCTCACATTGTTCACATTACTGCCCAAGAGCATTCAGGCAATTACAGATCCTGCAGATGTCATGATGTCACATTTGTGGGCAATGATGAGCCATGTGGCTTTCTGCTGCCTTCACAGACAGCAACTGAAAAATATGCAGTACTATCACTGCGAGTTACTGTGCCTTTATAAAAACATGCAGTAACAAATCCAACAACAGCAGTAGTCGGAGTACAACAAATGATATCACAGGATACCTGGTTTCCAAGATTCTGTTTGAAAGTCTAGGAAGTTTGGGGGAGAAATAAAAGAAATATCTGTATTAAGGACAATCCATGCAAAAATCAAGTCTAAACTTGGAATTCATGCATATACTGTTTTGAAGTTGTGTTCAAATTAGAAATGAAAATATTTTGATAATTTTAAGGATCTTGGCAACAGAAAACGTTCCTAATATATTTCTTCCACCTGAGATAAAGAGCATCTAATTCCAGAGTCAAATATTTCAGACATCACTATTTTCAGCATTTGTTTAAAAGCTAGAAAAGTTGAGAATATAAAATATACAATTCCAACTGCTTCTCAAGTCAAATCACTACTGTGAGATTTTTTCTTTTTATAAATTGTACCCTACTCAAGACAGGCTGCAATTTGCACTAGAATACTTGCCTCAGTAATTTTCTCCCTCGTGTCCTTTCTGCCTCACGTAATTGTGTGAATCTATAATGTTTACAAGATGCAAGCCCTGTGTGTTAACAGCAGGCCACCTCCTACCTGTGTGATTAGAACCATAATTTTGAGAAACTTTGTAGATTCTCAAATAGACAGAATGGAAACAGAATCACTTTTCCTTTATCTTTGGGATTGTTTTTAGTTATTTATTAATTCTAAGCAAAGGGTAACACTTGAGAAAAACATTAAATGGGAAGCAGTCAACCATCTTGTCTTTCCTTCTGTAACCCAGAGACTCTGAAGTAAGTGCAATGGTTAGTTAATGGCCAGACCTGTGAATATGACTATGTGGCCTACTTGTGTGGGGGTAATGATGAGAGTCTAGAAAGGCCACTTACTCAGGTAAATAAGGAGTATAGTACCATTTGCAGATACTATTTTTATTAATTAAGAGTAATAATATTCAAAATTGCTTCCAGTTTTATTAATGTAACCCAAAGCGTTTACTAGTCTATAAATTAATATGTCATAAAATGAATCCTCTACGAATATTTAAGAGGGATTATTTCCTGTTTTGACCTAGACTTGGCAATTTAATTACAGTTACACCATAATAAAAATAAAAATGTCATAATGTTGACTAAAATGGGAGTATCTGCCAAATTCAAGAACTGATTATTGAAAATAATTATTAAATTAATTATTGAAATGTTATTATCCTTTGCAATGATGTGCAGCATTATAGAATGCATAGAATTCAGTTCTCTATTCTTGGCGAAGTCAGGAAGGGGACCAGTAAAACCGCTGTCTTTGACTTCCGGAGGGCTGACTTTGAGCTGTTCAGTACACTGGTTGGCAGAGTCCCTTGGGAGGTGGTTCTGAAGGGCAGAGGAGTCCAGGAAGGCTGGGCACTCTTCAAGAAGGAAATCTTAATGGCTCAGGAGCGGTCTGTCCCCACATGCCCAAAGACGAGCCAGCGCGGAACTAGACCGGCCTGGCTGAACAGAGAGTTGTGGCTCGAGCTTAGGGGAAAAAGGAGGGTTTATAATCTTTGGAAAAGAGGGCGGGCTACTCAAGAGGACTTTAAGGATGCTGCGAGGCTGTGCAGGGACAAAATTAGAAGGGCCAAAGCTCATCTGGAGCTCAATCTGGCTACTGCCATTAAAGATAAAAAATGTTTTTACAAATACATCAACACAAAAAGGAGGACTAAGGAGAATCTCCATCCTTTACTGGATGCAGGGGGAAACTTAGTTACAAAAGATGAGGAAAAAGCTGAGGTGCTTAATGCCTTCTTTGCCTCAGTCTTTAGCGGCAAGACCGGTTGTTCTCTGGATACCTGGTACCCTGAGCTGGTGGAATGGGATGGGGAGCAGGATGTGGCCCTCACTATCCATGAGGAAATGGTTGGCGACCTGCTACAGCACTTGGATGTACGCAAGTCGATGGGGCTGGATGGGATCCACCCGAGGGTATTGAGAGAACTGGCAGAGGAGCTGGCCAAGGCGCTTTCCATCATTTATCGGCAGTCCTGGCTATCAGGGGAGGTCCCAGTCGAATGGCGGCTAGCAACTGTGACGCCCATCTACAAGAAGGGCCGGAGGGTAGACCCGGGAACTATAGGCCTGTTAGTTTGACCTCAGTGCCAGGGAAGCTCATGGAGCAGATTATCTTGAGTGTCATCACGCGGCACTTGCAGGGCAACCAGGCGATCAGGCCCAGTCAGCGTGGGTTTATGAAAGGCAGGTCCTGCTTGACAAACCTGATCTCCTTCTATGACCAAGTGACGCGCTTGGTGGATGAGGGGAAGGCTGTGGATGTGATCTACCTTGACTTCAGTAAGGCTTTTGATACCGTTTCCCACAACATTCTCCTCAAGAAACTGGCTGCTCGTGGCTTGGACTGGCATACGCTTTGTTGGGTTAAAAACTGGCTGGATGGCCGGGCCCAAAGAGTTGTGGTGAATGGAGCCAAATCCAGTTGGAGGCCGGTCACTAGTGGAGTCCCCCAGGGCTCAGTACTGGGGCCAGTCCTCTTCAATATCTTTATCGATGACCTGGATGAGGGGATCGAGTGCACCCTCAGTAAGTTTGCAGACGACACCAAGTTAGGTGCGTGTGTCAATCTACTCGAGGGAAGGAAGGCTCTGCAGGAGGATCTGGATAGGCTGGAGCGATGGGCTGAGGTCAACTGCATGAAGTTCAACAAGGCCAAGTGCCGGGTCCTGCATCTGGGGCACAACAACCCCGAGCATAGCTACAGGCTGGGAGATGAGTGGTTGGAAAGCTGCCTGGCCGAGAAGGACCTGGGAGTACTGGTTGATAGGCAGCTGAATATGAGCCAGCAGTGTGCTCAGGTGGCCAAGAAGGCCAACAGCATCCTGGCCTGTATAAGAAGCAGTGTGGCCAGCAGGTCTAGGGAGGTGATTGTCCCCCTGTACTCAGCTCTGGTGAGGCCGCACCTCGAGTACTGTGTTCATTTTTGGGCCCCTCGCTACAAGAAGGACATGGAGGTGCTCGAGAGAGTCCAGAGAAGGGCAACGAAGCTGGTGAGGGGTCTGGAGAACAAGTCTTACGAGGAGCGGCTGAGGGAGCTGGGCTTGTTCAGCCTGGAGAAGAGGAGGCTCAGGGGAGACCTCATCGCTCTCTACAGGTACCTTAAAGGAGGCTGTAGCGAGGAAGGGGTTGGTCTGTTCTCCCACGTACCTGGTGACAGGATAAGGGGGAATGGGCTAAAGTTGCGCCAGGGGAGGTTTAGGTTGGATGTTAGGAAGAACTTCTTTACTGAAAGGGTTGTTAGGCATTGGAATGGACTGCCCAGGGAGGTGGTTGAGTCGCCATCCCTGGAGGTCTTTAAAAGACGTTTAGATGTAGCCCTTAGTGATATGGTTTAGTGGAGGACTTGTTAGTGTTAGGTCAGAGGTTGGACTAGATGATCTTGGAGGTCTCTTCCAACCTAGACGATTCTGTGATTCTGTGATTCTGTGATTAGTATTATCAGGAAAGGGTAACCTCCATGACAATTTAACAGTAATCAAAAATTAATGTTTTCAAGAATTGTAGACCATCTTGAGCAAGAAACTGCAGAAAGAGCTCCTTTTAAAATAAACCATTTTTATTAAGCGTACTAACCACTATGTTAAAATATTGGAAAACAGTAAAGAAGTTCAGTTATACAAATCAAAATGCTCGATGTTTTAATAACATTCAGGGGTTCATCAGAGAGGTTTATTGATTTTAAATGATGCAACTAGAATTTGTTTTTAAAAGGGAAAATATACATGGTAATTATACATCCAGAGCCAGAATTCATATGTAAGGCACTCAGCCCTCAAATAAAGCAGTGCAGTTATGTATGTTAGGCACCACCTTGCCAGCCCTATCTGTGAAGTGGATGAAGATACAATGTACAGCATTTTAATCCAGTATTTTCATTTGGTAAAAGAAACATGCCGACATTCAATCTAAGTTGGCTTTATATTTCATATCATAGAATAATATCACAGAATGATTTGGGTTGGAAGGGACCTTAAAGATCATCCAGTTCCAACGCCCCTGCCGTGGGCAGGGCTGCCACCCAGCAGATCAGGTTGCCCAGGGCCTCATCCAACCTGAACACCTCCAGGGATGGGGCATCCACAGCTTCTCTGGGCAACCTGTTCCAGTGCCTTACCATGAAGAATTTCCTCCTAACCTCTAATCTAAATCTCCCCTCTTTTAGTTTAAAGCCATTTCTGAGGGAATAAATACTTACTAAAGGTCACTAAAAATCTGCGCACTACATCTCCTATTTGAAGGGTTTGGAATCTGACAAATGCTGAAAGCTGATGTGGTGTATGAGGACCTTTTCAGAATTGTAAAGGCTAATCAGTTTATTCGTCTGAATTCTCTGTGTTGTGCTCCCTTTCTCTCCCTGGTGTGTTTCCTTTGATAGGATCTAAATTCACACATCAGAAGAAAATAAGAGTGCCTTACTGGAGAAGGCTACTCTAGTGCAGTATTCTGTATCTGAGCGACGACCTGAGGCACTGCTTAAGGAAAGCTATATTCTCTGATCTGTTTATGCCTCATCCTGCCCAGAAACCACAGCTATGGACAGCCCTGTTCTCCACTGATTGGTCTACTCTTTTTTTGAACTTACTTTTACTATCTGCATTGACAACCTTGTGTGCCGCGAAATTCCAGAAGTTCATTACCTGCAATGGAAAAAACATACTTTTATATGTTTTTAGCAAACATCATGGGAGAAAAATTTTCTCACTTATGTTTTTTTTTTTTTAATTCCTTTTGTTTTGCTCTTTCATGGTAGATATTTATATTGACTGACTCACCAAATACAATAATCTGTATGAAATTAAATTTTCTAGCTGTTATATATACGCAAGTAGTTTTTCTGCACCACTCTGTAAGTCAGTTGCATATGTGCATATGCAATTTAGCACAGAAGATCCAGTTAAGGGAAAAACAAAGGAAATTACAAAGTCTCAGTAGGGAAGAAAATATATAATAAACAATAAATTAATAATCTCATAAATGAGCTTCTTCCAAATCTGCATCTGAACTGCTGAAAACACAAACATTTGTAACATGCATTTAGGTTGGGTACTATGTACCTGATTTGGAAGCAGCAAAATTCAAGAATCTACAATAAAGCACCTGTTGAGATCTTGTCACAAGCTTTAATATAATGCAGTAATGAAAAGCTGGTCCTGGCTGTAAAAAAGCACAAAGGAAAGGGTTTTTATATATGCAGCTTCACTAATGTTAACAGGAAAACTTTAGAAGTCTGCTATCACCCTACTGATTTTGAATGCTAATTTCAGGAATCTATTAGTCATTTAAAGTGATAAACACACAGTTCTGCATATGTTGTATTTACAGTATATGTACAGTAGGTCCAGTATGGACTGCACAGATAGGCAACCAATTATTATTATTATATATTTTTTTAATTTTCTATACTGGCATACTCTTTTATCAATAGCAGCTAGCAAATAGAGAAGGATGAGAAAGCTGTGGGTGGCAGCAGGCCTCCAGAATAGGAAAGGATTCTTTTAAATTGGCTCTGGAATTAATAGAATCAAAGAACGGTTTGGGTTGGAAGGGACTTTAAAGATCACCTAGTTCCAATCCTCCTGCCATGGGCAGGGACACCTCCCACTAGACCAAGTTGCCACCAGTTGCTCCAAGCCCCATTCAGCCTGGCCTTGAACACTTCCAGGGATGGGGCATCCACAGCTTCTCTGGGCAGCCTGTGCCAGTGCCTCACCACCCTCTGAGTGAAGAACTTCTTCCTAATATCTAACCTAAATCTACCCTTCTTCAGTTTAAGTAAGCCATTACTCCTTGTCCTATCCCTACACTCCCTGACAAAGAGTCACTCCCCAGCTTTTCTGTAGGATATCTTTAAGTACTGGAAGGCCACTATAAGGTTTCCCTGGAGCCTTCTCTTCTCCAGGCTGAACAACCCCAGCTCTCTCAGCCTGTCTTCATAGGAGAGATGCTCCAGCCCTTTGATCATCCTTGTGGCCCTCCTCTGGACTCATTCTAATACTTCCATGTCATTCTTGTGCTGGAGGCCCCAGAGCTGAATGCAGTACTCCTGGTGGGGTCTCATGAGAGCAGAGTAGAGGGGGAGAATCACCTCCCTTGACCTGCTGGCCACACTTCTTTTGATGCAGCCCATGATATGGTTGGCTTTCTGAGCTGCAAGTGCATACTGCTGGCTCATGTCAAACTTCCCATCCACCAACACTAACAGGTCCTTCTCATCAGGGCTGCTCTCAATCCATTCTCCGCCCAGCCCATAACTGTGTTTGGGATTGCCCTGATCCATGCACAGCACCTTGCCCTTGGCCTTGTTGAACCTCATGAGGTTCGCACAGGCCCATGTCTCAAGCCTGTCAAGGTCCCTCTGGATGGCATCCCTTTCTCTCCAGTGTGTCTACTGTACCACACAGCTTGGCGTCATTGGCAAACTTGCTGAGGGTGCAGTAGATATGCAGCAACAGAGGGTGCAATAGAGAGGATGGTTAATATATAATTTTCTCAGCTGGGGAATTCCTCATCTAAATTCTCTTGATCATTTCTGACTCCTTCCATTCCTACTGTTTTCATTCTCTTCGTTTTCTGTCCTCCCTCTTTACCATCTTTCAGTCACAAGGTTCATTTTAAATACAGAGGTCAACAAATCTTGGGCATCACAGTCCCCATCTGGTATTTCATTTGGAGAAGCACCTAGAATTCATTTATTTTTATTTTTATTTTTATTTTTTTGCATCCCACATGACCTCATGTTTCTTCACAAGACTGCTGCTCTTTGGTGTACGTGAAAAGTCAGACAGCAAGAAATTCATGGAGAATCATAAACTGCAACACTTAAGCTCAGAAGTACAGTAATAATATTATCAAAAGTGGAATTGAGACTGTCATATATAGTCTTTGATATGGTGATCTTCAGAGCAACTTGAAGAATATAAGAGGACAGAATTCAAAAGGAAATAAATTTTATTTTGAATACACAACTTTGAAAAAAGAATGCAAAGATAATATGACCTCATCCTGCATTGAATGAATCACAGTAATAATAAATAAAAATAAAAGGAGTCCTTCAAAAACACTCAGATTTTTTTATTATTTTTTTTTTCAAACTCATCTCTCTCTAAGGCATTTAACTGAAGTGAAATTTCAAAGTTTCAGAGCATCCTGTAGTGAAATTGCTAAAAGATGGCTTTTGGCACAAAATTAGAGCTTAGGATAAAATACAACTGATATAGAAGAGATTAGAAGAAAAAGTTATTGGAATTATAGACACCATGCATGTGAGGATATAGGAGTAGGCAGTTCTTTAAAGTACATCTTATGTAGAGTACAGTAAGAAAGTATCAAGGGACAATGTAAATGAGATTCGGTGACTAATTTCCCCAGTGATGAAACTCCTACACATTTGGACTTCAGATCAATAAGAATATACATGGTAGAACAGATATTCACGTTAAATAATGCTAGTGGAGATGAAAAAGTCAAACTGGTTTTAGAAGCAGTTATGGGAATCTGCAGGCTAATGGGAAATAGGAGGTAGGAGGAAGTGCAAGCATTAGTGGGAGTCCAAAACAGGAGATGCAGACACACAGGGAATCAGTGCTCCTAATAATGATAGAACCTTCTTCTCCTGTTTAGATTTTCTCAGAATCCCAGCAACAATTTTTTAATCCATCTACCATTTTCTTTCCTTTCGTGTATTCAGTAAAAGTTTTTGTTTGTTTGTTTGCTTTTTATTTTTCTTAGGAGAGAGACCCTTTACCTTTAAGATGTCGTTCCTCTATATGTAGCAAGGCACATCTGATTACTGTTGATCATCTTGAATAGCAGTTTGAGCCATGATAGCATAGAATACATTATATCAGCTGATAAAACATGCCTCTGGATCACTGTTTTGGGTACACAAAACCTTTTTTCTGGTCTACAACAGGAGCAACAAAATTGAAGCTACTGTTCAAGGCTAGGAATATTTCTTCAGTTGAACTTAATTAGGCCTTCAGCTAATAAAATCTGAATGAAATGCCAGCACTTACAGTGCAGAGGAGTATACTAGCAATGGAGAGTGTACACGTGGCACCTGTGCATTGATAGCAACTATGAATCTTTTCTGTAGCTATGAATTCAGACACTGAAGACAGTGTAAGAAAACATTTGTTTTACACATGCAATATTGATAGACCATATTCAAAGAGTCAAGAAAAGTATCTATTGAACATTCCTATAGATGTCAATGATGCATGTTTCTTCCTAAAGAAACATTTTTACTTAGTCCCTTTTGGGAAATGACAGCTTCAGCAATTCCTTCTCCTTGCAGGACAAATGAGATACAAATCCACTCCATTATTATAGGTTCTCATACAGGGTCTCATAAAGTTCCAAGAAAACCTACTTGGGGAATTGTGAGCAGCCCTATACCCATCTGGTGAGAGCTCTTTACGCATATCTAAAATGAACTTTTACTGAGTCAGTGACATCTCTTTCGTAATTGCTATTGAAAAGCACTGATAGATCCATGTAAATTCAGCATCTTGTGGAAAAAAAAATAGTTGCAGCAAGCATAATATGCTTATAATCAGATTAATTAAGCTCCTTTGTTTTATTGTTCCACAGATACAAATACTCTCTTGCAAAATGGACAGCTCAGAGTTGTAATTAAGAATTTACTACAGGCTTGATATGGTAGATGGAGTTAATATAAACTTATATATTAATATAGGTTTACTATGAAATAATAGCACAGTGATTGCAACCAGGTTGGAAAAAATATCAGATGGAAACTGAGAGGGCAGCATCATATATCCATTCAGAAATCATTTGCATATACTGTACTACACTTTCCAACTTTTTGTTGGCTGCGATAAAATGTATTTTCTTATGCAATAAAAAACACAAAAAAGAAACTACGAAGATAACAAGGCCATCTTCATTTTTGCATCTGCAGTTACATACAAAAACTTTTTATGAGCATATACGTGCAACAACATCCACTACTTTTACACCACCTATCATCAATTTATTTTTTCCAATTATGATGGCAAGCACCATCTTTCAAAAATAAGCATCATCCCTCTAGTAGGCAATCTATAATGCACTATGCATCCTTACTAAGTGTTTAACACATTCTGCTTTGAGAAATTGCCTTGCGTTATAAACAAAGTAGTGTATCCAGAGGGACATGGACAGGCTAGAGGAATGGGCTGACAAGAACCTCAGAAAGTTCAACAAGGAGAAGTTTAAAGTCCTGCACCTGAGAAGCAACAACGTGGGCACCAGTACATGCTGAGGGTCACCCAGCTGGAAAGCAGCTCGGCAGAAAAGGACCTAGGAGGAGTCCTGGTGGACGTCAAGTTGAAAATGAGGCTCCTGGGCTGCATTAGGCAATGTATTGCCAGCAGTTTGAGGGAGGTGATCTTTCCCTTCTACTCAGCACTGGTGAGATGACACACAGAATACTGTGGCAGGTTCTGGGCTCCACAGTACAAGAGAGACATGGGCATACTGGAGAGTCCAATGAAGGGACACAGAAATGATGAAGAGACTGAAGCTTCTCATATATGGGGAAGGGCTAAGAGAACTGGGACTCTACAGCCTAGAAAAGGCTCAGGGTGGATCTCATCAATGTCTATAAATATCTGAAAGGAGGTTGCAAAGAAGATGGAACCAGGCTCTTTTCAGCACTGCCCAGTGACAGGACAAGAGGCAATGGGCACATATTGAAACACAGGAGGTTCCCTTTGAACATCAGGGAACACTTTTTTACAGTGAGAGTGATGGAGCACTTGCACAGGTTGCTCAGGGAGGTTGTGGAGTCTTCCTCCTTGGAGATACTCAAAAGTTGCCTGGATTTGCTCTTGGACAAACTGCTCTAGTTGTCCCTGCTTGAGCAGGGGGGTGGACCAGAAAATTTCCAGAGGTCCCTTCCAACCTCAGTGATTCAGGGATTCTAGAGTCTAGGCTATATTAAAAAAAATAAAATGAAAAAAAAAGGCCCTCATGATCCACCCACTAGTTCATCCTATTTGCTTTACATGAGTCACCAAGGGCTATTTCCAGAGTGCTGCCAGTTACATCAAAGAAACACTGGCAAATACTCAGTTATTACTATAAACATAAATCATTCGCTGGCTTCCAACCCGGGGTCATTAGGGCACTACAGGATGAAAAACAGACCCTCAGACCCTTTCCTGATTAACTTCATGTCTGAAGTTAGACTTAGGCCAAAAAAAAAAAACAACAACAAAAAACAAAAACAAAAAAAAAAAAAAACAAAAAAAAACTTTGCAGAAGATGATGTTGCAAACGTGCATCAAAGAATGATGCTGGAGCTTAAGATATGAAGAACTGTCATTGCAGAGTTACAGACGGAGCCACAAACTGTCATCCTAGACTTATATTCAAGCTACAAGAACAAACACCAATGTGGCAGCTCCTTTCCAGGCAGAGAATGGCGATTATTATTGAAATGCTTGCATTACAGTGCTGCTAGATGGGTAGCTGGTTTGGGTTGGGTTTGGGTTTGGGTTTGGGTTTGGGTTTGGTTTGGTTTGGTTTGGGGTTGGTTGGGGTTGGGTTGGGTTTGAGTTGTGTTGTGTTGGGTTTGGCTTGCCCTAGTTTGGGTTGTTTTGGGTTGGTCAGACTGACCCCCAGCAGCACCACTGCACAACCAGGGCGCTGCACGTTGAGCCATAAGAATAAAAACACACATTTTTTAATTGCATGGGTGGGCTTCCGCATTGCATGGGGTACTGATGGGAAGGCCTTGCGCTTCCAAGGCACGGGTAACCACCTGCAAGCTGGCTGAAGAAATTAAACAAAGAAACTAAACGCGCCGCGCGGCCCGGGCTGGGCGAAGCCATGTCATCGCTCAGCCCCGGCCGCACCGCCCCTCCCCGCCGGTGAGACCGTTCGCGCGCAGAGTCCCATGGGAGTTGTAGTTATTTCCGCTCCCG
The DNA here is from genome assembly GCF_964034855.1 of Anser brachyrhynchus. Lineage (NCBI taxonomy): Eukaryota > Metazoa > Chordata > Aves > Anseriformes > Anatidae > Anser > Anser brachyrhynchus. Next base: position 102,067,489 of record NC_137695.1, read on the forward strand.
CCGGCACACTCGGGGTCTTCTCTGTACATGCGTGTGCGGCGAGCGCCGTGCTCCCAGCGTGCTTCGCGGCGGTGCCGGGGCGGTGAAGCGAACGGGACTACGTTTCCCGAGGTGCCCCGCGGGCGGCGCTGGCCGGGCGCGGCGGGGCAGTTGGCGGAACCGGCGCGGCGGTTGAATTGCGGCGGCGGCGGCAGGACCGCCATGGAGCTGGCGCCGCTCGTCAGGAAGCTGGGTAACGGCTGGCGGCACCCTCCTTCTCCCTCTCCTCCCCCCTCCCCCGTCCCGCTGTCCGTCCCGTCGCGTTACCGGGCCGCGGCTCTTCTCGCCCCTCTCCTCTGCCCCGGCGGAGGGGCGTTGTTTTTGTCCGAATGAGAAATTGTCCGGTAATCTTACTCGGTTTTGTGCCTTTGGGGGAGGCAGGTCACGAGCTGGCAGAGATACGGGAACGCTCTCTGAGGAACATCCTGTTGAAATTGGATCACAACTTGATTTCCTATGCCGATCTAGTCCAGGAGAAAGTACTTTTCCTTAACCTGCTGGAGTGGTTCAATTTTCCGGTAGTGCCAATGAAGGAGGAAGTGCTGAATTTTGTGAGCAGTTTGATCAAGGTATGAGTAGCATTCCTTTATTCTTAAACGTTGTCTTTGGGGTGCTAAACAAAACTGTGTGTTTTGTGGTTTTGTAGGTCCTTGTAATGGGATTCTGCACTGTCACTTACTAAGAGGGGAATAAAAAAAAGCATTCTATCTAAATATAAGTGAAAACCGTGTGAGGGGCTTGCTGTGCAACTGATTGCAGGGGTAGCTGGAAAAATTATTATTTACTGTCTTACTGCTTGAGTTCTGCTTCTTGAGTTTCCCATTTAGTGTTTAATTTGTTCTTGGACAAGCACTTGCACTGTTCCTGAGAAGTGAAGATTGGAACGGTGTTACTATTTATTCTTAGAAGGTTGAGAGAACTTTGCTGAAGTTTTACAGATTTCAGTCGATAATAATCACAGAATCGTCTAGGTTGGAAGAGACCTCCAAGATCACCTAGTCCAACCTCTGCCCTAACACTAACAAGTCCTCCACTAAACCATATCACTAAGGGCTACATCTAAACGTCTTTTAAAGACCTCCAGGGATGGTGACTCAACCACTTCCCTGGGCAGCCCATTCCAATGCCTAACAACCCTTTCAGTAAAGAAGTTCTTCCTAATATCCAACCTAAACCTCCCCTGGCGCAACTTTAGCCCATTCCCCCTCGTCCTGTCACCAGGCACGTAGGAGAACAGACCAACCCCCACCTCGCTACAGCCTCCTTTAAGGTACCTATAGAGAGCGATAAGGTCGCCCCTGAGCCTCCTCTTCTCCAGGCTGAACAACCCCAGCTCCCTCAGCCGTTCCTCATAAGACTTGTTCTCCAGACCCCTCACCAGCTTCGTTGCCCTTCTCTGGACTCTCTCGAGCACCTCCATGTCCTTCTTGTAGCGAGGGGCCCAAAACTGAACACAGTACTCGAGGTGCGGCCTTACCAGAGCCGAGTACAGGGGGACAATCACTTCCCTAGACCTGCTGGCCACGCTGCTTCTTATACAAGCCAGGATGCTGTTGGCCTTCTTGGCCACCTGAGCACACTGCTGTCTCATATTCAGCCGACTATCAACCAGTACTCCCAGGTCCTTCTCGGCCAGGCAGCTTTCCAACCACTCCTCTCCCAGCCTGTAGCTCTGCTTGGGGTTATTACGCCCCAGGTGCAGGACCCGGCACCTGGCCTTGGTGAACTTCATACAGTTGACCTCAGCCCATCGGTCCAGCCTATCCAGATCCTCCTGCAGAGCCTTCCTACCCTCGAGCAGATCAACACACGCACCTAACTTGGTGTCATCTGCAAACTTACTGAAGGTGCACTGAATCCCCTCATCCAGACCATCGATAAAGATGTTGAAGAGGACTGGTCCCAGTACTGAGCCCTGGGGGACTCCACTAGTGACCGGCCTCCAACTGGATTTGACTCCATTCACCACAACTCTTTGGGCCCGGCTATCCAGCCAGTTTTTAACCCAACAAAGCGTATGCCAGTCCAAACCATGAACAGCCATTTTTTTTGAGGAGAATGTTGTAGGAAATGGTGTAATGTTTTAATCACTAAACAGCAACTATGCAGAAGAAATGAAAAAGCATGTCCTTGATACCAGTGAAAGGTCTACAAAACCCCAAAACAAAAGGCAAATCAAACTTAAATGTTGTTTATAACTCTTTTTCTTTTTTCCCTTCCTTTCCCTCAGAAGTCCTTGAGATTCTTCCAGCTAACTGTCAATTATTTGTCCTAATGTAGCATCCGTCTGCTGCCCAGAAGATGATTGGAATTGGTGCCGTGGAGTTCTTCTCTCAGCTTCGTGCTGATGTTGAACCAAACTTGCAAGCTATAATTGATGGGATTGTTGATGGACTGTTCTTACTTCCTGCTGAAATTCCTTCTAGTTATTTATCAGGAGATTATCAAGCTCAGTCTCAGCCTTCAGTAGATCAACAAGGTAAACTATATATTTGGGACTGTGACTTATTTAGAATGAAAATAAAGTAAATGAACAGCTTCTAGGTTTTGAAAAGCAGGCATTTTGAGGTGTAGTTGATGAATGTATTCTTGGGTATTCAGTGAAGTCTATGATTATGCCAGAAAAAGTGTGACCTTAGCTTAATCATGTAATGCCTTTAATGAAATTATCTGCAGAAGAAAAATCCTGTTTGTAATCAGATCTTCTGTCCATTTTCACAGTGTGTATTAACTTATTATATAACTTGAAAGAGGCATGATACAGGAATAACTTCCAAAGATTGCTTTATGGCAGCGAGTGTAGCAACTTTTTGAACAAAACTATAATTAAGCTGCCATGCTTTGCTACCTTTCTTTGCATAGCAGACTTTAACTCTGGGAGGAATAAAAAAAAAAAAAAAGCGGTAAATGACCCTAGTAGAAGTTTTTATTTTAAAACTGCTAAGGCCTTACATAATCTTCCAACATCTGTGGGAAAGCCCCAGGTGTTAGACTGTACAGTAGTAATGGCCACAGCTCTGTCACTCACACTGTGCAATCTCAGAGATAAAAGTAGTTTTTCTCTTGTTTTTGCGGCCTGTCCAATGCTCGGAATTTCAGTTTGCCAGAACAATCTGATGGCTGTTCATTGATTTATTTTTTATTTTTTTATTTTCTCCTCCCTGTGTCCCCATAAAAGTTCAGCAAGATTTTCATCTAAGATCCCTGGTGTATGGGGAATAATGTAATATATGCATTCTTAAAATATACTTATTTAGAACTCCCTAATTGAAATGTAACACACATTTCCTCCTTATACTGTAAATTACATAAATGAGTGATCAAATAGGTTCCAGAGAGATTGCTTTTGATGTTACATACCTTGTGTAGACTTTGTTACGTAGTTTGCATATTGATTGCATCTATTAAATATTAATATGCATATTATGTATGCAGGACACAACATTTCAGCTAACCCGAAAAAGCAGCAGTATTGGTATGGAGACATTTTTGATAGTTAATTATAAAAGTTGCTTTTATTACTACAAATAGCATCTTATCTATTGTATTACTACAATAGCATCTTAGCTGCTATTTCTCCCTCAGTATGCAAAGCCCTGTAAAAAAATAAAAGGGGGGGGGGGGGGGAATTGCAAAATGCACTTGTAAAATGAGACATGATTACAGTTTTGTTTTGCTTTTCTGAGTTCGTTTTAAATCACTTTCAGTAGTAGGACAAAAAGGAGGCAGTTCAGGTAAAGCAATAAAGATAAATTAACTTTTGCTCTCTTTTTTTTAGTTTACTTTTTTTTTAATTTACTGTTTATTTGTTGTAGTTCCACCTCAAGAGGAATTATTCACTAGATATTTTTGTCAAGATAGAAATAATATGCCACGATTAGAAATACCTCTCAAAAGAACGCATGGTATGTATATACCCTAGGAATATGTTAATTACAGAAAGTCCATAGAGATTTTATATGGATTGAATTTCAATTTCAAATATTAATATGGGTTATTCTTTTTCCTGTTGCTATTTTATGAATTTTGGTATCACAAAAACTTTAGTTACAAAGCTTACGAAAATGTCATTCAGTGTAATCTTTTTCTTCTCTAGTAAATACTTTAGCTGTAGTGAAAAATGTAAAGTATGTTAAAGCATGCTGTAATTTTATTTTCAATAATCTTAGAGCCATAGAATGGCTCAGGGTTGTAAAGGACCTTAAAGACCATCTAATTCCAAGCCAAGGGCAGGGACACCTCCCACTAGATCAGGTTGCTCCAAGCCCCATCCAACCTGGCCTTGAACACTTCCAGGGATGGGGAATCCACAGCTTCTCTGGGCAACCTCTTCCAGTGCTTCATCATGTTCTGAGTGAAGAATTTCTTCCTAACATCTAATCGAAATCTCCCCTCTTTTAGGTTAAAATGATTCCCCCTTGTCATATCATTGCCTGACTGAGTAAAAAGTCACTCTCCATCTTTTCTATAAGCCCCCTTTAAGTACTGAAAGGCTATAATGAGGTCTCCCTGGAGCCTTCTCTTCTTCAGGCTAAATATTCCCAGTTCTTTTCATAGGAGAGGAGCTCTAGCTCATCTTCATGGCCCTCCTCTGGACCCATTCTAAGATCTCCACATCCTTCTGGGTGCAGTACTCCAGGTGGGGCCTCACAAGGGCAGAGCAGAGGGGCACAAATCCCTTCCCTCAACCTGCTGGCCACTTCTTTGTTAATGCAGCCCAGGATGCAGTTGATCTTCTGGGTTGCAAGCATGTGCTGCTGGCTCACGTTGAGCTTTTTGTCCACCAGAACCCCCAAGTCTTTCTCTGCAGGGCTGCTCTAAATGGGTTCTTCTCCCAGGCTGTACTCATGTCTAGGATTGCCCCAACTGAGGTGCAGCACCTTGCACTTGGACTTGTTGAACCTTGTTAAGTTCTTGTGGGCCCACTTTTCAAGCTTGTCCAGGTCCCTTAGGATGGTATCCCTTCCTTCTGTTATAGCAACTGCACCACTCAGCTTGGTGTCATCTACAGACTTGCTGAGGGCGCACTTGATCCTAACTGTCTGTGTCATTGATGAAGGTATTAAATGGCTCTGGTCCAAAGACAGACCACTGAGGGACACCACTTGTCACCAGCCTTCACCTGGACATAGAGCCGTTGACCACTGTTCTCTGTGTGTGACCTTCAAGCCAACTCCTTATCCACTGAATGGTGGATAAATGGTGGATCAAATCTGTATCTCTCCATTTTGGAGATCAGGATGTCATGTGGGACCGTGTCAAAAGCCTTTCAGAAGTCCAGGTAGATGACATTGGTTGGTCTTCCCTCATCAATTGATGCAATCATTCCATCACAGAAGGCCACCAGATTGGTCAGGCACAACTTGCCCTTAATAATCATATTTCATTGTGATTTGGCCTTTACTTTTTGATATTGCTGAAAACTCATAAGTAGCGCATCATTTTTTTTTAAATATGTATTTAGTAAAAGGTATTTATTTTTGAGCTTTCATATAGAGTATATTTGATAGTTATATTCTAGTATAGATACTCTACTCATATAGAGTATCATATCTCATATATCATATTTGACTGCTGTAGAAATATAGAGTTTCATATTTCTATAAAATGTGCTCTAAAATATCTGCTTTTTTCTTTTTCTTCAGCAAAATGCTTGAAATTTTCCACTTTTCCTTGGCTAACTCTTACTTCAACTGATCGACACATTCTTTCATCAAATGAAAGGTACAGTAATAGAAGCATTGTGTTTTGTTTTTTTTTAATTGGATTTTGGAGGTTCTAAACTTCTGTCCTTCTGTGTTCTGTAAATAACCAATGAGTTAATCTTTGATAAATGATTGTAAATACTACAGTGAAGTTTAGCAGAGCAGATAAACAAGGAGTTGTAACAGGGCAGGATTCTTGTTAATGCCTGTATCAATTCTTGATGTTTAATTCAGAGTATGTTTTTTGTTTGTGTTGGTTCAGTTTTCTAAATTTGTCAAGTGAGTCAGATATGTCACTCAGTTAATTTCAGAATATGCTGGAACAAAATCATTACTTTACCCCCCCACCCTGCCACCTGACAGAGAAATCCATACGTTAGGTTTAGGCCAATAACTTTTGTTGCAGTGCCTTATTCAAGCAATGAGGCATTCAGATCTTCTTTCTGCATTGGTATTTTTTTTTTCTTAAAACCTCCATATAGAAAACCAATGTTTGAAGTGGCCCAAGGAAGCTTTTCGCAAGGAAAGCTGGGATTCCTTGTGAGAGCTGGGATAGATTTGCTGGCATAGCCAGCAATGCATTGTGATGAACTTGATTATTTAGCAAGTCTGGTTAACTGTAAGGTTTCCTATAATAGGTTTTTGCTTTTTTTTTCCTTTCAAAAGATCTCTGAAGTTGGAAAACCTTTTTAACTTTTCATCTGCTTTATGTAGAAAGTGTAGTGTAGAAAAAAAAATTTAGATCCTTGGAACAGGATGTTTGAATTTTTAACAGTGGTTTTTAAAACAGTAAAAATAGAAAAAAAGGAAAACTGAAGTAGAACATCCAAATGGCTCTTTTATTTACTATAACACATTTTAACTAATAGCTACTAAATTTGTTACTTTATGTAACTTCCAACATATATAATTTGAGTGCTTCAAAGTTCTACATGAACCTTACTAATGGACAAAGCTTGGTAAGTGTTAGATTGCTTGCTGTATACCACTGAGATAATCACTAACTTCACAGGGAATTACCAGTCTTTCTTATTTTAATTTCAAATTCAGAATCAATATGGTTATTTCTCTTCTGGGAACTTAATTTTATATGACAGCTGGAATGGAGTTTTTACTTTATTGTACACAGAATTAACATAGCTAAGGAATAACTCAAGTTAAAAAAAATCGCAAGACAGTAGAATTACAGCTTCTTTTTTTTAGGTTCTTCAGTGTTGTGATTATAACTTTCTTGCAGAGACTTGTTCAAGCTAATGATTACTGTTTTTTTTTTGCTTTTAATGTACATTTAAACACGAACTGCATTTTTAGCTCTTTGAGAAGTAGCAACCAGAGCTTAATTTGGAGTACTTGTGAGCTTCTTCAGGATGTGATTATGCAAGATTTTCCTGCTGAGATCTTCCTTCAAAGACCAAAGATTGTTCAGGCAAGACCTAACATCAAGTTTAAGGATTTTGTTTTGTTATGGAATCAGTTTTGTCAAGTAAGAAATGATGTAAATGCTACAATTTGTTTCTTAGCAAAAGTCCATTTAAGTCAAACCCTAGATGCACTGAAACAGTGACATTAGGTCTATATTGTATTTAGAAAATTATTTTGTTGTCATAATATATATTATTAATCAGTAATGAAGTGTGTTGTGAAGTAATACTTCGTTTCACCAGGGTAAGGCAAAATCGTGTCCCTGGCATACACACACCATCCAAGGGGGTCCCATCATGAAAGCAATGGTTTAATTGGAAATATAATAATGAGAAACTCAGTTTTTCTTTGAGACTGATAGTCTTGTATTCAGTGAGAAAACAGTAGTTAAGCCTATTTATTCATTGCTATGATTTTTACTTAGAAACATTTGTGAATTGTATTTAGTGCAAGGTTCTTTCTATCCTGACCGCTCATGAAAGTGCATTAATATTGAACTACCAGTGTTAATGGTTTTATATTTGCAGAGCCTTTTATCTCTGCTAAACCTGGCTTTTGGAGGAGATGGAAGGCATCGGTTAGCTTTGCAGGCCGTGTCGTGCCTGCAACAGCTGTGCATCTTCTTAAGAAGCAGACTTAACTTTCACAGAGATCCGAGTTTTTTTTCCACTGAGCAAGGTAGGTATTTTTAAATAGTTTAAATACTATTGTGTTTTTCTTACAGGTAAGAATGTCTAATGTTATTAAAAAAAATAAAAGCACTACTTTATAGTGAACGTAATCTTGTGAAACTGTTTTGCTAAGTGATGATGTTCAGTACTATTTATGTTAGTAAATGTTTCTTGAGTACTTGCATTATTTAAGAATACTTATTTTTCAATATTAAACACTTTCAGATTTGAATATATTATTTGAATCATTTCCTATGATACTCCATGCATCCACTTTTTCAGTAGACAACTATTTTTATGTTAGCAGTAGAGTTTTTTTTGTTTTTTTAAACAAAGCTAAATGAAATCTGTAAAATGAAAGTGGGCAGTCTTTGAGTCTCAGAAAAGTTTTTGAGCTATTAGTGCTTAACAGTTTACTTACAAATTGCTTGAACCATGGTAACTTCTTTGTATTCTGATGGCTGAGAATAATGCAATCATTGTTTCAGATGTTACAGTTCTTAGGGCTATTTTTTGTTAGGGCAATGTTTTCAGGGCTTAAATTTTGTAAATTTAATAATGTAGACTAGTTGTAATGATTTTCTTATTTCCATTTTGTCAGCTGGATTTAATCGTTTTTGTTTCTCTAAAATGGCAGTCTGGTTCTCTTCATAAAATTGCCAGTATACTTGGTCTCTTAATCTCAGTGAATTCAATTGGCTGTTTCTGTACTAATTACATTATAACATCAGCAAATCCAATAGCCTTAGTCAGAGACCATGTTTGTATTTTGGTTGGTTATTACGTAAATCTTCTTCATGTTGGATCTTTTTTGATATGTTTTAATTTCTGTAACTCAATGTCTTTATGCTTGACTTCAAATACTTGACCACATCCAGTGCAGCATTAATTTGAAGCTTATGTAGCTTAAAAAATATTTTCCTCCAGTGTGCAGTTCTAAGACTAAAACAATTACCAAAATATGGCATGAAATTATTCCAGTGTTTTGTTTTTTTAATTTTCAAAATTTATTATTAATAAATTAACACTGTAGTTTTCAGTGTTTTGCTACTTGCCAGTGTTAGGCTGTCCTAGCTTGCCAGACTTGTAGCTTTTCATATGCTACTTTAGTCAAGTAATGGTAAAAGTAATTATATAGTATCTTTAAGAATAACAGATTTCATTAATGAATGATATATGATTTTTATAAAGGCACAGCTTCACAGAATTCATCTATATCTTATTGTCAAGAACCAAGAGGTCCTCCTCGTTCTCAGAATCCATCACCTGGGAGTAGTAGTCCTCGGCCATCTGTGATTGGAAGGACAGTTCAGCGTCCTAGAGGAGATGGTCAAGATTGGGATGCAGCATCTTCTAGGTGAATAAAATAGGAAATAAAGTTATACTTCAATTAATATTATTATTAGAGGATTATGGCATCAACTCTTTTGCAGTGTGTGGGATTATGTGCGTTTTGTTAACCAGCTAAAATTCAAACCATGTTTATGGAAAGTAATCAAATGGCGCAAAAAATCAAACAGTTAGTTCTTTAAATAGTGTTGAGAATACCTGAGATCAGTTTTTCCTGCCATATGCTGTACCCAACCAATACTTTTAACAAATCTCTTAGTATTATTATTATGCTGTTTGTGTGTGTATTTGTAAAACACAAATAAATGTTTATTCAGACTACTGCTGTAAAGTCAGGGTTTTTTCTTTTTAGTTAGCAAATGACCACATAAGTACTTAAAAACTGAATGACCATCACACAGGTAACAGTGTAAAGTATTGTCAAAAATACTGTGCTCTATAAAGATTTCCAATAAACTCTTTAAACCTTGGTGCTAAATCTGACAACAAATTTCAGCTGTATATCTTCTAAAACTGCAGCTTCAATATGAAGTTCCAAATTCACTGCATGTCCTCAAAATGTTGAGGTGGTTGTTTGTGTGTGGATGTGTTACTTATCTTGACACAATGTACTTAACATTTACTTAATGTAAACACCAGTGATAGGACCCGCGGGAATGGTGTTAAGCTGAGGCAGGGGAAGTTTAGGCTGGACATCAGGAAGAGGTTCTTCACCGAGAGGGTGGTCGCACACTGGAACAGGCTCCCTAGTGAAGTAGTCACTGCACCAAGCCTGTCTGAATTTAAGAAGAGATTGGACTTTGCACTTTGTCACATGGTCTAAACTTTGGGCAGACCTGTGCAGTGCCAAGAGTTGGACTAGGTGATCCTTATGGGTCCCTTCCAACTTGGGATATTCTGTGATTCTACTTAAAGCTACCAGTCCAGAATCACCGTCTTATTTACTGCTTAACATGTGGGAACTTAAAAGGTCTTAAAAATCCTTACTGTGTGCTTAATAGTAGTTCTTTTGAGTCTTTGTGGCATATTGGCTTAATGATTGAGTAACTGCTAAGTATTCAAACAGACAGTGATTTTACAGATGAGAACAGCTCACAGAGTTACGTGTATATGCATCTTGAAACTGAGTTGTTATGGTAAAAGGTTATTTTTACTCTCCTTAAGTCTATTATATTCAGGTTTTGCTATGTATCTGTCACTATAAATGACCTCTAGGCTTTAGGCATTCAAGGAGCTGGCTGTTTTTCTAAGATGAACAGTTAACAGTTCAGTATGTTGGAGCATATTGTGCAAGAGAGAGTGATGGCTCTGGCTGTTAGTGTAGTAAGGAAATCTACATAAAAGTTAATGCCAATGATGAGGCATTTATGAAACAGAGGGTGAGATAGTGATAATTCGTTAAAAGTATAAGGCCATACCGAGAGCTGTTCATGAAGGTACATTTCTCTTCATGCATCCTTTCTGCAGTTCACTGCTCCTGAATCATATTTGTTATGAAGATATAATGTAACTCAGAAAAAAGGTAAAGAAAAATGTAACATTGAATAGAAAGTATGTTTAAGGAGCCAGTGAAACAGAAATTACTATAATGTTCTTTGACATTCTTAATTCTAATATGGAAGAGTAATTGATAGTGAATCTTATCTTTTTGAACATAATATGTAATATATAAACTATTTTTTTTTGCAGTTCTATAAGTAACTCTTTTTTCCTTATTCTTGAATCTTGAGACTCTTCAATCTGTCTGTTTGTCTATTTCAAATTCTGCCTGGAAACTTAACCTTTCCTCTTCTGAATTGTTTTTGATTGATACCTCTCCTTCCTTACCCTCTGGTAAGTGCAATCAGAACCACTATGTATTGTTGAACTCCCTTATTTCACTTGTAGTCTTCTATCATCCTCTTAATCTTAGCTTTTAAACTCTTAATTACTGTTCTTGAGATGTCTTCTATGTTTAGGTAGACAAAATAGCACAGTCATGCCACAATTCAGTTTCTTCAGCTTGTTTAACAGCAACAGAAAAAAAACAAACACTATAAAAGTCATACAGATTGTTAAAGCAATTCAAAGCAATTCAAATGTTGTTTACAACACTAATTAGATTAATTCAGAATTACATTAATTATAATGCAGCCAACAGAATTAAATTCCTTCTGAAAGTACCTCAAAAGTGAATTTATGAACTATATATTTTGATGTAGTTAAGACATACATGTATATAAAGCTTTTTTTTGATATATACTTGGTTGCACATTTTTGGGAAGGGAATATTTTCTGTTTTACAGTGGACAGAGAAAGCCCTACAGTCTGTAACAAAGGGTACTGCATTTTCTTTCTAAGGATTCTGTGGCTAGCTGCATAGAATGTTTTTAATGTAGTTGGATAATTTGAGTTGAAATTTGATTTAATGTGGCCTTGCTTCAAGCATCTGTTAGACTTTGAACAAAAAAAAGTTTCAAATCAACTGATTTTTCTCTTGCAATATTGTATCTCTTCATTGCATGTGAATTTTTTTGAGTACACACTTCTAAGTGTGAAAATGACTGCTAAAACAGTAGACATTCACTTGTGATCCTATCAGTTATGATTTAAAAAAAAATAAAAATCATACAACAAAATCTCCAGCTTCCTGCAACACTGGTGAGTATCAGAAAAGATTGGGAAGGAGGGGGATGCATCATAGAAGGAGGACGTTAAAATACTTGTTGTCATCTTTTACGTATACGGATTTCCTTTATTTAAGATTTAACATCTTTCTTTTTATCTTTTGTTTGTTTTTGTTTATTGTTTTAAGTGGAAACAGTACTCAAGCAAATGCAAACTCGAGAATCTCTCTGCATTCTCAACTTGATGTAGGACATATTGACCTGCCAGATACTGAAAATGAAGACACTTTAGAATTACAGATGAAGCAGCTTAGCCTTCCTCAGTTCTGCGTTTCAGTCTTGGAAAATGCTATACCTCTTTTAAGAACAGGTGAGAAAATCCTGAATGAAATATTTCACTTTCTCTTTCAATTTTCTGTACTTTCTCTTAGGAAGTTGGTATTATGAGGTGAGTACCTCAAAGTAGATGATTACTGATGCACTGTAGCTAATTATAGCAGTTGTTTCCTGGAGATTTTGTTCAGATCATAAAGCTTCAATCTTCTGTTTGATTTACAGACTTGCAGAAGCTGTAGGTGCTTTTTACTGATAATAGTGAGGAGTGGTAGGAATAAGTGTGCGAGGGGAAAAATGGTATGGTGAAATAAAACATCACTCAGGAAGAAGGAAAAAAAAAAAAACATGTTTACCAAAATATGTGTCCCGATCTCTTTGAGCATGTATTTTTTCTCATGTTCAAGAATTAATAAATACAAATTTGGGAAAAAAATGTTTGTTTTTATTATGTATGAAGTAAGAAACACAAGTAAAGATAGTCTAATTGCAACTAAGGATTTTTATTTCACTTTAAAAATTCTAAATTGCAAAACCTTTTGTTAGTGTTTTTTGCTCTTAGGTTGTCTAAAATTGCATTTAGTTGTAAAACAATTCAAAATAGATATTGGTAGAAGAGGTAAGGTTTTCAAATATAGGAGCTGGAAATATATATATTTCCAGCTATTTCCATATTGATTAGTGATCAGAATACTAAGAGTTTTTTTTTCTTTTCTTTTTTTTTTTTCTGGTAATACACCTGTCACAGTTTCCTGAGCTGGAATATAAGGATTTAACTATTTAACTTACAAAAATCAAATAAAATATGTATGAATCTTATACTTACTTTTATTTAGTGTTTTTTGTTTTTTACTGTTTATAACTTTTTATGAGTTCGTACTCTTTTACTTAATATATTTGATAGTAACATCAGCATTCATCTATGTCACTAGGAACATTTTTTTGGTAATAAAACAAACTCATGTTAACAAGATCTTTGCTTTTTCCTTTTAGGATAGTGATATTATATTTAAATACTAACCCTTCAGAAGCACATTCTTGACTTCTGGCATCATCATTTCTTATGTAGAAAATCTTATTTTCCATCTTTTCCATTTCTGACATGTCACTTCAAATCTACAGAGTTAAAATATAGTGATTTTTTCCATCATTGAGGAGTGTTTGTTTAAAGTTTCTTTGCAGCTTATCATAGAATTAAAATTCATTTTCAGATGAGTTTGGTCATTTCTCTTGCCCTCTTTTTTTCTAAACTTCTACTTAGTCTAATAGATCATATTTCTTCCTTCTTCCACTGTGCTGTAATGAGAAAGAGATAAGAAAACCAATATTTTTATCTAGTTCCCATTGATCCGAAACCCTGTGATGTGAGTGCACACTGTGACATTGTAAGACAGTCAATGTCTTACAGAGCTGTAACACACTGTTTCTCATATAATAATGTTTTCTGAATTGCTTTTTCAGTAAAATGAACAGGAACCTTTACTAGCATTATTATCACTTTAAAATAAATATCCTTTTTTTTCCAACTAGTTAAGTTACTAGGTACAGGAAAATCAATAACCCTACCGTAAAATTCACTTATTTGTATTTTACGATATAATGTATATTTTGGTTAAGCTCAAATTCTGTTCCTTGTAGAGATGTTCGCTGGAATTTTTATTTTGTTGTGCTGACCCGGTTTGTGATGTAAAGTTATTTCAGAAATCAATAGTAGAGTGTTTTTTCTTTTTGGTTGTTTTTTGTTTGGTTTGGGTTTTGTGGTTATTTTTTAGTTACCATATTTGTCTGAAGTTCAGTGGTTTAAAGTCAGTGTTAATACAGAATGTCTTAATGACAGTTATTTAAATCTGAAATATCCTTCTTACTGTGCGTTTAGTAATAATGGACTCTTAACACATACTGATTCCCCCAGGTATCGAGAAATGAGTATCTTGCAAATGTACTCACGTAAGAGTATGGTGGAATGGTCATGCAAGAAATGTTTAAAAAGTAAAACAAATAGATATTCTAACACCTTATTGCTTCCTTATTCAGCCAGGCTTGCAAGATCAAACTCTTTAATGTGGTTTTGGTTTGGCTCTGTAGGTGCAAATGTGCTCTTACAAGCCAAGTTTAGACACTAAACTGTGTTTCAGAATTGGGTTTGGAGAATAGCTCTGTTACATAATTTCCAATTCCTTTTCTTTGCCAATATTATAGCAATTTAAAGGTTCTCATATTGCTTCCCAGTTTCAGCTATATATAACATAAGGTGATGGAGATAGTTCTATTTTAGAACTAGATTCCTCTCCTTGACTAAAGTCCCATCCTGTGGATCCGCCACTATCATGTCAGCTGTCTTGTCATACTAACCTCATGCATAGGCAAGGATTGAGAGTTTAGTCTCTTCACATAAACTTGTTTGTTATTTGTCTGCCTGTAATTAAGATGAGTAGCAGCCATAGTGATGATCTGTATGAAGAATTGTAATACAGACAGTTCTAAACAACTGGACATGATAGTTGTGAGTATATGTCAATTCATGCTGCTGGCCCACTTTGATATCTGAGTACCTGTTGCTTGATGCTCTTACTAGTGCTATCTGCAGTTCCTGTGGGCTTGCCTACATGTAATGCACTTGTATCTTTCATTGTGATAGTTTCTAAACAGTGTTGCTGAGAGAGTTAATAGTACTTGAGCTTACATTTCATTTAATATTTGTGATTTTTTTTTAGATCTGAAGGTAACAATTTGCTAAACTAGTCACTTTGTGTAGCTGTAAAGTTATTTTAACTTTTTTGCTATCAAGTTAATTATATATTCTTTAGTGTAGTCTTCAATAGAAATACTAATATTTCTATATTAAAATACTAATACATGGAGAATGGAAGCTACGTTTGACGTGATTAGCTATTGTGTTATTTGCTTTTGAAATCGGATTCATAACTGTGTTGTATATGGATAAGGAGATTATACCAATATAGACAGGTTATCTCAGCAGTCTGCCTAGCGGGAAGGCCATAGTCAGTTGAATTAACTATTCAGTATCTTTGTATGTGTATGAATATATTTGTCTTATTCTTCCCTAGGTAGAGTTTCTTATATTAAAGTAAGTGTTCCAAAAATGTTAATCATGCTAAATGATTCTGGAAAAACATAATACTGACATTGTCCTATTCATTGGTTCTGTCAACTCATTCTTATGACAGTCCTGAGTTTGTACTAGCTTATGAAATAGGAACAGTGGAACAGCATTTTTGTTAATTAAGATATTTCTGTTACTGCTTATGAAGTATTTTCCTTATCATCAGGTGTCACTGCAGTCATTTCTGGTATGATGTGAACCAGTCAGTACTTGATTGGGAAAACTGCTTTATTTGCTATCAAGTTAATTATATGTTCTTCACTGTAGTCTTCGACGCTGCTCTCCAGCTACAGAATAAATTTTGTACGTGGAAGTTGTTTCCTGCATTATTGCAAGTGTAATGTTTAGCTTGTAACTTCAAAACTTTCTGAAACTATAACTCAAATTAAAAGCACCCTTATTTAATACTTGCATTATAATTGTAATATTTTATTATTCCTAATGATTTATTAAGTCACCTTTCAACTGCTTTAGACACAAGCAATTTGCTTAAGAAATTGCAAAATAATGAAAAGAGGACAAAAGTACTTTTTGGAGTTATCAGGCATATACTTTTCAAATTGGTAATATTTGCTTAAAATAAATGGCACTTCTGTTAGATTGGAAAAAGCAAGCCTTCAAAAAGGGCCTGCGCTCTTCCTGCCATATGCTCGCTCAAAGCAGAACACTTCAGCTGCAAATTGCATGAGCTTTCATTGTTTTCTCTGCATTACTGATGCACACCATTTTTCCCCCTCAAGTATACCAACAAGGCTTCTGCAGTGTGTAAAATCTACAAAAGGTAGATAAATTATTTTTTGTTCTCTCTTATACACACTGCAGCAAGCTGTGGAGCTTGCTTTTTAATTTTTAAAACAGATCTTGAGGGATGCTAAGTCTTTATCATAGTTCAAAAATGAATTGGAAAATTCCGTGGTGTGTAGAATCCATGCTTTTAAATAGAAACATACCATCAAGAAGTAACTAAGCCAACAGTTGAGATAAATCAAGTATTTGGGGGAAACTGTCACAGTATGGTTCTCTAGGATGCCAAACATCCTTGGCATCCTCTGCTATCTGAAGTTGAAAATACTTGGTCTAGCTCCAGATATTCTGCCTTGTTCTTTGTGAAGCGTGCTAGTCTTTCACTGCTTCTCCTCTAACATCTCATTATTTGTGGATCTTAGGGAGGGGTTGTATTTGTAGTAATTGTAGGCTGTAAATGTTTAAGCTTGGGTCGGGTTTCTTTGTAGTCCCATGTCCAAGCATAAAGCTGTACGAAGTATCAAAGTCACTTATAGACAGACCAGAGTAGCCTTGTTATTAAGTGATTTGGAGTCAGAAGGAGTAACAAAATATAAGGCAAAGGGGAGAAAATGTTATGGAGAAAAGTACAAGCAGATAAAGTGGTTATTTATCTGCCTTTCAAAAGAAGATCTCAAACAAAACAGTCTAGAAGGAAAACCAGTCTGCTATACTGAAAATGCAGATTATCAGGAATAGGCAATATATATTGAATATCTGTAGCCCAGTTCTCCTGATGGATGTGGTGGTGGAAATAAGTGACTATTCTGAACTTAATCAAAATCCAGTAACTGGATTTACAGCTGTAGGAAGATTTATGTTGTATTGTAGGATTTGTAGGCAAACGCAGTGTGTTTTTCATGTATATGATTGCTTTAATGTCTTCTATCGTGGTTTTGCCTAGTTGTTGTCTTCCATGTTTTAGAGCTATTGAGGGTAATTAGCATTAGTTTAATAGAGGTGTACAGGAAAATTGACACTTCAGAATTTCAGATTTAGAATAATCCCTTGTTCAACATGCTGTTGTCTCAATATCATATGTTATTTTCCTTACATTTTAATTTATCCTCTCATTTCTATTCCTAGGCAGCAGGAGAGTGACAATGGAAGTTCTTGAGTTGCTTGTTGAAACCATGTACCTTATTGGTGATGCTGTTTCTGAGAATGTTTGGGAAGATGAAAGCCTTTTTGGATTGGAACTGGTAAGAGTTCCTTAGGCTTCAGTCAGACATATTTAATAGTCTGCTTTTGTAAGCCTTTGACGTTTTCTGCCATGATTAATATACATATCTAATGTTCTGCTGAGCTATCGTTTTGAAAATCTTAAATAGTTTATTACTGGTTTTATCACTGGCACATTCTTTTTATTTTAAATGTAAGTTCTTTTACCAGAAGATATTGAAGTTTCACCTTAAGAAAATAAATCATGAGTTTTGTCTTGTAGTGAAAAGCTGTTAAGTAGCCTTTGAAACACATGTAAGAAAGGATCTAAGGGAAAAGTACTGACTACAAATATTGAAGAACATTTTGATTTAAATGACAGCTTTCACTTTATTTACACCTTGTAAACTATCCATTTAAAAGTAGGGAGATAACTGTTTAGGTCCAAAACTGGAATTGTAAAGTACCTGGTGTCCACTTCGTACACAGGACTTACAGATCTCTGCACAGATTTCAGCTAATCTAACTTTGTTGCTTTGCTGGGAAAGAAAGGAGAAAGCTGTTTGGCCCAAGAGAGATTCAAAGCATTTTGGTGCTGACGGCCAAGCAATTTAAATTGCTGGAAAGACATACCTGAGCATAGTTGAGAATTATAGAGATGAAATACCAAATTAGTGATCAACAGGTGAAGTAGCTATGGGTGACTTGCTCTTTTGAAGGTGTTGGAAAGCTGAAACATTAGCCAGCAAGCCTTATCCATGTAGCAAGTATATCAGAGATGAAGAGACTGAAACTTGTCTAAAAACTTGAGTTAATTGTCATCTTAAATGCTAGACTTTAGCTAGAGTTCATGAAGATACCACTGAATATGAAACAATGGTATTGCAATAATTATTAAAATATTACTGGAGACTTACCTACTTGCTATTGTACGAATGATTATATATTAGTTATAGAATCTATCCAAGAATGAGAACTTTTTTCTTTGAATTGGTATATTGATCTGTCAAAAATCTGTTGTCATTGATCAACATCAAGTCAATAGTGAAGATTTCTTGCATCTATTTAATCTAAGAAGTTTTGCTTGGAAGAGTCTGTAAAAGAACTGTTGTGGTTTTACACTAATGGCTAGCTAAACTCCACCACACCACTCTCTCACTCCCCTTCCTCAGAAGAACAGAGACAGAAAATATGAGGAAAAAAGGCTCATGGGTTGAGATAAGGAGTGGCTTAATTAAAGGAAAGGCTACACAGAAGCAAAATGAGAAAATTATTCTCTACTTCCTGTCAGCAAGTGATATTCAGCAAGATGTCTGTCACATCTAGGGAAGTAAGCCCTTAATATGCATAGGGATTGCTCGGGAAGACAGACGCTTTCATAACGAGTGTCCCCAGCACAGTGTGACAAGCTGTAACTCTCTGGCATTGCCAGGATCAGGGCATGCTTCTTTCAAACATTCTATTGTTTTTTTAGGGTTCTGCAGTTGTTCAGTAGTAAGGTTTAAAACCACTGGAGGAGACAACTGTGACAGGTACTTGCCCATATCTTCCCACACCACTACCACACCACCCAGGTGGTATTCTGAATTGTTTAACCTTAGAAAAAAGCATCCTGAAGACTAGGATTTTGTTGGTTACCCAAGGACATTCAAAATACTCAAAAGCTATTGTAGCTAGCCCACAAGGAAAGGAGGAGGAGGTACCGTTCCTTATATCCTCCACCAAATGGCTCCCAGAGGAGAAAAGGGAGAAAGTGTAGTTGTTAATATTCTCCAAGAGATAGTTCCCAAAGTACACAGATGAGTGCAGAGATAATCTAAGAAGCTTAATATAATCTTTGTCTAGTTGTTATATGACGCGAATTCGTATATTCAATTGCATACAAATCTGTCAAAGTATAGTAGAAATGATGAGCATCATCTCACATACATTGTATTGATTGCTGTTAGC
The DNA here is from genome assembly GCF_964034855.1 of Anser brachyrhynchus. Classification (NCBI taxonomy): domain Eukaryota; kingdom Metazoa; phylum Chordata; class Aves; order Anseriformes; family Anatidae; genus Anser; species Anser brachyrhynchus. The sequence goes on from NC_137695.1 coordinate 102,086,633, forward strand.
TGCCTGGAAACAAACATTGTTCTACTAACAAGCAAAACTCTGCAAGTAAGCTTGGTAACTGTGTGCAGTTATACCTATTAAAAAATAAAAAATAAATATTTGATGTTATATGCTGGTATAAGTTGATAACAAAGTTTTTCCGTAGGTAGAGCTTTGAGATTTATTAGTAAAGTATTAGTCTAAACATAAACTTCACCTCAATGAGGTGTTGTATCTACTTTTATGATGCAGAACTGAACTGTGCAGTGCCATTCAGAAAAGCTAAATTTGATAAAGCAATTGGATAAAAAAAAACAGCTCTTTATCTTTCTTAGTGTTTGAGTAAGTAGAAGATAGGCAATTGTATGAAACAACTGTTAAGCTTACCTATATGTTACTTAATAGTATATCGAATAAAATATCTTTTACCAAAAATAATGTTTATAGAATTGTTAGGCTTCAGTGTTTAGAAAACATTCTTTCTCTTTGTTTTGTATTAGCTCTAAGGGGAGGAGGTCATGTGTCTCCCTTCCAGGAAGCTTGAAAGCATTTCTTGCTGTTGCTTGATGTTTCTTTGTTTATCCAGTTTTAAAAGTTTGCATTGGAATATCTTTGTGAAAATTATTTATTTTGGAAATCCCAATCAAAAATACTTACATTTGCATATCTATGCATTTCATGCATGTTTTTATGCTTCCATCCTCCCAAATAAAATTTTTATTTTATGGTTTTGTCATGTGTTCTTAGGTATGGTTTGATTCTGCCATGTCAAAAAGTTTTGTTATTGTAGCCTCTCAGTTTTTTGGATCACAGGCTTTGAAAACAGTCCTCACTGTCTCAGGGAGGAATAACATCTTTGATTCTACTGCTGATTTGAGATTCCATGGTCTTGCAACAGAGGCTCTACCTCTTGTGAACTGTAGCAGCACAAAGAGAAACTTATTTATTTGTACTCTATAAGAAGAGTACAAATCCTTTTCTTCTCACTGTGTAAGAAGTTTTGATGATAATTTCTTTAAAGACTTGATTTAGTCAATTGCTTTTTGTCATTTTCTTCAATTTTATCTAGAGTTAGATGTATTAACTGTTTAACAGTGATGAACAGAATTAATAAGCCCAATCTCCCATTTGGTATTGCCTTCTTAATTGTTACTCTGAAAACTGGCATTCTAAAACCGGCATTCCAAGTACAAAACCTGTTTTTTTCAGGTTCTAGAAAAAAATTTTTTCCCTTCTTGTGTCAATGAGTTGGATCCCTTCAAATGGTAGTGATTTTATATAATTTGAGAAATGTGCTGATGTTTCCTTTGAGAATGAATGGGCATATAAAACGTTTGATTTCAAAGATTTTCTTTAAATTCTTTTTAATTTTTGAATTAGTTTCATTAGTGGGTTCAAACTAGATCCTAATATTTCCATACTGAAAATGATCTTCAAAATATCTGTAATGCTAGAAGTTCCAAAATGGAGTGAGCAGGAATTAAGAAATGAAGAGCGAGGGGGGAAGAAATGGGGGAGAGAGTTATTAACGGGTAACAAAGTATTCAGAACTACAAGTGAAGGTAAAGTGAAGTCTAGAACTTAGACAAAGTTCTATATGGAAGCCAAATGAAATACTGTGTGTGTTGTACCATTTTTGCATTTGTAAATTAGTATGTGCCTCTAGCATCTTCAAAATAATTATACTGTATAAATGCTGTAAAGATGTAATTATAACGTGTCAATTATTTCTAATGATTGTGTGCTTTATTTTTTTAATTTTATTTTTTTCAGAGAGACAAATTGCTTCTGGTCTTGGGTTTGCTTGGAGAAACTATATTATATCACAAAACCAATATAAGTGCAGAGCAGCCTGAGGTGATGATGGTACATCACAGAATGGCATTTACTAGCATTTCTCTTTTCACTATTAGATTGCTGCAAACACTTCTCCCCGTAGAAAAGGTAGGCCATCACTAATTTGAAAAGTGATTGTGTTTGGGTTTTGTATTTTAAGAGGGAATAGAGGGATGCTTTCCACAGTGATTAATGCTGGGAGAATAGCCACTGGACAGAGAAATTCATGACTTACATTGGCTGATATATGGTTGATGAAGGGAACTTTGTCCTTTCTTCAGATATTGGTGCATTCTGCAGAATCTGCTGCAGAATACAAGTCTAAAAAACCTTTTAATACAGCTTTTTAATGAGGCTTTCAAAATGTAATGTTTTTTTCTTCTTCCTGTAACTTTTTTTTTCCTGGTATTATTCATGGTTTGCAAAGCTATGCTGCCCCCTGCTTGTTTATTGTTAACATGGTATGACTAGTACTGTGTAAAATCATCACTCTTAATATGATGGAATGTAGTGAGCAAATATGTTTTACACTTTCTACCAATTTAAAGTGTTTTTAATTCTCTTTAAACAAGTTCTGTGTTATAGCTCTTGGGTTGTTTCTTCTGAATTTATTTCTGATGGGGGTCCCGTTCCCGTGTTTGGAAGTTTTTGTAGGACGCAAAGTAGTAAAAAAAAAAAAAAAAAAAAAAAAAAAAAAAAAAAATCCTCTTTAAAAGTCTATGTCTACGTTTTTTGTCAGTTTAAATTGCATTGTAGTTCTTTTTTAGACATTGTTCAATTTGAATAGTAGATTAATTTTTCAGTTACTTTTTTTGCCATGAACATTAAATCTTTTACTAATGAAAGTTGTTTCTTGTCTCTGCAAACAAGTGCAGACATGTTAATCTATTTTTTTTATAATTTTTATGCTTTCATGTACATAATATAAAATTTTAAATCTGCATATGGCAGGAGTTGAAAAGAGTTACCACATTTGAGGTCAAAATTGAAGTTGAATGAACACTTGCAGTAAGGAAGACAAACAAAAATCAACCAAAATGAAACAAGCAGAAATCACAGTTCTTAATATGTGATATTACTATGCACAATTGTACACAGCTTTTTATTACTAAGAGAGAAATAATTGTGGTCTGTGTATTCTCTGCCATCTAGTGGTTGGACAGTAGATTGACCTGGCAAATCTGTGAAGTTCTTAGTGCTGTAGCTGGATTGTACGCATCTCATATTTTGTGACTAGTTGCAGGTTTAATGTTAGGACTGGAATTTACTGCACTCCTACTTATTAATAAAAAATAAACTGTTCATATAGAACTCATTTGATTTTTGTTTCTTCCTCTAAATTTTAAGCAGTAGCAGTAATGATTGTACTTATTGAAAGACTGCAAATGCTGTTGTTGGTTTTACTGTATTTTCAGGCTGTGTTATTCTGACAGTTGTTTTCTCTTCTGAAGGCAAGTAAAGTTTCACAAAAGAGTTTGCTGAATGCTTTATTTCTTCTCTCTCTGGATGTACCCTTTTCCTTGGAATATCCAAGCATTCATGAAGCCGTTGCAGCCTATCTGGAGCAGATGAGTTCTGAGAACTACAGTATTTATAAAAAAGCCTCAGAAGCTGCTTATTCCATTGAATGCACTTGTAGCTTTATGATTGAAGTTCATAAGAAGGTGTGGAATTTCATTATATAAAGCATTTTCTGTAGGCAAACTTATTTCCTATGCTTGTTTTTTCCCCCCTTGTAAAAACTGTAATCTGGCGTTGTGAAAGAAAACTAACAGATGTGAGTATTTTATACTCATGAGGGGAAAAAACAAAGAAAAAAGTCAGATTGTAAGTGGGTTTATAATCTAGTTATAGGCAAAATAGTAGGAAAAAAACAAGTACTATATTTAAATATATAGTGTGTATATGTATGCATGTGTGTATATGTTGTTGCCTAGTATTTAAATATTTTAGATATTTTAATTCCAAACTACCCGGTGATAGTAGTTCTAATACACTACTACTTCTAGACTGTGTGAAATCTGGGTGGTTCACTTTATTATGAAGACACCTGTTATATTATGTCTTATTAGTTAAAGAGATTCTAGTATGGTGCTGAAATATTCTCCATTATTCAAATGGACTAGTAATTCCTGGTTGTGCAAAATGCTTGTTCTGTTGTCACTAAAATATAAATGAATGAAATCAGCAATTGAAATGACTTGCTATCTTAAATCTGAGCTGCTTCATCCTTTACATAAACAGGTTCTGAACTTAATCAGTAATTTACTCAGAATATTATTCATAATGAAGTTTTAATCTTCAATTTTAAGTGGCTCATGCTTAATGTATTTGTTAACCAAGAGTATGAAGACATAGAAAGATTTAAAAAAAAAAAAAAAAACCCACAAATTTATTAAGAGTGGGTTGTTAAAAGCTTAACAGTTAAATCTTTTATTATACTCTATTCTTGGGTACTTCAGAAAGGTTTTTGAGTAGTGTTAGTAGCATGTTAGTTCACACTGTGAAAAATCAGATACTCTTTATTCCCAGTGAGTTTAGTTGATCTTTATCTGGATTCAGCAGGTGAAGAGTTGTCAGCTCACAGGAGTGGGTACTAAAATGTATTTGTATGAAATCCAATTAGTTTGTTATTTGGGTTAACTATAAGCTTCTCTGTGAAAGGCTGAATGAAACTATGTGTAGTAGAAACAGTGAAGAATTCTGTAACATTTTATATTTTTATATTACAAAATTTGATAGTTTCTTTTTCTTCATTTTACTTTCCAGGGGGAGAAGAATTTTTCTGAATTATTAGAATTGGCAGATCAGGCCTTAAGTAGCCTACCCTACCATCAACACTTGCCCTTGCTTCAGGAATGCATTCACATATGCTCAAATCTGTAAGTACCTTACTATATAAAACTTGAGAAAATATCAATTAAAAAAAAATTATAAGCTTTCTCAAGTAGAATCTCAACTTGTTTGTTGTTTTCTGAATTTTTGTCCCTGTACTTGAACTTTTTTTTTCTTTTAGCCATTGGAAGATCTCTGGTAAATAATTTGTACCATCCTGTGGTAGATTTTTTTTTTTTTAAATTGTCAGGTGCTAAAAACCCATGCTTTATTCTTTTCTAAGTGTAAGCTTTTATGGTTTTTTAATTTTTCAGACTTCTCATGTTATTCTCCAGTTAAAGAACTTAAGTTACTCTGTGGAGCCTGGAAACATTTTGTATCAAACACTTAAGTAGAAATACCAAATCTTAATTTTATACCATTTCAGAACTTGATTGCAGATATTTTTTTCAAAGGAAACTAGTTTTAAGAACTTTCTAATACGAGTAGCTTTTAATTCTGAAATGTCAAAATACTTTTCAGTATTCTAATCCTTTTAGAATTATGGTTTGATTACAATTTCAGAAAACAGGAATTCACTTAAACTGATTATTGTCTTTTGACTAATGTCAATTTTCTTTGTGACAACGAGATGGACTGCTATCTCTACAGGTAAAAACAAAGATAACAAATCTGAAAGCACTGTTTTGTTTTGTTTTTTATAATTATATGCCATGTTCCAAAGACTATTGAAACTCAATAGAATATGATATTTTCAGATTAATATAAATGTTTATCAGGTTCCTAATTTTCATGAGAGAGTTTTGAAAAATGATGGTCTTTATTTTACATATAAGTATGGAAAGAAGGTATTTTTACAAACGTGAAGATTTGTTATGATTTTGCTAAAACATTATTACCTTGAACTTGTCAATCAAGTGATTTTTCTTTTCAGGAAGTATTTTTGAGAGGTTATCCTGAAACTTAACAAGAAAATGTTTTATAGGCATCTTTAGTTCCTGTAAAATAAACATATTCACTATATGAAAGTTAATCATAGTTAATTTTATAATGTAAATTTAACTATTTTTAATTTTAAGTTGGAAGTCTGGCCAGGCAAACCCATTGCTTCAGACTGAGGGTCAGAATGTGCTTCTCCATCTATTGGCTCATCCTTTGCTGAATATAAAAACTGAAGCTTATCGCTGCTGTCTTGAAGTGGTTAAGGTTAGAACTAAAGCTTTCTTAACACTATTGGTGTTGTGCTAAATAATGTATATTGTGTGATTACCTCATCAAGAGCATTGTTACTGCCAATTCTGCTCACCACATTATATGCTTTAAGATCTGTATAGGTGTGGACTTGCAGTGTGCTATTCTATATCTGGGATTTAAAACTACTTGGTTAGGTTATACTTCAGGTACTTCCCTTCAGAATGTCTCTAAAGTGTGGGGAAAACTAGTGATTGATAATTTTGCTTTTTTGAAAGGATTCTTAGTAATACTGGTCACTGTTTATTGTTTTGGTTTGGTTGGTTGGCTTGTTTTTGGTGCTGCTCTGCAGAAGTGTTTCAATTTAATTTTGTTTTTAAAAAAAAAATTGAAGTGTTCATTTTTACTTGTCTGATGAAATGAGATTGCCCAGTTTGTATTTTCCTTATGGAGGTTTTTCACTTCCTTCTGTTGTGCTTTTTAGGTTTTGTTTTTTGTTTTTTTCCATATTTGAGTAAAAATCATTTTGGGTTGGCTGCTTTTCAGCTTTTTGCAAGAATGTTTACTTAAGGGAAATCGAATATTGTTATACTGACACTTTCAGAATATATATATATATATGTTCATATACCTACAGTCTGCTCAGTTGCTTAGTTGCTATAAATAAAATTAAAAAAAAAAAAGGAAAATGTGTTTTTCACATGTATAAAAACATAGGGAACATTTAAAACATTTGAGTAATATTATATACAGATCTTTAACAAATTTAATTTCTTGTTGATTTTTTTTGTTTGGCTGTTTTGATTGTTTGATTATTTTTAAATTTTTTGATAAAGATCATTCAAGGCATGAAGAGTGCGAGCTTCCTAAAAATGTGTGGTTGCATTCTGTATTAATAATGGTAGTGTCTTATTCATCAGATCATTTCAGGTATTCATAATTGGCTTATATCAGTGAAAATAAAAATCTTTATTCTATTTTGATATCATAATACTTGGGCATAATAATTTCCTATTATGAGTGTTAACGGGCTAAACTTCATATTGATGGTATAGCACAATTCACTAAAATACAAAGATATTGGAGCTACTTTTTCACAAGGCCACCAAAAAAAAACACTGCCTCCACTTGTAGCTTTTTGTGAGATTTTTACCTGACTGTTACAGGTTTTGCTTATTTTAATGTCATGCTGAACAACATATAAAATTTGATCTAAAATAATAGTTTAAAAAACGTTAATCAAAACATAAAGCTTCTGCATTTCTTATGTAGGAATTTTTAGTCAGTGAACAACAAAGAAGGTGTTTCTTCCAGGACCATGAAGTTTAACTTGTAGTGTTCCTAGCTGCATAAAGAAAGCCTTTTACTGGAGCACAACATAAGGCAGTCTATAAAACAAGATTCAGTAATGGGAGAGTGTCTTGAATTTTAAAACTAACCATCTTTATTTTTACTGAAGGACTGTCTAGGTGTTCATAATATTGCTAAACCTGTTTCTTCAGTATGCCATGGAGTACACTTTCTTCTTCATCCAAAAGTTTTATATGAAATCTCTACATTTGGCCTTCAGGAAGATAAAAATGAGGTACTGTGTTTAGGAACTGTATTTATAAGCTGATGTGTGGTGTTTTGAGGCTTACCTGAAGTTTTGATTTCATATGGTTTCTTGTATAGAGAAAAGCTATGCAAAGAGTGAAGTTATATTAAATTGAATAAAAAATATGGATCTTTTTAACACAACACTGCATATTTCCATTTAGAAATGTTTTTTAGAGGTTACCATTTTAAAAGAAGTAAAATGTGTTTGATAATGTACTTTGTATTTATATTTATAGTTTGTGTATGTGTATATATATATATATTTTTTTTCTCCAAGGAAAGCATTCATTTTGTTTGGCTATTCTATTGGATGCCTTGTATTAAAAAGACTGACTGGTCAAGCATATCAAATAAATTGATATTCAGGTGATATTGACAAATTGATGTTCAATTTAAGGAGCTTGCTAAGAGAACAATAAGAATGCATTATTAGGAAAGAACAAAATGAAATGATTTTGTAAGCATGCATTCTGTGTCTCAACAATGTACGTTATTCAGATCATACCAAGGCCTATTCTTTTTCCTTCTTGGATGTTTATCTGCTATTTAAATTCTCATAAAGCGTCAGTTTAATCTTTCAGGCATGTGATGATATGAAGACACTGAGAAGAACCTTGTATCCCAAGGTTGGGCTTAACATTTGCCATGTGTTTTTACAAATTCAGTTGCTTAAAGATAGGACAGGGTTTATAAAAGATTATAAAAAGTTTATAAAAGACAGAGACTGTAAAAGGCTATTCTTGTTACCTGGAGGGAAAGTATTTTTATTTCTGGTGTAAAATGCAATTTTTTATCTGCTAAAGGTAGGTATTTATTTAAGGAAGAATAAATTCTGAGAAGCTGTTTTTTTCTCCTCTGTTCCCATTTTAGTAATAATAATAGGTTGTATATGGTGTCAATACACTATTTACATTGCATCATATACCTTTTTTCTTTTATTGATTTAAAAAAAAAAAGCTACAAATTAATTCATGTACAATTGGAAAGCTTTGACGATCTTAGTTTTTCTTCCATAAAGTGAAATGGCCATATAACAGATTTTAAGTCCTTCTAAACCCTCTACAGAAGCATATCATAAAGACTGGAAATTCTGGGAATTACCCCAGAAATGTAGAGTCAGAAAAAAATAAACTTTTTTTTTTTTTTTACCAGGAGGATAGAGGGGCCGATAGATGTATAAATTGAAGTTGAATAATGGTTTATTTTATTTCAGAAAGATTCATTAATATTTATAGAGAAGTCCAATCATTTTCCCCTCAGAACTCTGTTTTGATAAAAAGGCATCAAGATCTTTTTAGACATGTTAGATCTAAAAAAAACAAAAATAAAATTCAGATTTATTCTTACATGAGAAACTCCAGTAGTGGTCATGGCATATTACAATTTTAACTTGGAAGATAACATTTTGGCATTGGTACATCATATGCTTAGACTCTAGTACGCAGGCAGTCAATCCAGAGAGGAATTACATTCTCTGTAGTTGTCTCTCTGCCTGAATGAGGTTTTCAATTTCAAGGCTTCTTGTTTGTACTATTTAGGCAGAACTGTTTGTTTGTTTTCTGTCTTCTGAGAGGCTTTTTTAACAGCCTGATGTTTAGTGTGACAGACAATTTAAAGTTGTCATTCAGTGATAGTATTTCTTCTGTAGGTCCTTTCTCTTTGAGATTTTTTTTGTATTACATTTTTTCTTACAACATTGACAAACTGATCAATGACAAACATCAGCTCTTGCATTAGTTTTTTTTGTTGTTGTTGTTGTTTAACAGGTACATTCTGCAGCCAAGGCCATTCTGATGCATCTATTGCAGGGCCGATTAGTAATGGCAGTATTGACTTGGAACAAGTTTATTGAAGCTCTCTATCCCATCATTCCTGTTTTACAGGTACTTGTATGTGCTATTATCTGAATTTGATGTATTAAATCATGTAAACAACAGCACTGTCCTCTTAAACCACAAAAAGAAGTTTGTTGTAAGTACCAGCTGGAAAGTAGATTAACAGTAATATACCAACAGACTTATTTTATCAAAAGTCAAATAGTGAATGTTATATGGGTCCAGATGCCAGCCAGAGTTACTTCTTTAAATTTTGTAGACAGATTTTAGCCTGTTATTGCTAGAAATGTGAAACTCTGAAATGTAGTAGAAATTAAGTTATTGACTATGACTTAATTTTTTTTGAGGATATGAGTTGAAATCCAAGTACAGCTTAAAACATCGCATGCTTTTTCATGCTTATTTAAGTGCCTCCCATATCTTTAAGGCTGAACATTCAGAGATCTTTTGTGATTGTAGTTTTCTGATCAAGTTATGTGCTCAATGAATAGCAGTACACGTAAGCTGTATTTTCTTTGTGTTTTCCTTTTCGTTTTCAATTGATTATAAGTATCAACAGTCAGTATTATCCTTAACATCAGTCTTCATATCTGTAGTACCAATTTTATTTTCCATATCTTCACTCTTGTTTCAATCTAATAGTCACTTTTGCAGCCTTCAGTCTGATTTTCAGCCTAGTTGCTCCATCAAAGTTCTTTAGCACTAAAGAAAAAAACAATAGAGATTTTCCTTCTATGATCTACCTATAGATCATAGATTCCAAATTAGCTATTTTGCTGTACCTATCTTGTTCTTCCTGGTGTATGTTTTTTGTCTTACTTCATAAACTCATAGAATATTCTGAGTTGGAAGGAACCTTCAAGGATCATCGAGTCCAGCTCCTGGCTCCACATAGGACCACCCAAAAGTCAAACCATATGTCTGAGAGCATTGTCCAAACACTTCTTGAATTCTGGCAGGCTTGGTTCTGTGACCTCTTCCCTGGAGAACCTGTTCCAGTGCTCAACCACCCTTTCGGTGAAGAATCTTCTTAATATCCAACCTGAACCTCCCTTGTTGCAGCTTCGTGCCATTCCTTTGGGTCCTGTCGTTGGTTACCAGAGTTCGGTGCCTCCCCCTTGTGAAGAATCCATAGACAGCAATGACGTCTTCCCTCAGTTTTGACTTCTCTAAGCTGAATAAACAAAGCGACTTCAGCTGTTCCCCATATATCTTCCCCTCTAGACCTTCCACCATCCTTTCAGCCCTCCTTTGGACACTCTCTAATAGCTTTATGTCCATGTTACACTGTGGTGCCCAAAACTGCAGTACTTAAGGTGAGGCTGCACCAGCGCAGGTCAGGGCGGGACAGTCACTTCTCTTGACTGGCTAGCAACGCCATGCCTGATGCACCCCAGGATGTGTTTGGTCCTTTTGGTTACCAGGGTACACTGTTCATTCATAGTCAACTTACCATTGACAGGAACCCCCAGATCAATTTCTGTGGGTCTGCTCTCCAGCCTCTCCTCTCCCATTTGTACACACGTTCAGGTGCAGGATCCAGCACTTTCTCTTGTTGAACTTCATGTAGTTGGTGATTGCTCAGTCATCAAATTTGTCAGGGTCTCTTAATTTAGTGTCGTCTGCAAACTTACTTAGTATGCATTTAAGTTCTGTGTGCAGATCACTTATGGAAACATTGAAGGGAACTGGCCCTAAAATAGATCCCTGGGGAGTGCCACTAGTGACTGGGTGCCAGCCTGGTGTAACCTTATTTTCTGTAACTCTTTGAACCTGACCTATCAGCTGAGGGTGCTGTGAAATACAGTACCAAAAGCTTTGATGAAATTCAAAAAGATCACATCAGTTGGCTACCCTTGATCACTAGGTGGGCAGCCTTGTCATAAAAGAAAATTAGGTTCATTAAATAGGACTTTTCCCCTCTTGAACCTGTGATGGTTATGACCAATGAACACATTGTCTTTCAGGTGTTTTTCAACAATTCCCAGAATAATTTTCTCCATAATTTTACTAAGCACTGAAGTGAGACTGACAGGCCTATAATTACCAGGGTCATTTTTCTTGCCCTTCTTGAAGATTAAGACATTTGCCAGCTCTAGTCGACTGGGACCTCTCCAGATTCTCAAGACCATTGAAAAATAATTGAGAGGGTTTCTGTCTCATGTTTAGTTTAGCTAGTACACCCAAGTACATTTTTTTCACCTTTCTTTCAAAATATCACTCTAGATAGTTATTTCTTACTTATTGCTATAAGTTTGTTCATTGCCTGTGCCTCAGTATTAACATAAATTGAAAAAAAAATTGCAAATAAGATGTCCCCTGAAATAGAAGGAACAGATTGGAAAACATACTACTGCAGAGGAGAAGCACTATGAGAACTGAAAGGGATGGGAGAAAGGTTACTGGTGTAACCTTTAAAGTAATGACAGCTTTCCTGTGTTACACACATTCATATGCATTCCACTGATATTCAAGATTAGATAGGTGGTGGTGTTAATATAAGCTGTAGTCTAAACATGTATGGAGAGGTTCTCTTTCAAACTCATTTTTCTGAGTAGAATTTTTCTCTGTGCTATAACTTGTCATGGCTACATAAAACAAATATTTTAGCAGAGAATACTGGAGGCCTATATTTACCCAATGTATATAAAATGCCTTATATTTTCATAGAATCACAAAATGGCTCGAGTTAGAAGGGACCTTAAAGATCATCCAGTTCCAACACCACTGCCGTGGGCAAGGATGCCACCCACTAGGTCAAGCTGCCCAGGGCCTTGTTCAGCCTGGTCTTCAGGGATGGGGCATCCACAGCTTCTCTGGGCAACCTCTTCAGTGCCTCACCACCCTCTTAGTGAAGAATTTCCTCCTAACCTCTAATCCAACCACATCCACATCCTTGTACTGGGGGCCCCAGACCTGGATGCAGGACTCCAAGTGGGGCCTCACAAGGGCAGAATAAAGGGGCACAATCCCCTCCCTCGACCTGCTGGCCACTCCTCTGTTGATGCAGACCAGGATGTAGTTGGCCTTCTGGGCTGCAAGTGTGTACTGCTGCTTCATGTTGAGCTTTTTGTCCACCAGAACCCCCAAGTCCTTCTCTGCAGGGCTGCTCTAAATGAATTCTTCTCCCAGGCTGTACTCATGTCTGGGATTGCCCTCACCAAAGCACATCACTTTGCACTTGGCCTTGTTGAACCTCATTAAGTTCTTGTGGGCCCACTTCGCAAGCTTCTCCAGATCCCTTTCGATGGCATCCCTTCCTTCTGTTATATCAACTGCACCACTCAGCTTGGTGTCATCTGCACAACTGCTGAGGGTGCACTCAATCCCACTGCCTGTGTCATTGATAAAGATATTAAACAGTACCGGCCCCAGGACAGAACACTAAGGGACACCATTTGTCATTGGCTTCCACCTGGACATAGAACCGTTGACCACTGTTCTCTGGGTTTGACCTTCAAGCCAACTCCTTATCCACTTAATGGTCCACCTTTCAAGTCCGTATCTCTCCAATTTTGGCAATCAGGATGTCATGTGGGACAGTGTCAGAAGTCTTGCAGAAGTCCAGATAGATGACATTAGTCGGTCTTCCCTTTTCAATTTGATGCAGTCACTCCGTTATAGAAGGCCACGAGATTGGTCAGGCATGATTTGCCCTTAGTGAATCTGTGCTGGCTGATTTGGATCACTTTGTCTTGCATGTGCCTTGACATTGCTTCCAGGAGCATCTTTTCCATGATCTTTCTGGGCACAGAGGTGAGGCTCACTGGCCTGTAGTTCCCCAGTTCCTCCTTTCTACCCTTTTTTGAATGGGAGTGATGTTTCCCTTTTTCCAGTCAGAGGGGACTTTACCTGACTGCCAGGAGTTTTCAAATACCATGGAGAGGCTTGGCAACTATATAAGCCTGTTCCCTCAGAACCCAGTTTTTCTCTGTTTTTTTAAGTGGTTGCAGTATGCAATTGATTCTGGTTTGTTTTGATTGGTGTGAAAGGGGTAAATACCTGAAAATAGGTAGGACTTAATGTTTTAAAGTTATTTTCATGTAGTGACTGAGTCCTACTTACTAAAATGGAAACTGACCTTATAGAACAGCATCATGTTAACATATTAAAGGTCAAAGGTTCCAGGTCAAAGTACCTCTGGGCCATATAAAAATCTCTATTTAATTTTGTATACAGGATCACTTTTTTTTTTTTTTACTTTGTTGGCAGAGAAATTTTAATCTTCATAAATCTTTTTTTTTTTTTTTTAAGTTGTGGGTTTTTTGCTTTTGCTCCTTCTTCCACTTTCTGTCTAATTTACTAAGTTTATAAGCTGTTTGTTTGTTTGTTTGTTTTAGGGTTACGCTGACACAAAAGATAAGCTAGGTAACTGCATCCTCACTTTGAGTGAAACGTCTTCTGACGAAGGAGAGGGTATTCTCCCTAGAACTACTAGATTACGGGCTGCTCTGCGTCTTCTCTTCTCGAAAAAGCAGTTGTGAGTAATGCCTTGTAGGATTTCAGCATGTCTTTAACGTTAATGACAAAAACGTCTACTCAAAAAAAAAAAAACAAACAACAACACAACATAGACTTAGACACAGTGAAAAGTAGATTGAGTAAATACTTTGTTCCCACCCACCCTCCACTTTATTAATTTTATAAACTAACTGTAGAGCTAAAGTTTTCTAATAAGGACTTTATATAGTTCTCCTAATTGTTTATTCCTTTAGGGTTCGTTCTATAGCACTTAAACATTTAGTATTCCATCTTTTGAATGAAGAAGGAGCAAGCCTGAAACGCCCAAACCTGCATGGCGGTGTGTTTTCCAGCATTTCAAACTTATTTGTTATAGAAAAAGTTACTGAGCTGAAATTGGATGATAAAATGGAATCAATATTTAAGGTGAGTAAGCTCTGTCTAAATACTGTTATTGCTCCTCTCTTCTGCCTTACTGGTCACTGACGTTAACATTTTTTGAAGTTTGCAGTATTTCATACAAATTGGTTTACTTCAGGTTTACACTATCAATTGCAACTGCGAATAAGAGAAGTAATCATTCATTTTTTTTCGTTGCAGATAAATTAACAACAAGACTTAAGTACAAAGGGTGCAGGTCTGCCCTGCTTACAGCAATTTCATTGTGCATGAGTAGAGTCTGATTTTTGTCACAGATTTTTTTCCACAAAATCCATTTTTTTTTTTACTGGAAAAGGCAAATTTTTTTTCCAATATGAAATATTTAAAAACATTGCAAAATGCTGTCTGTTCTCTTAGTATTGCTGCTTTTTCAAAATGAAAAACAAATCACAAGTATTTGACCTGTGTGAAAATTTTTCTCCCTGCATTCAATCAGTTAAGCTGTTTTTCTAACCACTTCCTTTCCATATTCTCTTCCTTCTTTACCCTCAGCATTTTCAGATTAACAATAATACGTCAAACAATTGTTAAGATCCTTCCCCTCTGATTAAAAATTATTCTAATCACTCATTGTATACTTGATTTATACTCTTTCCCTACATCCTCCAAAAAATGCAATCTGAAAGCTTCATATCTGGGTTTCTGGGATGATTGTAATTCCTGTACCGTTATTGAAGGGGACTAATGGCAGAGACTTAAAAAGCGTATTCTAGCATTTCTGTGTAGTTTTGAGCTTTCTGTAGCCCTGCATAAACTGAATGTTATTTATTAGACATCCACTTCTATTGTTCATCAGGAGCTACTCTATATATTTTAGGAATTAGAGATTTGTTGCAAAAAGATTAAAACCTATTCCTTTATTACATGCATGCAGAATCTAATCAAATGCTTTCTAACAAAAAATCTTTATTTTGTTGGAGCCAGCCTATTTTCAGTGGTGCCCAATGAGATGACTAGAGGCAGTGGGTACAAACTGAAACACAGGAGGTTCTGTTTGAACATTAGGAAACACGTTTTTACTGTGTGGTTGATGAAGCACTGGCAAAGGTTTCCTAGAGAGGTTGTGGAGGTTTCTTCCATGGCTATCTTCAGAAGCCTTCTGGACGCAGTCCTGAGAAACCTGCTGTAGGTGGCCACAGCTCAGTTGTTTCAGCAGGGGAGTTGGACCAGATGACCTTCAGAGGACCCTTCCAGCCTCAACCATTCTGTGATTTCCTATTTTGTTAGGAAAAGTGTCTAGTTACCTTGTTTTACAATAGCGTACTGCATGTGAATCTAATGTATTTTCACTTTTAGGTAGAAACTGTTGAAAAGCTTTATGACATCCTGACTTCTGATGCTGTTGACCTAGTTTTACGGAAGTCTGCAGCTGAGCAGCTAGCCATCATTTTACAAGGTAAGTTATCAAAAAAATTGTATTTACGTGTTGACCATTATGTGAACTTGTTTTTCTAATTTTTGTGTACATTTCTGCTGAGGATGCTTCTTGTAGGTTTTATATATATATTGTTGGACCAAAATTTAACACTATTGTAAACAACAGTGTACTGACTTTGTTGATTTGTTTTAGAGCTAACAGTGCTTCAAATTTTTCCTTTTGCTAACTTAGATACTCTGTCTTGTGTTTGGGGTGATGATCACTATAAAATATAAACAATGATCGCTATAAAATGTAAACATATCTTTAGTGTTGTTGCATTTTAATTGGGAAGGCCAATCAATTACATGGGCTAGTTAAAGGTATTTTACATGTAATGAAGAATTTCTTCAACATCCTAAATGTCTTCCTTTATTTTGAGGTTATCGAAGTAACTAAAATGGATTGAAATGTCATTTGTGTGAATGTTGTTCAGTAAACTCTAAGCTTCCACACTTTTACCCTCTATCAATATCAAGATGCAGACTCCCCGTGGCATTTAATCTAGTATGTTTGCAGGAAAAGCGTTCCTGTTATACTCTTTCTTTATGACTTTATTTAAGTGATTGGTGCATAAATTTGCATCGTGTTTTTTGTTTGTTTCTTTTATAATCATGTTGCTCACATGGGGGAAAAATGATGAAATCTGGTAAAGATGATCTGATTAAATTAAAAAAAAAAAAAGTAAACAGTCTTGAGTAGAGCATTATTTGGCTCAATGCAAGATCATAACCTCGAAGTTTGCTCTCTACTTGTTTTGGTTTTCTCTCAATCTGGTGCAAGCATAGGTTTTGTTCAAGGAACAAAAATCCTAATGACAGAAAATAGTTCTTTCCACCATGGGAACATCAGGTCTTAGACAGTAGTAAAATTGATTTTTTTTTTTTTCTTGTCAGAAAAAAATTATTGCACAACTGAGGAAATGTCTCCTTTGAATAGTAAAAATATATCTAGCTGCAGCTGGTAAAGTTTTCAGATACCAATTATGAAAGGGAGCATAGGATAAAATTAAAAAGGAGAAAATGTATCTGTCTTATGACAAATTTCATATGAAAAATCACGTTATTTAAAACAAAAAATGAAAATAAACCAACCAACCCAAATAACATGGCTTTTTTGTTGTTGTTGAATGTTCTTAAACCAGATGTTCTGAACGGTGAGGTAGGTGGAAAATACTTTTAGGATGAATGAGATTTTGTAAATACCGTTTTTAGTTCAATATTAAACTGTTGAAAGGTATCCAAATATTACAAACGAAATCCTTATAGGAAATTGTGTTGCACTTGGGATCACTTTAATTGTGGGGCATAAATATCCTAAGTATTTTCCCATAAAAACTTTGAGACAACCATCCAAGAAGCTACTATAGTCAGATCATTGCAAATGAAGTGCAGGTTTTATTTTATTTATTTATTTTTGCCTTGGAGAATATTATCTAAAATTTGTGCTGTGATGACTGTTTAGTAATGTGAGCATCTGTACTCTTTTTCACTTGTTATGTAGACACCTGTGTCTAAAACTAACTGCACAATTTGCACGGTTATTGTCAAGTTTTTTAGAAGGACTAGTTAATATTTATGCGTTCTAGTATTCTTTGGGATGTCTAAGCTAAAGAAAGATTGGTGACAAGGCAACAGTTTGGGCAGGCTTGCCTTAGAGCTGGATTTGTACTTGCTAAGTAACAGAAGAATTTTAGAAACTTGTCAACAACAACAGTTTGTGATAATGCAGAAAGAAGTTCAGGGTTAAATTGTTGTAGAAGCAGTGGTTCTTAACTATCTTTTGTTTTTCCTACAGATACCAAAATGCATGGCGTTGTGAAAAAGCTGGGTGTGATAGAAAAGATTTTGGCTTACCTTAATGAATGTGTACATGTGGATGGCAAGGTAAAATTGTTGTTTTTTCTGCAAAAGTTGCACAGCATGACAGTGGTAATATTTGCTTTTTTTTGTATTTAAAACTCCAACTTTCTTTGTACTTTAATTCTACACAGAATACAAATATTTAGTAACATTTGGAATTGCAATATGTATTTATTCAATTTTTGATAAAGGCAAGATCCACTTAATGAGAGAAGTATTGGTTTGTCTACCAATTATAATAGTTGGCCAGACTGTGTTGGGTGATGTGGTTCTGAAATAAATCAAAACTTCTGTGAGGTTTCTAAGTAGAGACCAAAAAAGTAGTTTTTAATAAATTTAAAAGTCTCGTCTATAATAATAATAGTCTCTGAATTTAAGACCCGAAGCAAAATATAATTAAAAATTAGAATCATAGAATGGTTTGGATTGGAAGGAGCCTTAAAGATCATGTAGTGACCCCTGCCACGGGCACTACTAGACCAGGTTGCTCAAAGCCCCATCCATCCTGGCCTTGAACACTGCCATGGATGAGGCATCCACAGCTTCTCTGGGCAACCTGTTTCAATGCCTCGCCACGCTCTGAGTAAAGAATTTCTTCCTAATATCTAATTAAAATCTACCCTCTTTAGTTTAGAAGATTATGTTCATAGCAAGTGAAAATATATGTCAGGTTACATTTGGGGAGTAATTTTCTGACCAATAGAAGATCACCTAACCAGTAAAGTCCTGGTAGATAAGATCACATTTATAGTTGAGTGTGTATTTGTTGTAGATGAGAAAGTTTTCCAATGTTGTAATACATCTAATCTGGTGCTTGAATTTTCCTGAAATTCATAATTTACAATCACTTTATGTAAGTTTATTTAGGCTATAAGTTGCTTAGCTTATTATTATTATTGTGGAATTCTTCTTACAAACAACAAAACAAAACCAAAAAAACTTGTATTATCTTAGAGAAGTGTCTACAAGAAAAGGATGCAGTATTTAGTAGAGGGAAAAAGCTTAATTTAATTAAGACTTTGTATACAGCTGTGCAGAATTTTTTTTCCTATGTTAAATAAGCAGGGCTTTTATCTGTTGCATATTAAACCAAACTGCGTTTGGTGATGGAGTTTACAAAACAAAATTTAAAGGTAGAGTCTCAGACAAGCAAAGTAATGTCCTGTGAAGGACATGGTGTCTTCTCATTCTTTACCAGAAGTTTCTTTGGTCTATTTTTGGCTATTCACCAATAATTTGACTTCTAGAAAGCTGCATTCTCTTCTTGGATTCCCTGATATGAAAGATCAGAGAATCAATCTGATGCAGTAAGCTATTTGCATTAAAAAAACAAACAAACAAAAAAGAGCTTATGAGTAAGTAGTTTTTTGAAATCCTTCAGCTCATATATGTACTTCTTAAAAATACATACTTTGGAAGCAAAAGTTACAACTGTGTTACAAGGCCAGAAACCAGAAAAAATAACCTCTTACCAAACATACCAATAAAATAAAACTAGAAGTTATTAAGTATTTTCTAATGAATATGCAGTTATCACCTAGATAAAATTTCCTTGTCTAAGAAAGTTCTAGGTTGCTCTGGTATAAGTAGTAGAATGTATTGGTTCATAGCATGACAATTCATATAGAGCATTCCTTAACAGATCATCCTAATCGATATCTCTATTTAATTTTTTTGTTGTTGTTTTTGCAGGTAATGGAATCCATAGCCTTACCCTGTCTGACACTCTTACGGAAACTTGTGTATGCTGATCCAGTTGTTCGTTTGTCTCTAGCACAGCAATCATCTTTGTTGCTTTTGCTCTTCAGAGGTAAGGATTCTATTTTGAATTTAATACATAGGTAGATAGAAAATACGTGATATATGATTAGATGTTTAACCAAAAGCCTTCTTAAGAACCGTGGCTAGCTTCTGTGTCCGTAATATTTTAAAGAAATCACTGTTTGCTAGTGTTAGTCATGTTGTGGCATCTGTTGCAGATGTTAGCAAAATGGTTGTGGAAAAAAGTTGGTTTTAGCCACTGTTCTTTGATGTATTATTAAATGTCAGTATTTTCCTAACAAATTTTAAAAATATCTTTGTTTCATTCAGTTTCCCTGATATTCCAAAATGATCAAGCTGTTTTAATGGAAACTACAGTATTGCTTTGTCTTCTGTTGTTTGACGAAGTAGCAAGAACGGACACATGGTATGAAAAAACAATTATTTATTGGCATTATCTCTAAACAAGATTTAAGGTTTTCCTGAAAATCAGTTATATATGTATATATTCAAATAAATTATCCCTCAAACTTTAATATGTCCCAAATTGCATGTATTACCTATTTGTAGGTCAAGAAAATTGTTTGTATTTGTAGGTCAAACAAATTTTTTGGATTGCCTGTTATGTAGATCTACCTGGCATGTTTTTGCAGTTTAAGTACTTTGTACTTATATTTATTTTCATTTTCAGAAACACCTGATAGTTCTCTAATCCATGTTTTCCAAAAATGGAAGCTATACCAATCAAATAGCTAGCTATAGTTGTGGTGTTTTTTTAACTTAATTAGATTTCTATTTATTTTGGCTTGGTAGTGGTTGTCCTTAAACCAGAAGACTTCAGCTTACAATATTTTATTATTTGAAATGTGCGTGTACTTCAGGAATAAAAATGTTCTTAGAATTCACACGTATAATGTACTGAAAAGAATTCTCATGCATATTTTCATATGTATGTGAGCTAAGAACAGTCTTAATGCTGCATAATCATGAAGAAACAATGTTTGTTAACACAAATGTATTCAGTGATGACTTCGTAAACAGCTACTTGTAGGAAAAAGCAGCTATATCTGAATAATAAAAAAGTGCAGCATTAGTAGTAAACCAAAATTAAAAAATCGAGAGTAATAGCTTAATCTCTTTCTTGCAGGGCTGATGGCATAACCAGTAATGGTACTGGTCTACCTGCCTTCAGTTTGCCTGTTGCTGTTGTTAGGCGGTAAGTGTTGGTTGTTGCTTTTGTTTTGCTTTGTTTTTTTTTTTTTTGGTGTGGATTTTTGTTTTGTTTCTTTACAGCCAACTTCAGTCCTTTCCATTTGCTGTCCTCCCTAAAGGATAGAGATGGGAGAGCAAAGGGAAACATTTAATGTTAAATCCAAAGTTGTCTGCACTTTTAAGTGTTAAATGTGGAGTTTTTCTCCCAGCCTTTTATTCTCTGACAAAGAGTTTTAAGAACTTTTATTTATAAAATTTAAAAGCTTGCTTAAATAGAGCATTTAGTAGTTGTTTATATGTTTAATTGTTTATTTACTCATTTATTTATTTAAAGATATCATCTGCCAGTCAAAATCACTGCTCATCATGCAGTTAGCCCTAATTCTGTTGTGGTGCCTTTGTCTTCTGAGTGCTTGGCTATGAAACCAGTGTCAGATATGCTAAAGATGGCTTGGAATCTGTCGTGGTACCACGGGATTGAAAACCTATTGCAACTGACAAACTATGAGAAGCAAGCAGAAACGTGAGCTATTCTATCTTGATTCTAAATCCTAATGTATTTCAATCGTATTAGTGTTCCTTCCAGTTTAAATGAGTTTCCAACTTGAAACAGCAGTTCAAGCTGTTCATGCTTTGAGAATGCTATCTTCTAAATGTAAATGATCACATCCCAGGAGGTTGTAGATATGTTGTCATAGCTAATGTTTTACCTAATTTGTATTTAAGCAAGAATTCTAGAGCTTTATCCAACTTTTATTGGTGGTTTGACTCCTTTCACACAATTTTAAACAATAAGAAACTTAAATTCTTGTTTCTGTTCTTTCATTATGCTTTTTTTTTTTTTTAAGGAGCTATCTTCTATCCCCCCTTCATCACTGCATGACCTGTATTTTCTTCTCTCTTTCTTGGCAAATTTAAATTTTAAATAATTATTCCTTTTAATGGTAATACCTGAGAATCATCATAGATAGTCAAGAAAACTCTTTACATCCTTTAGTTAGCTCTTGGTTAGCATGGTTTCTCTTCGAGACTATTTTGTACACAGTCTTAAAATGTGATTGATTTAATAGGATTGAAATGCTTGTTTCTGTGTTTCTGTCCATCTTGACAATATTTCATTTTTGCTTGTGTACTTTAAGGGGTCCTACAATTTTGAGGAGTAAATAGAATGGTTCTGAGCCAGAGGTAACTTTGCAGTCATTGGTTTGATAAACTATTTTTATTTTAAATTGCCTTAGTCAAAACCATAGCAATTTCTTAAAAAGAAGATGGTATAG
This sequence comes from Anser brachyrhynchus, assembly GCF_964034855.1. Classification (NCBI taxonomy): domain Eukaryota; kingdom Metazoa; phylum Chordata; class Aves; order Anseriformes; family Anatidae; genus Anser; species Anser brachyrhynchus. The sequence continues at coordinate 102,108,339 of NC_137695.1, forward strand.
TCTAAGAGGTCAACATCTACAACACCATGGAGGAAAAGTTCATTACAAACCTTGTGAATAACACCTTTCAAATAACTTTTTGAGAGGTGCCCTCTTACCAAAAAAACTAAAAAACTGAGGATTTGAATGTAGCGGGGTGGGGTGTTGTTGATGATTTGTGGTTGTGGGTTTTTTAACGTTTTTCTGTTTGGTTTTTGTTGAGGGCAAAAAAGAAAGGGGAAGGGATTGGTTAACAGAAATATATTTTTAAGGCATTTGAGGGTTTGTCTTCTCATCTGAACTGGAAAGTGAAGGAGTCAGCACTCACTGAAATATTTTATAAAGATACTAGTTGTTAATCATTTTTCTCTTACGCCTTTTCAGATTTTTAGACATGCTAAAACTATCCTCAGAAGACATTCTTATACTGAAAATAACTCACACAACCTATGGACTGCAGGACTGTCTTAATTCAATCATTCAGGCAGTATCCCACAGAGATGTTAGGGCTGCTCTCACTAGGCTGAGTTTTTATGTTCTGAATGACAGACTTGCTTTAAAATGCATCTCTGGGTCTTGTCGAAACACTTTGAAGAGCTTCGTTTGGCAAAAAGCAATAAATAGGTAAGCATACTGACTACAAGAATGAATTAATAGTATGATTTTTAAACCATAAATTTCATAATTTTCATATCTTCAGCTTAGTGGAATTGTTTTTTTTGATTCCGATTGTGCATGTAATCAGTCAGAATGGTCTTACAGAAAAATATTATGTGATCCTGTAGTTGAATTCAGTTTCTTTGTACTTCCAAAAGCTGATAGAAGGGATTAAGCACAGATTAAACAGGTTATATTAATGTTGACTTTGGTTGTATGTTGTTTTAATTATTTTTTTAATTTCTGATTTTCTGAGTGTTTGGTTTGTGCATGGTTTTTCTTTGTTTTAGGAGTAAAGTAAAACTACTCTTAAAATGCATCATCTATGTGTTTGCAAATAGATCTTTAACAGCACAGAAAGAGATATTTGAAAGCAAGCATGACTTTGTTCTGGCTGCACCCAATGTAGCTGGAAGGCATGGGAGAGTCACATCACAGAATCACAGAATCGTCTAGGTTGGAAGAGACCTCCAAGATCATCTAGTCCAACCTCTGACCTAACACTAACAAGTCCTCCATTAAACCATATCACTAAGTTCAACGTCTAAATGTCTCTTAAAGACCTCCAGGGATGGTGACTCAACCACTTCCCTGGGCAGCCCATTCCAATGCCTAACAACCCTTTCAGTAAAGAAGCTCTTCCTAATATCCAACCTAAACCTCCCCTGGCGCAACTTTAGCCCATTCCCCCTCGTCCTGTCACCAGGCACGTGGGAGAATAGACCAACCCCCACCTCTCTACAGCCTCCTTTAAGGTACGTATAGAGAGCGATGAGGTCTTCCCTGAGCCTCCTCTTCTCCAGGCTGAACAACCCCAGCTCCCTCAGCTGCTCCTCGTAAGACTTGTTCTCCAGACCCCTCACCAGCTTCGTTGCCCTTCTCTGGACTCTCTCGAGCACCTCCATGTCCTTCTTGTAGCGAGGGGCCCAAAACTGAACACAGTACTCAAGGTGGGGCCTCACCAGAGCCGAGTACAGGGGGACAATCACTTCCCTAGACCTGCTGGCCACACTGCTTCTTATACAAGCCAGGATGCTGTTGGCCTTCTTGGCCACCTGAGCACACTGCTGGCTCATATTCAGCTGCCTATCAACCAGTACTCCCAGGTCCTTCTCGGCCAGGCAGCTTTCCAACCACTCCTCTCCCAGCCTGTAGCTCTGCTTGGGGTTGTTGTGCCCCAGGTGCAGGACCCGGCACTTGGCCTTGTTGAACTTCATACAGTTGACCTCAGCCCATCGCTCCAGCCTAGCCAGATCCTCCTGCAGAGCCTTCCTACCCTCGAGCAGATCAACACACGCACCTAACTTGGTGTCGTCTGCAGACTTACTGAAGGTGCACTGAATCCCCTCATCCAGACCATCGATAAAGATATTGAAGAGGACTGGTCCCAGTACTGAGCCCTGGGGGACTCCACTAGTGACCGGCCTCCAACTGGATTTGACTCCGTTCACCACAACTCTTTGGGCCCGGCTATCCAGCCAGTTTTTAACCCAACGAAGCATACGCCAGTCCAAGCCATGAACAGCCAGTTTCTTGAGGAGAATGTTGTGGGAAACGGTATCAAAAGCCTTACTGAAGTCAAGGTAGACCTCATCCACTAAGCATGTCACTTGGTCATAGAAGGAGATCAGGTTTGTCAAGCAGGACCTGCCTTTCATAAACCCATGCTGACTGGGCCTGATCGCCTGGTTGCCCTGCAAGTGCCGCGTGATGACACTCAAGATAATCTGCTCCATGAGCTTCCCTGGCACTGAGGTCAAACTAACAGGCCTATAGTTCCCGGGTCTACCCTCCGGCCCTTCTTGTAGATGGGTGTCACAGTTGCTAGCCGCCATTCGACTGGGACTTCCCCTGATAGCCAGGACTGCTGATAAATGATGGAAAGCGCCTTGGCCAGCTCCTCCGCCAGTTCTCTCAATACCCTCGGGTGGATCCCATCTGGCCCCATCGACTTGCGTACATCCAAGTGTTGTAGCAGGTCGCCAACCATTTCCTCATGGATAGTGAGGGCCACATCCTGCTCCCCATCCCATTCCACCAGCTCAGGGTACTGGGTATCCAGAGAACAACTGGTTTTGCCACTAAAGGCAGAGGCAAAGAAGGCATTAAGCACCTCAGCTTTTTCCTCATCTCTTGTAACTAAGTTTCCCCCCGCATCCAGTAAAGGATGGAGATTCTCCTTAGTCCTCCTTTTTGTGTTGATGTATTTGTAAAAACGTTTTTTGTTATCTTTAACGGCAGTAGCCAGATTGAGCTCCAGATGAGCTTTGGCCCTTCTAATTTTGTCCCTGCACAGCCTCGCAACATCCTTATAGCCCTCTTGAGTGGCCCGCCCTCTTTTCCAAAGATTATAAACCCTCTTTTTCCTCCTAAGCTCGAACCACAACTCTCTGTTCAGCCAGGCCGGTCTTCTTCCGCGCCGGCTCATCTTTGGGCACGTGGGGACAGACCGCTCCTGAGCCATTAAGATTTCCTTCTTGAAGAGTGCCCAGCCTTCCTGGACTCCTCTGCCCTTCAGAACCACCTCCCAAGGGACTCTGCCAACCAGTGTGCTGAACAGCTCAAAGTCAGCCCTCCGGAAGTCCAAGACGGCGGTTTTACTGGTCCCCTTCCTGACTTCGCCAAGAATAGAGAATTCTACCATTTTGTGATCACTCTGCCCAAGACAGCTCCCGCCCACCCCATCTCCCACCAGTCCTTCTCTGTTTGTGAACAGAAGGTCTAGCGGGGCACCTCCCCTGGTAGGCTCTTTAACCAGCTGCCTCAGGAAGCTATCTTCCACGCTCTCCAGAAACCTCCTAGACTGCTTCTCTGGGCTGTGTTGTGCTTCCAGGGTATGTCTGGGAAGTTGAAGTCCCCCACGAGAACAAGCGCTGACGTTTTCACAATTTCTGCCAGCTGCCTCTAGAACTCCTCATCCGCCTCCTCATCCTGGTTTGGCAATCTGTAACAGACCCCCACTAGGATGTTTGCCTTGTTGGCCTTCCCGCTGATCCTAACCCATAGGGACTCAACCTTATCATTCCCAGCCTCAAGTTCCTCAACATCAAAACACTTTCTAATATAGAGAGAACCACACCACCACCCCTTCTGTGCTGCCTGTCCCTTCTGAAGAGCCTATAGCCAGACATTGCAGCACTCCAGCCATGAGAGTGGTCCCACCACGTTTCCGTGATGGCAACCAAGTCATAGCCTGCCTGCTGCACGATGGCTTCCAGTTCCTTTTGTTTGTTACCCATGCTGCGTGCATTAGTGTAGATGCACTTCAGTCGGGCCATTGCCCTCTCCCCCGGCCTTGCCATTGTTCCCCCTGGCACAGCTCCAACAAGCCTTCTTTCAGCCCCGTCCCCCTTCTTACCTAGTTTAAAGCCCTCATGCTGAATCTGAATATAATCTACCTCTCAGCAAGGGTTATTCATTGCACTGCAGTTTTCCACTAGTTCTCACTCTGCAGCTCAGGTTAGAGCCTACAGTCTTGTGATTCAAAGCATAAGTCCACTTAGTTCTAATTGGCATTAGGAAGTGTTGCCTGAACTACAGCACAAATTCTGTTTACTGTTTTGTGGGGCTTTTTTTTTTGTTTTGTTTATCCCTCCAAACTGTGATCCTAACATCTGGGCTGGAAATCTTATTTTATATACTATTTAGGAAAGGGAACGGGGTGGTTTGTTCCCTGCTGAGCTCAAGCTACAACAGTTCTCATAACCTACTGATGGTTTTGGTGCAGCATGTAAAACCCATGTTATTTTGGTTGCTTAGTTGACCAAAGCCAAGTAAAAGTTAATTTTTGCAGTCTTTCAAAATTTTCACTAAATGCAAATGAGAAAAAATGTTTGCGTGTGTGTGTTTGTTTTCCTGTAGCTTGGGATTCAGCTGAATATAGAGATGATTATACATATCTGCTTATATCTGTGTGAGGAATTAGCTCCATGAACTTTTACTACTTCCAAAAATTTGTTAGTAACAATTGTAAAATTGCCTAAAAAAATACATTGGAAAGGTCAGAAGAATCAGTAACAGCAAATGGCAGGATATACTAAAGTAATTAGTATTGGTTTCCAGTATTGGTTTATTTGTCAATTTAAATCTGCCAATACTGTACATACATGCATGTAGCATGAGGTATAAATGGGAGGAATTAGAAATCTGTGTGCAGTTGCGGGGCTGTGATATTGTTGGGATCACAGAGATGTGCTGGGATGGCTCACATGACTGGTATGTTGCAAAGAAGGGCTACAGGCTCTTTAGGAAGGACAGGCCAGGAAGATGAGGTGGGGTTGCCTTAGATATGAGAGATCAGCTGGAATGTATGCAGTGCTGTCTAGGTATAGGTAACGAATTGACTGAAATTATAGATGAGGATTAAAGATCTTTGATATTATACTCAGAGAAGTTGTGAATGTCCCTTCCCTGGAAGTGTTCAGCTGCTCTGATATCTGCTGGAGGGACAGCACAGCAGGACATAAGCAATCCAGGAGAGTTCTGGAGAACATTGATGACAACTTCCTACTCCAAGTGATAGAGGGGTCAACAAGGAGAGACTATCTTCTGGACCTTGTACTCTCCAACAAGGAGGGGCTTGTGGATAATGTGAATCTCAAAGGTAACTTTGGCTCCATTGACCATGAAATGGTGGCGTTCAACATCCTGAGAGAAGCGGGGAGGGGAAAAAGTAAGATCACGACACTGGATTTCCGGAGAGGAGACCGTGGCCTCTTCAGAGATCTGCTTGGAAGAGTCCTATCGTGGGAAGAAGGGCTCAAGAAAAATGATGAATGTTCAAGGATCACCTCTTCTAAGCTCAAGAGAGATCCATCCCAGCAAACAGGAAGTCAGGCAAAAATGCTAGGAGGCTTGCATGGATGAATGTGGACCTCCTGACAAAACTCAAGAAGGAAGCATACAGAAGGTGACAACAGAGATAAGTAATCTGGGAGGAATATAGAGGTGTTGCCTGAATGTGCAGAGTTACAGTCAGGAAAGACAACACCCAACTGGAACTGAGCCTGTCCAGGGATGTCAAAGGCAACTTGATCTCCTATAAGTACATAGGTGACAAAAGGAAGACTAAGGAGAACATGGGCCTCCTGTTTAATGGGGCAGGGAGCATGGTGACAAAGGACGTGGAAAAGGCTGAAGTCCTGAATGTCACCTTTGTCTTAGTCTTTACTAGGAAGACCAGCGTTCAGAAATGCCAGAATCTGGGCAAAGGCTGGAGCAAGGGGCATTAACCCTTTGCTGGTGAGGATGAGGTCAGGCAATACAGAAGCAAACTGGATATATGTAAGTCCACGGGCCCTGAGAGGATGCACCCACAGGTGCTGAGGGAGCTGGCTGATGTTATTTTGTGTCCACTTTCAATAATCTTTGATCATGGCAATTGGGAGTGGTGCCTGAGGACTAGAGGAAAGCAAATGTTGCTCCTGTCTTCAAGAAGGGCACGTGAAGGACGAAGATTGTCAGGAATAGGATGTTCTCACCAAGGGGAAGTCATGCTTGACTAGCCTGCTGAAACCCTTCTGCAATGAAAATGACTGGATTGGTATATGAGAGGAGAGCAGTGGAGATGTTCTGCCTTGATTTCAGTAGGCTTTCTGACACCATTTCCAATAAGATTCTCATAGACAAACTGAGGAGGTATTGGCTGGATGGGTAAAACTGTTTGAAAACTGGCTGAACAGCTGGGCCTGGAGAGTGGTGATCAGTGGCATGAAGTGTAGTTGGAGGCCTGTAATCGGCAGTGTATCGCAATAGTCAATAATGGGTCCTGTTCAATATATTCATTAATTATCTGAAGGATGGAGCAGAGTGTATCTTCAGCAATTTTTTTAATGTTACAAAACTGGGAGGAGTGTCTGGTATGCCAGAGGATCATGCTGCCATCTAGGAGGACCTTGACAGTCTGGAGAAATGAGCTGACAGGAACCTCATGAAGGAGATGTGCAAAGTACTCTACCCAGAGAGGAACAAACCCATGCACCTGTACATGCTGGGGGCTTACAAGTTGGGAAGCAGCTCTGCAGAAAAGGCTCTTGGGGTCCTGGTGGACGCTACGTTGAACATGAGCCAACAGTGTTCCCTAGTGGCAAAGAAAGCTAATTTTATCCTGGACTGCATTAGAATGAGTGTTGCTAGTCAAGGTAGGTGATTGTTCCCCCTTGCTTGGTGTTGATGAAACCATACTTGGAGTACTGTGTCCACTTCTGGGATCTCCAGTACAAGAGAGACATGGGCATACTAGAAGGAGCCCAATGAAGGGGCAGTAAGGTGAAAAAGGGACTGGAGCATCTCTTGTGAAGAAAGGTTGAGAGCTGGGACTGTTTAGCCTAGAGAAGAGGGGAGTACAGGAAAGATCTCATCAATGTATATAAATACTTGGAGGAGGTTGCAAAGAAGATGGAGCCAGCCTCTTTTCAGTGGTGCCCAGTGAGAAAACAAGAGGCAATGGGCACAAATTGAAACACAGGAGGTTCTGTTTAAGCATAAGGAAACACTTTTTCACTGCATGGGTGATGGAGCATTTGCACAGGTTGCCCAGGGAGGTTGTGGAGTCTCCTTCCTTGGGTGTCTTCAAAAGCCTTCTGAACATGGTCCTAGGCCACCTGTTCTTGGTGTCTACACTTGAGCAGGGGAGTTGGACCAGATGACTTCCAGAAGCCCCTTCCAACCCTTAGTGGTTCTGTGATTTTGTAATTTATGTATGCAAAAATGGCAAAACGTAAGAACACAATATTTATAAGGATACTTTTTTCTCCTTTCTTTTACTGAGTTCAGATTTTTCTTTCTTTTCCCATATGCAATTCTATGTCTACTAAATGTAAACACACTATTTAATGTATGTAATAGTAATTGGCTATAATAATACCTAATACATATACTATATATATTATACTGTATATTATAATATGTAACATATAATCATATATAAGTATGATTTAATTGTTAAATATATTTGATATTTTATGTGTGAAGTATATATAATACAGGTGCTTTAAAATATCTAACTGATAGAAATCCATATTTACTATATGTAAATATGTCATATTCATATTTACTGTAGGTAATTCCACATTTGCTATAGGTAACTGCATATTTCCAAGTTAACCCAGCCCTATTAGTCTGAGATATTAAACTGTCTTTTAATTCCCTACAAGTACAAGTATTGTGGCTTTCATTGCAGGTTTCTGCAAGTGCTTCCAGCTTCTGCTGAGGATGAGAAGCTTTTGGTAGATGTCCTAAGATTTTTAAACAAATTGTGTAGAGAGCAGAGAGCAAGCTTGGAGGTAGACCATCTAAAGTGGATCATGAAATCATTGCTTAAAAACGTAAGAAGATACCTAGAAACTGTAGGCTGTACAAGATGATGTAACTCTGAACTGGTTTGTTGGTTTGCTTGTGATGAGCTGCTCAAGGAAAACAACTTTTCTCAACAAAGCCATGAAATAGCCAGATCTTGTAGTATTACCGTGCTACTTTCTGTCCTACATTTTTAAGTGTTGGGAAAAGTTAACTTTGAGCAAGAGTAAATTTCCTTCTCTCCTTTACTTGTTGTTTGATTTTCTTTCTTTAAATTTTAATATTATATTTGCCAAATGTAAACAACATCTGTGTGTGTTTGTCTTGCTCTGGTGTAGGTAACTGTAGTAAAATAATTAGAACCTTATAAATGTTAATATATATGTGAAATGTTAATAATAGTTATCCATAGCTTTATGCATAGCTCTTTATGTACAAATGTATAACTATATAAATTTATATTGTTAGCTAAATATTTGTATGTATATACATGTACATTCCCATATAGTTGAATGTGTATAACTGTGGTATGGTTAACTACATTAGTTATGTATATGTATTATCTATGTAACTTAAAGGATGAGGTTCCGTATTAGAACCTTCTGTTTGACAAAGATATAAATGAACATTATCTGTTGTGGCTTAAGAACAAGAATTGAAATTTAAGACAGAAGTTTTTGTTTTCAGAGTCTGTCAATTTACTTTTGATTTTAAATGGTTGTGATATGTTTAAGTAAAATATTTTTCTTACACTGAGGAAGTTCAATTTATTTATATTATATAGGCTAGTATATATATATATAATGGCAAGTATAATATTGAAAGAATGTAGGTTTTTTTCCTTTCAGATTTTTGACTTGTGTGCTTTACTTTTGAGATCTGTTCTCTCTAATGCTGTTCTTTTAAGATGTGTAAAATTGAAAAGTATAAAATAGGACATTAAGATTAAGAAAACAATATAAAACAATTTTTATTGTATTTGTCAAAACATAATTCAGTCTTGCTGTATAAAAAACAATAGTTAGATGCCAAGGATAAAAGTCATGACTGCAGTTTAAGTTTTTGTTGTAAAGAACAGTATTTTACAAAGCAAGGGCATAGTGTCCTCAAAGTGATATCACTCATGGTCTTACAAATCACATGTTAAGAAAAGTACTGTCTCTATGCTCTTGCATTTTCCCCTTTTAAAATGCTGTCTAAACATTAAGAAAAAATTACTAGTAATCTTCTTTTCATTATGTATAGAACTGATGTACTCTAATGTGTATGGTTAACTGGGAAACCTATAAAATTTACCAAATATGGTTAATTAATACCAGGAGATTTTAAAGGCTTTAACTGTGGATGATTATTTTATGATATTTAGTAGATTCAAGTAACTGTTTATTACTGGAAAATTTTACATTTTTCTTTTTTTTTTTAAAACGAATAATTCTTATTAAAATGCTTGCGGAATTTGTGATTTATAATGTGTGATTTAAAAGCACTGAACAAAAAAATGGCTTTAGTGTGTGTGTTAAAGTAGAATTTAAACAATGCAATATGTGACTGTATTTTTATTCTTTTCTTTTAGAAGCCAAATTCCCTTTTGGGCCTTCTTGTGCGACCAGAATCCCAAGTGCGGGATGAAATAGATGAAATACAGACTGCTGTCAGGCAGCAACTGGATAAAGAACTCATTCGTCTTTTTAACGCATTGTTATTTTGCTCAGTGTCGGTGACTGACAGGTAGAGTTTAATTCTGTTTAATTCTGGCTGGGGATCATAATGCGTAGTGCTACTGTATCTCAGTCAGAGTTGGAATGTAATTATACCATGGTACAGTCAAGGTAAATCTGAAAAATGGAGTAGTATACTCCTCTTGAAGTAAAGATCAGCATTAGCTAGACGTTTTCACAGTAAAATTAGGTAATTAAGAAACTTGGAAGGCTATGCACTAGTGTATTAGGGTATGCAGTTTTTCAACAAATGATAAATGAATTGATGGTATTGAGAAGATGAGCTGTTTTTCTTTCACTGCTGGAAATTTGCACGAGCTAACGATAATTTGGTTGATTTTGTAGTAGTTATTAATAGGAAAGCAAAACACTGGAATATCAACAAATATCTATTTTCACCCAACTCATTTTTGCCCTAGAGTATATTACAGAGTATATCAAATCACATTAGTCAGCTTCTCCCAGCATGAAGTTCCAACCTTTTTCTGTTAGTCAAACAAAGACAGAAATTGATTTATATTATATTTTTCTCTGAGTTTATAAAATATTTCCCACAGTAAACCCCTCTATCCAAGTGCATTCGAGGAGATGCTAAAATTGCAGCTTGACATAATACTTGCTTAGCTAAGTACCACAAAATAACTGTTTGTAAAAATACTTTTAGAATGTTATCTTTTTCATTCTTCCCAGTTGCTCTTAAAAAAAAAAATAAATATATATATGTATATATACACATAAAAGAATTGACAGCTGGAAAAATGATTATAGAAATCCCTTCCAGGTTTGTCTTGTACTTGCAGGAAATATTTTAAAATTTGTCTCTTGAACCAGAATGAACATAGCTATTAAGCTTTGTGACTCTTCTGAGAGATTCTTTTGAAAAACTCTTGCTCTTTTATACGTTCATCAGTAATTAGAGTTCTATCTCACTTGTCCTTTTTTGGTTAAGCTGTCCTGTTATAAGCAGTTACAATATTATACTTTCAGAACTTGGTTGAAGCTATAAATAATAATTTAAGTCCATGTTACTTTCTTCATAAGCCAGCAGTAACTAATTGAGATGCTGAGACTCACAGACTAGCACTAATAAGAATGATGCATCAGCCTCTTGTAAAAACAATTCATTATAATAGCTTCATGCTGACAGTTGATACTTTTTTTGCTTTTTACGATTAATCCAGAGAGGGCTTGGAACTTGCTGGCTCTTTCAGAACTGAGCTGGCTCTGAAGCTGCTACAATGCTTACGACTAACAGATGCACCACGTTTTTATGGACTTCCCTCACTGGAGAGAACATTACGAGGAATGGTTCATGTTACTGCACTGCCAGACTGGAGTACATATTCTGCTACAGTTGAACCTGTCACAATTTGTAAGAAATATTTAACAGGTCTTCTTGAGGTAAGTAGGTTATGTTATAACCTAACTTTTGGTCTGAATGCTTGTAAAACACCGTGTAACTAATTACGTCATAATTTTTACACTGTACTTCTAGTGAATATCATTGCTCTGAAAGGTACATTTCTTATAAGTAAATAGCTAAAAAATGTAGATCAGGTTGAGTGATGCGTACTTTAAAAATAAATAAATAAAAATTATGTTTTCTTATGAAGGTTGGTTATATTCCTTGTGCCTTCATCCCCTGTGTAAGAGTTAGAGACAAGAAAGCTCAAATGGGTGTTGTATTTTTTTATAACTAAAACACTAAGAGTAAAATCCAAGATATGCTCACACAAGCAAAATCCATGCGTGAAAGGGGGCGAAGGCTAACAGTAGTAACTCTTCAGGCAAGTTATTAACACAGAGAAAGTAGAAAAGAGGCAATTCAAGATGCTGCTGCTGTTGGGAAGTCAACATTTGTTTCTTAGAAGCTTTCTTTTTAGCGTCAAATAGTAAAATCTGTTGAAATGGTAGAGGTTTGAAAAAATCTTAAAGTAACTTTAATTTGTCTGAGGTTCTCAGTGATACGAATAGCAACCAGGTAGGTGTCTGTGAAGCTTATGTACAGGTGATTATTTTAATGAAACTTGTGATGAAACAATGGTGTAGTGTTTTAGGAGAAAGTCTTAACTTGCCAAGATGTGCAAAAGAATTAAACAATTTTAATTGGCCTAAATGTTAAAGTAAGTTTAGGTTTCTTTTGGGGGGAGGGAAGAGATTGCATTTGGAAGGAATTCCTGTAGGGTGGGACATCAAGAAAGAATAACAACAAAAATGGAGAAGTTTAAATTGCCATGTTTGGGGGAGAAAAGTTCATCTTGAAGCATAAGTATTAAGAATAATTTTTTTTGGCCATGTTTTGTTAAAAGCAGCATGATTTTCATTTTAACATATATGGTTATATATTTAGTCAAAGACCATTTATTTAACAGTATGATCCCGTGACCTCTATTTTCTGCTCATCAGAATTTGATATGGAAAGCTAGTATATTTATTCCAATTCAAATCACAACAAGAAATAGAAATGACCCATTTTCTTGAACACAGAATTTTGGAAAGAAACTCCATTTTTAGTTTCAAGCATATCTGAAAGAAAAAATGGGTGCAATAAATGACAAATTTCAATCAAAAATAAACTTTCAGGTTTCTATTCAATATTGTGTTTATTATGTAATTCCACTGTAGTCTTTTGTTGTATATTTTTTATTTATATATTTTTTGCTATATAGTTTGGTTTTAAGTTGCCTCTTCAATGAGCTTCAGATGTTTAACCATATAGGAAATCAATGTATGACTAAGTGACTTATAAATACATTTTTAAAATCTAGCTGAAAGTGTATATTTGATAATGTTTGCCATCTTTCCATAAGTTTGTGTTTTAGTTTTGTACAACAGTTGGTACTCTACCTGTATGCTGTTTACAGTAAAGCTACCATGAACTTTTTCGCATACTCCCAGGTCATCTCATCATTTTATGTTGAATGGGGAGGAAATGCTATGTCCTTCATGGGAAAAGGCGTTACAAAAAGTACAGTTCTTTGCTTGCTTCACTTATCTCATGAAATGATGGCTCAAGCCAAGGATATGGTGAGTGTGTTATAGTTGCCTTTATCTCCTCACTTGTGAGGCTATGCACAGATATATTGTAACAAGCATTAAGTACATTGCAGAAAGACTGCTACCTCTGACGAATTAAATCATAAGTGCATGGATGAAAGACTGGATGTGATCCTTTATTTATTTATTCATTTATTTTAGTCATACATATAATAATATGTATAGTAACATAATGAACAATGACATTTTTGTGGCTGTAAGTTATATCAGTATCTGTCTACAACAGTGTTAATGTCTACACTACTGATAATTTATGTTCTTAAAAAAAATTTTAAATCCTATCCATGGTTTGCAATCATGTGATTTAGTGTCATATCTTATGGAGAAAGGAATACAAAGTTAGCTGCCTTCCTCTGTGCAATCAGTGTTCTACAATAAGCATCCTGGATAACTGTGTTTTTTTTTCAAGTTTTTAATACCAACTTAAAATGTACAGTGTAGTGACTTGAAATAAAAAGTAGTTAAAATCCAGTTGGTCTTTTTATTTTGCTCATTAGTGGCGTTATGAACCATTCTGGTCCTTGATTATTTACAGAACTACCTTGTAAAGTTGGGTGTAAGATCCTTTAGTTCATACTGATGGACAGAAATGACTATCAGGTGTTTGTAGAAGTACTGAGAAATAGACCATGTACTTAGTATGCAATGTTTTGTTTCCTTATTTGCTTTGTTATTGCTTTATGATCATACTTTGCTGACCTGACGTATATTTTGTATTTCATTTTGTATTTTAATGCTCCTCCCCATTCAAATTCAAATATTGTAAGAGACTATGCTTACTGTTATTAATATTGTATGTATTGAAGATCCATGCAAAATACACTCCTCCAAGAGAAGCATCCAACATTGTCATCTACTGTATAAAAATATACAGATATGAGATGGCCAGAGGACGGATCTATAAAATTTTAGGTATCGTGGTTCATTATGAACTTAATGCATTGTGCAGTTTTATGCTAAACTTAAGTGCTAATCAAAGCACTTTGCTTGTATGGATTTTTTGATATGAAGTAAGAAACTGAGTTTGCAAAGTCAAGTATGATTTCATGGAATCTGCAGATAGGTAATACATGGTAGTCTGCATAACTTTATTTAATCATATGGCAAGTGCACAAAGGAAAAGAATAAATTATGATCAAAGAAAGAAATAATTGCATGTTCTTATTTGGCAATTTCCTGCACACCTATGATTACAAAAAAAAAAGAAGTGTTTATAATGAGCAAAAATAAAAAATGCAAGGAGTAATACATGTAAAATTCAAGTGAAATATTTATTCTGTCTTTAGCACTGCTATCCTAATCCTATGAAGAAGTAGTCACAAATTTAATTTTATTCAATAGGTGAAGTCAACAAGTTAAATGCATATTTATAGAGGCAGAATCAAAATCTTTTTTCCTGGAATATCAGTGTTGTGTGCATTTAAAGTGGTTTAGTATGCAATTGATAACTTAGGCTCAGTTGGTAGACTGGCATAGCATTAAAAGATTTATAAAATAATTCCGTACTTTCTCTGTTTTCTGATCAGGACTGGGTATCTCTTTGGTCTTTGCCTTATGATAACAGTGAAGACCAACTTCCTTCTCACCTAGGTCTGGCATGGCTGGTTCCTTTATGGGTAGATAGAGACCCTGAGGTTAGTTAATGTAATGTAATCTTATTTTGACATCTAAGTATTTACAACTTTTTTGTTTGATTAATTTATTCAATATTGAAACTACTGTTTTGTATTATTTTAAATGTTACTAGCTATATCCTAAATAACAATAGCAATAAAGTAGAGGCAGTATTTCCATATAAACGTTTTCTGTGAAATCCTTTGCTTTATCTTCAGTCTTCTGTCCTCTCATTAGTCACTCATGATAGTGATTCATAAGCAGTTTTCATCAATGTTGCTCTTGTTTAGCTCCAAAGCAGAAGCAGGTACCTGTACTACAAGTTTAGAGCAAATGTATTTGATGCAAATCTGTTGAATTGTATGATTTTTTTAATCAGAACTACTTTTAAATGCTGAATACTTATTTTTGAATAAGTTCCTTCTAAGCCACAGATTCAGTTGATATAATAATAATTTAAAAGACGTTTAATATTACTGTAAGAAACGTCACATTTATATTGTACTTATATGTACTAGGTCAGATTCACAGCACTTGGAATAGGATCAGCTCTTACATCTCTTGAAGTAGGATGTATTGCTTTAGCAGAAAGTTGCCAGAACATTTCAGGAGGGCTATGGGGAACAGTGATAAACATCCTTCTGGACCAATCTGAATGTAGCATGGTACGCAGGGAGGTATGTTTTTTGTATCATTCTGCTGTCTTAATTTTTTTTTCCAACATGAATATGGAAAATTTTTTTCTTATATATGTCTAAAGCGATGGAATAATATAGAAACTGTGCTGTTCAATCTGACGTATTTTATTGAACTGTGATGACTAGACTGCAGTATTGATGATTTCATTTCTTTTAGGCTGCTTTTATTCTACAAAATCTTCTTGTGATTCCAATTCCTACTGAAGATGTGAAAGACTGTGTTTGGCAAGTGAGTAACTATTGATGAGAAAGTTCATACTTTCACAGAGATGCATTATTTGTCATAAAAACCTAATGCACTATACCTGTATTTAATGTCTGAGGTGATGTTTTGGAAAGAAATACATGAGTAGACAAACTTCTTCCAACTTCCAGCAAGTTCAAGAAAACAGCTGAAGTTAGATTGTTTAGTATCTTAGATCATGTATGTACAGTATCTTATATAATGTCTTTAATCTGCTAGGAAACTTACTTGCTTACATAGTGTCACTAATGTTTTAAAATAGAAATTGGTCTTTTTTTTTTCTGCCCGTGCTCAGAATGGAACATGATTTGAGGTGTGTGAGGAAGAAGAAATTCTGAAAACGTAGTGTTTATAAAATGTTTTGAAAGAAATATGAGTGGCAAGAAACAATATGTCCCAAAGAAAGATGAAGCTGCTAGCAGTTTGCTGTAATTTAATCTGTTTAAGAACATACACCCTTGCTGAAAAGTAGGATGAGCTACAGCACGTTGCTCAGGGCTGTGTCCAGTTGGGTGACGAGTATTTTCAAATACTTGATGATCCTTGTGGGTCCCTTCCAGCTCAGTATAGTCTATGATAGAATTCATATGGAAGGGAATCATAGAATTCACATTCAATTCATAGTTGGAAGGGACCCACGAGGATCATCAAGGCCAACTCCTGTCTCCACACAGGACCACCCAAAAGTCAAACCATATGTCTGAGAGCGTTGTCCAAATGCTTCTTGAACTCCAGCAGTCATGTTGCCATGACTACATCCCTGGGGAGCCTGTTCCAATGTCCAACCACCCTTTCAGTGAAGAACCTTTTCCTAATATCTGACACGGACCTCTGCTGGTGCAGCTTCATGACCATCCCTCAGGTCCTGTCTCTGACCACCAATAGAATAGATCAGGAAGTGGTAGGTTGCCTTGAGGCCTCCGCTCAGTCTCCTCTTTTCCAGGCTGAACAAACAAAGTGACCTTAGCTGCTTCTCCTACATCTTCCCTTCTATACCCTTCACCATCTTTGTAGCCCTCCTTTGGACACCTCTGTAATAGTTTTATAGTCCTAATAGTTTTTATAGTCTTAATAAGTTTTATGTTCTTGTTGTATTGTGGTGCCCAAAACTACACAGTACTTGAGGTGAGGCTGCACCAGCGCGGAGCAGAGTAGTGATGATCACTTCCCTGAACTGGCTAGCAACGCTGTGCTTGATGCACCCCTAGGATATGGTTGGCCCTTTTGGCTGCCAGGGCACACTTGACTTACATTCAACTTTCTGTCAGCCAGAACTCCCAGATTAATTTCCGTGGGACTGCTCTCCAGCCTCTTGTCCCCCAGACATCTTTTCTTTACATCTGATTATAAAGGAATATGTTCAAGTAATTTGTAATCTCTGGCTTGTTTCAGTCTTTGATTACTTAAAAATTAATATTTTACCAATATGAATAATAATTATTTAGTAGCAGGGGATTTGCAAGGTGCAGCTATTATAACTTGTCAATATAAACTGAATTGAAAATTGCTTTTTATTCTTTTTTAATATTTCAATGACTATGGTGAGGTGACAGAAATTGAATCCAGTTGCAGAATTCTGGATGAATGCCAGTGCAATTAATGTGAGTGTTGAGTCAATTCTTGTTAAGTGCAGTTTAATGGAAATTGCTCATCTCTTAATAAGTGTTCATGCTGAAAGATATTATAAAACAACACTTTATGGTAACTGGTAAATTAAAAGTGTTGAAAATATAAACAGCAATTAAAGTTGTAAGATACCACCAGGATAAAATTCTGTAGTTCAGTTACTTTTTTTTCGTCACACTGGATAAGATAATTTGCCTGTAGACCTTAATGCAAGCAAGTTCAAAGGAGACCAATTAAGTGGATCTGGGTGAACAGTAGCTATAATGTACCAGAGCCAAAGTAGAACATTATTATTCATCATTTAATGAAAATAGTGTTGGAAAAGAAAAGGCTGTTGCTGGAGCTTGTAGGCCAGTATCTTCACATAAATGTCTATAGTGTTGCAGTTACTTGGTTGATTTGTTTTGTAGTAGTTCATTTTGCTACATTACTTTAAAGAGTGGCCGTAGGAGAAAATTTGTAATAAGTCAACCTGTATAAAGTATTCTAGGACTGCAATGTACTACATTTTCTGAAGATTGCTTAAGTCAAACCACGTTGTGAAAGTAACTGATGAATGACTCTTTCAGTACACCCACTGTGCAATAAAGTGAATGGTATAGGTTTTTAAACTGGTAAAGACAGTTATGGGTAGCAAGATTTTGACTAAATTTAACAGAATTTCCAAAGAATGCATTTGTCATTGTTGATACAGTCCAAGTATATTGCTGATAGTGAAATGACTACAGTTTTATAATTTGTTATGAGCAATTTTCATGAAATAACACATTCTTCTTCAAACTATTTGTCATATATAATTCTTTAATTAGCATAAAAGGCAAATAGTGAAATAATCTGTTTATATAGGATCATAGAAAATAATTAGCAGTAACCAGTCAGAGCTCTGGCTATAACTTACCCTGTCATACAAAATAGTTTTACACCTTCTATTTGATCTTTTTTTTTTTTCTTGGAAATAAGGCTTATATTCAGTGTAAATGGAGGGACTGGGGGAGCCTCTTGGGGGTAAATAGTGTCTTTCAAATGACTTATTTGTTGGTTATGTTCCTCTGCTATCTGCTGACTACAAAGGAAAGTTTCTAACTAGCATTATTTTTCTGATAATTTAAACAAGTTTCTTAATTAAAGTTCTGCAAGATCCCTTCTAAAACTCACAGAATGTAATTTTTTTTTCTCACTTTGAGTTCTTTTGCCAATTAACATTTCTAATTTTATGGTCATTCTAAAACAGGTGATAGCTTAATAGGGATTTTTTGTTTTCTTCTATTACCGTAGAAAACACTGGAAAAATACTGTAATATAAACAGGCAAATCAAACTGTTGATGTGGAAAACAAACAACTAAGGTATTTCTTTCTAGGTATAAATTCAGTTCTCTACAATGTTTTCCCTTGAGTCAGTATTTAAAAATATGTCTGAAAAACATTCTTCAAAGAGAATTTCTTTCATTTTTTAAAAATTTTTTAAATAAATCTTTTGTCATAACAGATTGATATGGGTAGATAATATAATAGCAATATACTTATATGTAAGTAGGATTAAATGAGAAATTAGAGTTGTAAAGTCTTAAATCCCACAGGTTATAGCTTTCCATGGCTTTCTACTTAGCTGTTATAAATTTCTCAGGAGTTAAATAAATACTTCTATTTTACTAAATCATTACTATTTTTGTAACTTTGATTTAGTCTTAATAAAATCTAAATCTGACTTCTAGAATCTGTTAGTCTGTAAAAAGCTATGCATATACACACAAACAGTATTAGGCTTAGAGTTGTGTTTTGTTTTGTTTGTTTTTGACAGTTTTCTTTAAAGGAATCTTTTACATAAAATAATTATCTTTGTGAATTTCATGTCTTCAGGGCCCCTGTGTACATGATGAAGAATCCGGCCTCTCCCAGACAGGAAAACCTGCACTTAACGCTCTTTTGTATCACTGTCAATTTTACGAACATTTGAATCAGATGGTGAAACGCTGTTACCTAGGTTGTTATATGTTTGATTTAAATTCTTCCAGGGAAGACAACCACATTATTGAAAAAAGTGGTATAATTGGTAAGTTATGCTAATGTAATCTTGCGTTTTTAACCTACTGAAGTAATGTCTAGTTTAGAGTAACTTACCTCAAGTAAATCTTATTAAAAATGAAGCTCAAAATTGAATATGTAAGCCATGAATTTAAATGTTTTCAAGTTCAGTATGGGTCTAAATATCTAAGAGTAAATAATTCGGCATATCTCAGACAAAGCTCTGAACTGTTACATCTTCAAAAAGTTGTAATTTTAAAGGTGTAAAAAGGTGTAATTGTTTCTACAGCAAGTTTTCTTGTGAAATGTTGGGGTTAAAATACTTTTTATGCTTGCAACTTTAACAGACAAGTATGATGAAAGTTCAGGAAAAAGAAATACTTACAGTTTTAGAAACAGTCTACATCTCCTACTTCTGTTTCCTAATGTGTGTATTTTTTACAGCTTCAAAGATGCATGATTAGGAGTGGCTTCCAAAATGCTGAAGTTATCAGTGTTCTAAGACATTCAGACATAATTTAGTTCAGAGATTGATCAAATATTCAGATTGGTTGGTTAGATTTTTTAATCTGCATACCTTTGAAATACCAGAGATCTAACACTTATATTGACTAATCATTTTCTAAGTCTCTTTCTATGATGCGTGGTGGAACCCACATTCTTGTCCAGATATGTAGTATTATCTTAAGTTTAGAAAGTTAGGAAATTCTTGAGAAAGCTCAGCTAGTGAAAACTGAGGGGAGGAAAATTAATAGAATCATTATTTTGGTTTTTCTTTTTTTGTGTATCTAAGATTCTGTTTGCATCTTGTTTTGAACAATTTGAGCAGTTCTTGTAGGTTTTGCATCTTTGCAGCTTACGTTACAGAAGCACGAACAGAAGAGGAATGCTATTTTCCCTACTAAGTTATGACTTTATAACAGACACACTGAAAGGAAATAGAATTTATATGTTTGTGGTTAACCTACTCAGTTACCAGAGATGTACCTCAGCAATATACAAAATTCTAGTCATAAAAGCACTTCATTTTTTAGTTTCTTCTGTGGCTTTCTTTGTCTCTGTGCCTCACCCCCCTCCCTGTGACTCTCTCTTGCTCTTTGTCTCTCCCCCTTTTTTTCTCTTCCTCTTTTTTTTTTCCCTTGTGCTGCGCTCTCCCTTCTGTCTTTCCCTGTGGCACTTTCTTCCCACTCCATGTCTCCCCCACCTCATGTCTCTCTCTTCCCCTCCTTCCTGTCCCTCTTTTTTCTTTTTTTCCTGTGTTGTTTTTCTCCTTTTTCTCTTGTTTGGGCAGCAGGGCGGGGGGAGGGGGAGGGAAGGGGACAGTCATAAATGTTTTTTGTTTTTTGTTTTTTTTTTCTGTCCAATACATTGTCCTCCATTGTTCCATTTGTTTGGGCCCAATTGCTTTTTCTGTCAATGAGCTGATGCAATATCATATCTAAGATCAACTAATTCTCCAGGACCGTAGAACATTTCAGTGAGCAGTTGAGATATTGTTTTGTGTTTTTTGAAGAGTAAAGCCAACAGAATGCTGTTCTGGCAGCTTTGAAGTGAGGAGGAAGAATCTTCTGTCTTTTATCTATGAGATTTCAGGAATAGGAAACATAAGCTTTATTTGAAAAAGAAAGGGAGGACAGGACAATGTTTTCTCTGTCTCTAAAACAATTGTGCTTGAAAGGCTTATAAGTGCTCCATTCATACCTTCACAATTATGTTCATCTATGTTGTGGTTTAACCCGGCTGGCAGCTAAACACCACACAGCCGTTCGCTCACCCTCCCCCCTCCCTCTCTGGGATGGGGGAGAGAAACGGGAAAGTGAAGCCGGTGAGTTGAGATAAAGACAGTTTATTAAGACAGGAATATAATAATAACAATAATAATAATAATAGTGATAATGATAATAGTATTATTAATAATAATGTGTAAGAAAACAAGTGATGCACAATGGAATTGCTCACCACCCGCTGACCCAGCCTATCCCCGAGCAGCCGGCCCCCCACCCCGGCCAGCCACCCCTATATATTGTTTAGCATGACGTCAGATGGTATGGAATACCCCTTTGGCCAGTTTGGGTCAGCTGTCCTGGGTCTGTCCCCTCCCAGCTCCTGCTGCACCCCCAGCCTGCTCGCTGGCAGGACAGAGCGAGAAGCCGAAAAGTCCTTGGCCTGGTGTAAACACTGCTCTGCAACAATTAAAACATCAGCATGTTATCAGCGCTCTTCTCATCCTAATCCAAAACATAGCACCCTACCAGCTACTATGAGGGAAAATTAACTCTGTCCTAACTGGAACCAGGACAATCTATAATGACCTGTTGCTGCTTTTTATATTAGGTCCCTTGTCATTTCTTAATAGACCTCCCTTTGGTTTATCTTCCTGAAACTGTTTTTGTAGGTTTTCTTCCTGATGTATTTTCTTCACGTTATTCAGCAACTTAAAAAACCTCATCAATAAAGTTACGTTAAAAATAATTATCTCAGCTTAGTAATTAGCTAAGATATTTATAGGACCTCCACTTTTATGGTTTGGGGATTTGGAATCTGTGTAGTCTAGTGCCATACTGTTTTACTTATTTTTTCTACATATAAAAAACTGAAAGCCTATTATTAACAGGTTTGAGCTATAAAGGTTTCATCACTTTTTGTTCTGAAACACATTTAAAAGTTAATTCTGCTTTCATTATATTTATGGATATGGGTTCTCCTGAAACTGCTTCTCTTAAGTTATAACCTTGAAGCTTTATTGAAGATGAGGACGTCAGTTCATTATGTTTGTATTGTGAGACCACAGTATCAGTACTTTTATCCTATTATATTTTAAATAAAACTAAATCTGAACTATTTCAAATGATCAAAGGCTATGTAACTGCAATTTGAGCTAAGTATAGTTTTTTCCATGGTATTTTATGTCATAGCTGAATATTGTATTCTATTTAAATTCTGTTTATTCAAGGGATTTGCTGGATAATAGTTGAGCTGTACAATGTATACAAACATATTAAATATTTTGAGACTTTCAGAAGTATGGCTGTCTACTTTTTTGTTTTATGAAACAAAGCTTTGAAAAGCTAGTTTTGCTCTCTCCTGGTATTGTAGTAATAAAAAAAGAAAAATTTGTTTGATTCTGATAATTGTCTTCCCCCGCCCCCCCCCCCCCCCCCCCCCCCCCCCCCCCATTTTTCCTACACAGATTTGGATGATTCTCTTAATCTTTGGAAGGTTCCTGCCAGTCAAAGCCAATCTTCACATTCTCAGTCAACATCAGAAACTATGGTAATGTCCAGAGTAATCTCTTTATTTTTAATGCACCATTGTTAATGAGATGCTGTGAAGAAAATAAGTACTAAGTGCTTAAAAAAAAAAAGCTTAAAGTAAACTGAAATGAAAAAAAAATAAAAATTGAAATTTACTGTAAATTAGCTGATTATGCTGAGTAAAACTTTAAAATGGCTTGTCTAGCTAAATGCATAGGACAGTGCTAAAATTCTATAGCTTCTCCCACAAAGATGTACTCTCTAGAGATTACTCACTCTGTAGTTGGCTTTATTGACAAAATGCAATCATCTCTGTCTGTAGTTGCCACTTCTGCTTATATCCAAACTGTCCTTTCAGAATGAACCTATATTTATGTAATACAACTATAGAACTGGATCAATCAAAACAACAGGGGTGTATTGTGCTAAAATTATATACAATATAATAATGAACACTGGATTCTGAAAATGTGTTTATAAAACTTGAAAGTGCCACAAGCGTTCACAAGACTCAAGATAGAAAAGCACAATATTAGAAAACAGGTTTCTGTTTGAAAAGTTTGTTTCTGGCTAGGATGGCTTCTGCAGTGAAATACTGTAAACATATGCTATTTTCAAAATGGCAAATGCAAAAGGAGAAAATTAAATACATTCTTCCAGTTCCAGAATGGATTGGCAATACTAGATGAGGCTGTGGGGGAAGCTTCTATAACATTCATTAATTACCTAATAAAAATCATATCTTTTCAAAGACTCTAGCATAACTCCCAGAAATTTTTGACATATAATCTATTTTTATATTTTCTTTGAAAGTTTCTGATATATGAATAACCATTATTTCATAATGTAATATGAAAGCCATAATGTTACATCTTTCAAAGCTGTCACAGCTAAGTGTAGGTTTCTTTGAAAGTCATTGTAAAAAAAAAAAAAACAAAAACAAAAAAACCCCACAACGTAGGACCATTACTAATGCAATAACAATAGCATTATCTCTAGGTTTGTTTTCCACTAATTCCTTGTATGAAAGAAAACATTTACATTAAGAGCATTATAGGTCATATTCATGTTCACTGCTTCATATTTCAGTTGACATGGTCCTGATCTATTAAATACTACAGCTGAAACTCAGCACTTAGGACACCTATATGGTTTCTGTTTTGCTATATTCATAGGTGCTTATTTTGGATATAAAAAGTTCCATATACATAGTTTTAGCATAGTTTTCATTTGATTGAGCTTTTTTCTTTTTTTTTTCTTAACAATGTATTATTAGCCTAGGGCACTTGTAAGTTTCCCAGTTAAAGAATGTTAGGGCTGTGTCTTTACTTTGAAAGTAATTACTTTTGAACTAATTGCCCAGACGTTTTTCTGTTACACAAATGTACAGATATAACAAATACTTATAAAACACACCAGGATACTGTATCATTGACTCAAACTGCTATGCCTAATTTTACTGTGGAAGGGGATCAGAAAAGAAAATACAGAAAAGCCAGTACTGCAACTTTTTGTCTCAAAATGTTTCATAATTAACATTTTTCCTTCTTGTTTGACTCTATTATAAATGGATTTATGAACAGCAATTCTACTATATTTTTAATACTTAGGAAAAATATATCTGAGTGTTAAGCTAAATCATCTCTTTCGGATTTAGAAATTTTTTAGTGAACCTGCTTTTCATTTGTCTTATAAAAAACCACAATAATAATAATAATAATAATAAAAAAAATCACAAATACCTTTGGGTCATTTTAAACACAAATACTCAAAGTTGAGTATTTGAAACTAAAATAAATGAAACCTCATGTAAATCAGGAAATACATGCTGCTTCATCTTAGATGAATGCTACTTAAAGGAAAAAAACATTTTAATAGGAATCTCAAGCTATTTACAAACAGTTGCTTCCTTTTTTTAATGAATAGGGTGTTACTTTCTTATTAAAGTTGAACAAATTTAAGTTTTTGTTCATTTGTTTTTACCTGAGGTGAAAGTTAAATTTCAGCAATTCTTCCTAATATTTGATCTACTTGAAGTTGTGCTTGAGTTCTCATGAAGAGTTAGTTCATTACAACAAGCTAGTGCAGCTTCATGGCTTAAGAAAAAAAAAAAAAAAACCTTGGAATCTACTAGGTCAAATTAATGTATTTTAATTTATATGTGTAAAGTAGCATCACAGATTAATGTAAAGGCTTTGTTCTGTAGTTCCAACTAATTATACAAATCTGAAAGCATATTGAGGTATAGTAATTTGTATTAGTCCTCCAGATGTTGTAGACTTTACATTTAGTAGGATTACTTGACTGTCAAGATGGAAAGTGATTTTATATCCATTTGTCCTACACATTCATTAACACTGTCAACTTTTTAACAGCTGTAAACTCGTTTGTGTAGACTGTTTCTTGCCTATAAAAAAAAGCATTGACATGCTGGATAGATAAGAGTTGCAGAGGTCTCGTATTTCAATGCCAGTTGAAGAGAGAGGAAAGACAGAGGAAGGGAACTGAGGCTAAATATAAACTGAATTTCAGAGCACAGTTAATGGCTATGAAGTGTCTGTCTAGTAAAGGTCAGAAATATTTCTTTAAAATAACATGATTTGAAATAAGGCACTTGCAGTTTATTCTAAAACTTCAGATTTTACCTTCCTACAGATTGGCCTAAAGCTTTCCATTTTGATAAATGAGGAAAAGAAACATATTTATGAAGTCATTACCAAAAGTTTAAAGAAGTTTCTTCTGTTGATGATACCAGGAGCACATAATCATTCCAAGCCCACTAGATGGCAAGCTTTCCCTATCGTAGTTGAAAGGGAGTCTTCAGGTTCTGTTGCAGGGAAAAGCGTTCGTGTATGATACAGATTTGGTGACAACAGCCACAAGTAATTGAGAGTTACCAGCTATCAAAACAAGTAAAAATATTTATTTTGGAAGATCGTTTCTGATATTTAATAAATTTTAAAGAAAAAATCTTTTAATTACGTCTATATTCATTGCATAAATGCTAGTTTAGGAAGATAAAACTGTTTTTTGTTTCAATAAGCCACATCCAGAAGATTTTTATGGAAGCCAGCTTGCTTGAATTGTATGAAAACAAAAGGGCTATTATTATTCTATAAATTCTATGAACAGAAAAGAATTATTTTTATTATTATTATTTTTTAATATATTTGAAAACAGTTCTGACATAAACAAAAAGACAGTATTAGTTTTCTGTTTTCAGTTTTAATATAATCTAAGCTATCCACTACCAAAGTCTGACTTCACACAGTGTTCACATGACCCTAAGTCAAAATAGTATCTGAATTTTTTTGGACTCATTGTTTTTCCTTATCCCTAATGTTTTTCCTCAAATCTGCAAAAATTAAAAATGTGAAAATTGAAAAACAAATACGCTAAATAACAGAAATTATTATTATTATTTTACTTTAGTCTATAAAATAGTCTGTCAAAGGTCTTGCAGAGGCTATAAGTACAATTTTGCACATTTTACAGAGTGAAGAATGGCAGTGTGGGAATGAAATAAATGATTCAAGGTTACATAAAAGACAGCAGGAGAGCTGGATTGCTTGTACATTGATACATGCTGTATTTAGTGTCTTTAAGGTCTCAGTGAATTACAGTGAATTTTGTCAAATTTATTTTTCTGTAAACTGTACTGTGGATGTTGCAAGCAGTCTGATTCTGAGAAAATAATACGTCTTTGACTTCTATAAAATGTATAGTTTAAACATTAATTCAAGTTGTTATTACAGAAAACTTGCTTTAACTAGTATGTTTGTTTTATGTTTAGTATGTATGATTGGTTGAGAACACCAGTCAGCATGGACATACCAACGTATTTCACACTAGGGATGTTTTTTGGCCAGGGCTGCTTTGCAGATTGAACAGTTACTTAAAAACTTGAGCTGTGGTGCAGATACAAACATTTCCCAGATAGCCAAGTTACGGCCAATCTTTTCTATGAAATCTTCCTATTTTATAAAAAAAAGTATACTTTATTTTCTGAATCTGTGATTACCAGAGAGCTGTACAGTTAAGTGATTTAAAGCTTTGAAAAGAGAATTAGTCACTACATGCCTTCTAAAGCAGTGTCAGCAGGATTTGTATCCTAGAGGTTAAAAAAGTTTGCTGAAAGTGTTCAGACAATTTTGCAAGATGCAAAAAGAATTTATTGTGCAATGTAGGTGATGTTATTTATTAACATGTGAAGGCCTTTATGAGTTCATAATAATACCTTTAAGATGACTCTATATAGTAGTAACTTCTTTCAGAGTTTTACATGTTGCAGAAGTGGACTGTTGGAGGTTGCATTTGTACTTTTCAAGAAAGATTTGTCATTTATTAGAATACTTGCAATTGCAGTGCTAAATGCATGCAGAAATTGTAACAAGTCAAGGTGGATTGATTTAATATAATAATCATTCTCAAGAATGATTTAAATCTGCAGTTATGAAGCTTTAAATAATTCATTTCAAATGGCAAATAATGCTCTTTAGTTGTATATCTAAACAAAGTTTGAATTTGAATTGGTTGGTGCAATTTGGTACTGCTTTTTGCTAACAAGAAAAATACTCTGCCAGGCAAGTCCTAGTCCCCCAAATATATGTAAATCATGGTTTTCAGACATGCATCACAAATCTTACTGTAGCTTCAGTGTCACAGTGTTACATTGAGAAATATTTGAGACTGTAGAATGGACTGTAGTAGGACAGAGAAAAATGGGGGAGAGAACAGAGCTGTAACATGGAGGTAGCTAGCTACCTTTTGCTCAGACAGGGACTGTGGTCTCAAGTAAAAAAATGTGCTGATAGAATTATAGAATGGTTTGGATTGGAAGGGACCTTAAAAGCCATCTAGTTCCACCCCTCTCTGCCAAGAGCAGTTTGCTCAAAGCCCTGTAGAAGCCTGACAACATTTGGCAGTGATGGTGCATGGGGCAATGGGGTTAAACCTTCCACAGGATGAGAAAATACTATATAGAGAGTTCCAGTAGCTCAAAGTGCTTCTAGAAAATCAAAGCCAAACCTGGAAAGAAGTAACCTAGCTGCAAGAATACAATGGGGAGGAAGAATAATTTCTGATTTCCTTTTCCCCACCCTTTATTTATTTATTTATTTATTTTGATGCAAATATAGATTGAATCACTTAGATGGATGGGGAAAAAAGAAAGAGATGAAGAGGAGAAATTTCCACTACCATGGACATTGATCAGTTTTTAACTGAAATGTTACAGGCTGTTTGTATTGCTTATCTTTCAATAGTTTCAATCATTGGATGCATATAAATATAGATTTTTTGGTGTATATTAATACATTTATATATATATAAATACATATATATATGTAAAACTGTAATCAAATAGATTTTGACCGTGATCAATTTTTAAAACTTCTGTTTCTTTGTATAAGCAAAATGTAAATGGAAGTCTGCTCTATCAAAGCTGGAATCAACTAGTTTCCTTTTTATGGCTTTCTAGATTCTATCTGCATCACAGTCACTGGAAAGTGTTACTGAGCTTCAGTCAACAGTCCCAACAAATTCAACCAATTTCATTCCTGAAACTGCAGTTAGTCGGCTTACGGCACAAGGTGAGTGAAACTTTGAGTTTTAATACATAATGTTTGCTGCTTAGCCTACCAATATTCCAGTATTTGTAAATAAGTATAAAGCTTGTGTATTACTGGAACATACACCATTGATGTTTCTAATGGTTATATTAGAAGACAAGCATGAAATACCATCTTTAAAAGGAAATAGGGTGACTTAGATTTGACAGAAGTAGACTGTCTTACAGTCACCCTTTTAAAACATTTGATTTTGATAAAGCTGTCATATACATAACATGCATGTGCGTACACACAGAAAAAAGCTTTGTGTGTGTTTAAATATAGTTGTAAAGTGATAAAATGTATATAATGTAAATAAGCTTATGTATATAAAAAGATATATATAATAGATAGATTTTAAAAACATTGTTAAGGAAAGAATTGAAAACAAAATTTGTATAATTCCAAAGTTAGCATTTATCTTTTACAATTATTGGCGCTCCGTACAAAGAACATTTTGTTTCAGAGCTATTTTAAATAACACTTTCCTGTATTTGATGTTTTTTCTGCTCCAAAATATACTGTTCTAAGTGTAAAAGAAACCTGGATATTTTCTGAAAAATAGAAATCAAGTTATTTTCTGTAACTACTCTACATCATTTTGTATCTTTTGTTTGTTTGTTTTGTTTAAACACCTTTTAGGTCGAAGTGATACTACCACAACAGCATCTCCAAGTCAACATGATTCTGTCACATCTGTTATGTCTAAACAATGTGCTGTAGTCACACCTGCACTTTTGTCAGCTGTTTGCAGCCTTCTGCATAATCTGATGATTGTTACACCAAAAGATACTGGAATTGCTCTTCAACAAGTACATTTGCTAACAGCTCTCAGCAGGTGTGAGATCAATAACTGCTGAACTACAAAGTGTAGTAATGTAATAGCGGTGAAAAGTTTGAAATGAGATCTATGGTTATGGCAAAATTGTTAAAGTTATTGATCAATTCTTGCTTCTGGAGTGTTTTTTTTTTTTTTTGACATACAACCAATGCAAGAATTTGGATTTTTTTTTTCATAGGAGAGGTAGTCATATTGGTGATATCATTTGTGGTGTGTAGTTTCTGCAGGACTACTGTGTACTGGTCATGTGATGTTTGGTCTAGATGACCATTGAGTCACCTTTTTTTTCTCTTTTTAACACAGTGGTATTTGATGTAGTCAGAGCATATTGAATATTGATCTGACAGAATTGCAGATCATTTTGATTAATTTTATGATTTTCTAGTTTTAATTGAATAAAACTATATTTTGAGGGTGAGCCAAGGTCTGTTGCACTAAAAGAGCGTAAGCAATGCTTGACAGCTTTGGGAAAGATCAGAGACTGTAGTGGGATATTTTTGTTCGCTTGTTTTATTTTTATTTTTGTTTCTATTTTTTTAAATAAGGAACATCTGCAAAATAGTCTTCAGATTGTATTCCATGTTTTTACTTGCATCATAATAAATTCTTTCATCTGCAGACAGTGCTTGGAAATCCTAAAGTGCAGCATATTTTTTTAAAGTCTTTAAAGAGCTTTTGCAGTTGATCTTCATACGACAATTAAGGAAAAATTTTGTTTGAATACAGTTTATACTATTACAGAGCTGTTTATTGTTACACAAGAAAGAAAATAAGCAATCAAATGTAAAGAATTTTAACCAGTGAAATAATAGCAATAGGAATTTATGCTAGCTATTCTGGAACAGCTTAATGCTACAATGGTTGCTATTGCACTAGATATATTTAAAAAAAAAAAAGACTATTTTAAGAAAATACATAATTTATTTTTGCTCTGTTTAAAATGTTCTCAGATGTAGAGTGTTAAGTTAGTAGGATGTTTAATTACTTAAGTATATTTCTAACCAGCTTACTTGATTTTATTTTAGTCTTGTAAGTGCTAATCTGGTTGAGAGATATATCTTGGAATTGAAAGCTCCACTGGGTCATCCATGTCATACAGAACATGTAAAAGCTCAGGTTAGAGATGTACTTGTTACTATTTTTTTAATTATGAAGTTAGTTATGTTTGTTATCTGTATTTCTTAACATATGCCAGACATATTGCCATAGGCTATATTCATATGAATCTGTGTTTTTGAAAAGGTTTAAGAGAAAATAAACAGTACTATGTTCAGCATAGAAAAAATAATTTCTGTATTAGAACAATACCTATAACCATCAAACAACTGAAAACCAATTTTGTATTTTTAAAACACATTGAATTGAGCAGTTACAATAAATGTGTAATAGAATTTCTTTGTACAGAATTGAAGTGTGAGACAGATGCAGTTACTGACACTTATTTTCTGTGACAAATCTGGCAGCTTTGCTTTGGCTCCAGTCCTGCAGACACTTGCATAGTTCTCAACTAATTCTGATGTATGCAAAATGTATAAGGGTTGTTGCTAACAGAACTACTTTTGTCTCAAATTTAACTTAGCAAAATATTTAGTTCAAAGGCAGATACCCGTGTCATTAAGAAAAAGTGTTCCTGGCAGATATAGTGCAGATATACTGAAAAGTGTTCCTGCAAAAAATTATTATTTTTTTAAGCTTCAAACTGAGTTTCTGTTTTCAGGAAATATACATATATTTGTCAATATTATTGACCATTCTAATGTTTTTGTATGAGCTTCAAGAGAATATCATGCTGTACACATAATGAAAGTCATGACTTTCTCACAGGGAAGTTTATTCTTTGTCACTAGAAAGTTGATTACACACATGTTTCAAGACTAGGAATTTTGTTTCATCTACTACAGTACATATTAAGAGAACAATTTTTAGTTTGCATCTTATTTTTTCTTTCAAGTGGTATATATTCATTCAAAATGTTATAAATCAATTGAGTTAATGTATTAAAGAATACGGAAGGTGCAAATGTATGGCTTTTATTTCATATATTTTAAAAATATTTAACAGGTACTATTGCTACTTCAATACTTATCATCTGTGTCCAGGCTTCTGAAATCATGTTTACTAGTGGACTCTCAGCTTGTAATCCAGGATGAACTGTTGAAACCTCTCTTGGGAAATACCTTCGCTATTCTCTCCATTCGCTGTAAAGATGGGCTAGGTAAATAAAGAACTTTGTTTCCAGTATAGCCAAATAGCAGCAGGTCTTTATTTAAGTATCATTTAAAGTTGTCACTTCAGCTATCCAGATTTGTATGCATGTGTAAATAATTTGATTTTTCTGTATTATCTTTGCAGATACTGAGTTAACATCTGTACTTCGTGACACATGGGTAGACCTCTTCAACCTTCTAACTACATTATTGTGGAAGAATAGCCAAATATCTTTTCCATTTGTGACAGCAGCTCTTGCAAATCACTGTACAGCCATAATTGGTAATAACTACTGGTAACTAATAAAATAATTAAATAAATAGAAGAGGCATACCTCTTTAGATGCTACTAAATGATTGTCAATGGTATATCCAAAATTACAAACATAAATGTACACAGAAAGTTTGACTGACTTTTTCAAATGAACTTTTTTATCTCTTCCTTATACCATCAGATTAATTTTTGAACTGCAATATAAATTCACAAATCTTGTTTTTATATGTGGGGTAGTAATTCTAGCTGTAAATCTCAATCGGTTACAGCAAATAGAGCCTGAAATGATCCATTAGCACTTTTTTATTTTCCCTGTGCATGTATTTTTGTTTTATCTTACACAAAAGGAAAGCAAAAAGTTTTAAAATAAACTAAGGGATACAGCAATTCAAGATTATTATACATGTGGTTTGTGGGTGGGTATTTTTCTTTTTTTTTTTTTTAATTATTCCTCTGTTAATTACTTGCTTAGTGAGGACTCCAAGGTCACCAAGATTCTCTAATATGTTTAGAGAAACCCAAGTATGAGCATCATTCAAGCTTGTGATTTCTACCAGGTGTATGTTAAATGATGGGGGTAAACTCAAATCCAATTTCACGTAAAGCAGCTAATGAGTACTGTCAGTACTATAATGTAAGCTTTTGAATAAAATGAGGAGAGTTCAGACAATTGTAAAACAAATGACTTAGCAAATGGCAATTGCTTTTTTTTTTTTTTAACTTTATAATCCAGTTAATGCAGGACGATTAATTCATTCAAACTACTAGAGCAAACTTTTTTCTTAGACTTAGTATCAAAAAGACTTACTGTCAAAATATGTAGAATTTGTAGAATTCCTTATGTAGTACACTAATATAGCAGCTTCTTGGCTAGTACTTTCTTTGATAAGTTTCTGAGTTCTGAAGCATTTAAGTGTTACTTAGAATGAAATATAAAAATCTTTTTTTATTTAACCTTTCAGATACCATTTGTGATTGTGTTCATCTGTCAACCACATATCCTGCTTTATTTATGGCTAGTTTACAGTTCCTCTCTGTCCTTTTGAGTGAGGAAGGAAGACGACAGCTCCAAGATAAACAGAGTATATGTCAGAACTCAACTGTTAGCTTTCTTTTAGATCACGTTGGAGGATGTCAAACATCAGTAATTCAACTTACTGAATTAATTATTCAGGTATTTAAAGTTTAATAATGTGATTGTGGGATATATTTTTGCTTTTTTGTACTTTGTTAAAGGAATGTTGTTGTCTAATGAAAAATCAGTTGATTCCAGTTATGAACTGAGACAACTTTCACCTGAGATATCTATTACACTCATTTTTGAAATTCATGTAATAAGTTAGAGAAATTGCAAAGAAGCCACTCCTAGGAAGTTCTTTGGCCATTACTTTTATGCAACAACAGGATGGGATGAAGTCTTATGTAGGGAAGATGATATTTCTTGTATAGAATATATCTGATCAAATACTGATATGGTGTTCTATCTTCCTGTTCTTCCAAAAATTAAATGAGATTTTAAGGTTCAAGCTGTAATTATCCCCATTGTAAATCACAGCATCTTTGTTCTTAACAAACTCTTTGTAAAAATTGTGAATCAGAATGAACCAGTAAGCCCTTCAGTTCATTCCCAGATAATGTAAGAGCAATATTGTGCTTAAATACACTTAATATTACTGTATTTTTCCAAACTAGTTTTAAGTCGTCCGGGTAGCATATTTTCATTAAGTCTCTCAGGAACGTGTTGCCTAGCATAATATATATTGGTGACAAGATGTTTTTTAAGATACTCATTCTGAATATTCTCTTTCCTACAGTAATCTCATTATTTTTATTTATACTTTTTTTGTACTGCCCAAAATAACAGTCTGTAAATAAATGGAGGTAAAAATTAAAATCTTCCATTACTTAGCAATAACACAAGTTGTATATGAAATTTATGTCCATCTTCCCTCACATCATCGATTCTGTCTCTGTACTCATTGTCCTTTAAAATATGTGCAGTTTGTCACTGTAACAATAACATTGATCCATAAGTAAACATACTAAAACATTTGCTGAAACTGAAACACTTCCATTTACCAATGCTTTTTATTTATTATTTATTTATTTATTTATTTATTTATTTATTTATTTAATATAGTTCAGTAGTGTTTGACTACAAGACACAAGTTTCATAAAACCTAACGTAACTCTCAATTTCTAGTGTTCTGGAGTCACTTTCTTAACTTTTTTTTATCATCACGTTTAGACCTATTTTGCTATGTAAAATATTGTGTGTTGAGTATGTATCAATTGATACGTGTTTATGATACATAGTATGACCAATATAATGTTGTCTTAGTATCATCTCATCTGCTCTCTTCCTATGGTTGCTGAATTCTTGTAGAATAACCTCAAATAAGAGCTGAAAAGATAACCCATTCTTATATTACATGAAGGGGTATATATCTGCTATGATCCTCAAAAAGAACAGAATTAGGAAAGAAGCAGATTCAGTTTTCTGAAGAGCAGAGAATATACATTTTAGTTACATTTACTCGTTTATTTTTCACATGGTGGTCATTGAGAAACAGTTGAAATAGGAGGCTATAGTATGTAAAGTAAGCTATTAATATAATCAGTGACGGTAAATATGGTCAAAGAGAAGCACTCAAGCAAATAATTAACTAACATAAAAAAGGATGTGAATGGGAATTTTTAAGCATAATGCCATAATATTAATAAGCTAAAACCACAGGATGTGCTATTTGAAGGTGTCATGAGTTTACATATAGCTGTTTTTTCCACTCATCTAGTAGGTAGTCATCAATTAATTATTAATTATTTGTGTTCCCTATGATTGACATAAATTATCCTTTTTATTATAATCTGCAAATCTTAATTGCAGAGTAAGGAAAATAAAAAAAAAAAGAATATGCTTCAAAAAAGGATGGACTTTTTGCTAGATTTTAGGGTAAAATTTAGAAAATAGACAAAATGGAAACTTAAAAAATATAAATAAACGTACGTATATATGTATATACACACAAATGTAGTACAACCAAGCATAGTTATTTAATCAGTTCTAACTGACCACATAGTATTTTAATCAAAGGAAAACACCCAAGAGACTGATGGGGAAATACGTTTTGTTGTTTTATTTTTGTTTTGTTTCATTTTTACTTAATGATTATAATATTCATTTAAAAATATATATAAACAAGTAGCAATTTAACAGGCTGAAAGGTTCTGAATGACTAAATCACAGAAGTCCCATGTCCATGCTTTGTTGATCTAATTTTCTGTCAGTTGTCTATATTGAAATGTCTTCTTTTTCAAGTCATTAACATACTAGTCCTTATCTCTTGACATTTTTAGTTCTGTGGTGGCACTGAACACATCAGTAAGTGATAACTCTAGGGAAAACACTGATATTTTATTGCATCTTAAAATTTGACAAATATATTAGGCAATTACTAGTTAGAGGACAGAGGCTAATAAGAGGTTGAATATGTGATGTACGTGTAGCAGTGTAAAATTTAGGTAGTCCTATGGTTAGGTACTTACAAGATTTCTGTCTGAAGTAAGCTTTTATTTGGATGCTGCATTTTAGGCTAACTTCAAAATATATTTTTCCTTTGCCATAATCCAGCATCAGTTCCAACTTTACTGTATTCTTCTGATTACAGTATATACCATTTTCATTTACATGGGAAACATATTTTTGGGGAAAATTGCTAGACAGATAAAATTCTCCAGTAGATAATATATAAAGCACAGACAGCTCTCAGTCTTTTTAAATCTCTTGTTATATGACTCCAAATATATTCCTTTGAAAGTATAGAGTTTATATTTACATTATTAGAAATGCAAGGTAATCACAAAGACAAAGATAAGGGGTACAAAAATAAGCTGCCATTTTTATCCTGTTGGAAGAGTATTTTAAAATTATCTGGGTCAATGATATTTTTACTCTAATTTCACTGATATGTAATGTTCCTTCTCATTCTGTTGAAGGGAAGTCAAATTGCACTGAAGTATGTCAGTAAGTTGTCTGTAATAGTATTCCTGAATATTAGAAATGGTCTGTGGAATGCCAGTATCAAGGCTTTAGGAAAGTAGCATGTTAAGAAAAGAATAAAAGGAGTGGGCTCAGAAATATTTTCCCTTTCCATCACTCTCTCATCTCTTTTACGTAGAGAAAATAATGAAACACTTCAATGTAAATAAACTATAAACATGAATGTAGAGAAGGGAGAATTCCAGATAGGAATATAGTGGTGAATCATCAGAATGAGCATATAGACTCTGGTAACATATTTATGTTATGAATACTACTTTTAATGTGATCACTTTTTCATTATGGTGATGAAATTGCTTTATTTGTAGGTCTGTGAAAGGAAATCTTCAAAAGATGTGCTGAAGGAAGTTGCTGTAAGTGCATTGCTGTCTCTGTTGGCTGTCAGTAAAAATGCCCAGAAATGTGCTTTAGAAGGTAAGCATTTAAAAATGTGTGTTAAATGCTTTATAAATCAAATTTCTCAGTTTTTAAATTATAATGTCCTTTGTCAAAATAAAAGACCTAGTTTTCAGAGAAATTTTTTGTATATTTTAATGGAGAAATTTTATTAATAATTAAAACTTTCAGCTACAGATAATATTTTGTTTTGTCCAGTCCAAAAATTCATGGTTAAAATATTGTTATATGTTAGAATGAGAAGTGCTGTGAGCTTTTACAGCTAGCAGCATATCCATCCATTCAAAACTGGAGATGTCTTCACACTAGGAGTGTCTTAAAGAATTCTTCCATTTCTTATTTAACTTTATGCCAATAGAGGTTTGTTGGTGAAGGCATGCCCTGTGTTCTCAGTTCTGTCCATACCTAGACAACAAAAATACTTTTTCGGTTTCATTCTTTTGTGCCTCTTTGTTTCTTTCTTCCCATTTTGCAGTTTAAATAGAACCTTCTCTTGCAGTGCAACATCTTCCATGCCTAAGGTTTTTACAGTCATAAAACAAACACCTCTAAAAAGAGACTTTTTGAGTCTACCAGAATGCAGGGGAGACCAGTTAATTTGCATTTCTTTTGTACCGTACATTTAATATCTCTTGATCAGCACAAGTGTGTATTTTGTCCTGGGTGCTTTCTAGTTACTTCTATCTCTCTGTTGGTTTGTTGGTCCTTTAAACCCAGATTGCACTGAAATAGCTTAGCTTAGCTTATATTTAAAGAAGATGTCTTAAGGACTTCTTTTAAATGTACGAATGCAAAGTCCTGCACCCAGAGAGCAGCAACAGTACAGCTTGACTGGGCAACTGAAAAGGACCTTGAGGTCTTGGTAGGCAGCAAGTTGAATGTGAGAAGACTGACAGCATAGCATCTTGAGCTGCAGTAGCAGGAGCACAGAGAGTAAATTAAGGGAAAGTATTATCTCCTTCTACTTAGCACTTGCTAGGCCAAATCAGGAATAATGTATCCAGATTTTTCCCAGTACAAGAAAGATATCATCAAACTGGAGCAAATTCAGTAGGTGGCCACCAAGGTGGTCTGGGTCTGGAGCCTCGGAGGAGAGACTGAGGCAATTGGCTTTGTTAAACCTGGACAAAATGAGGCTGTGAGGGGGACCTAATAGCAACCTGCCAGTAGTATGTATGAGGTTGTGAAGAAGACAGATTTCCACAGTAGTGCATGGTATTGAAAGATGAGAGATAATGGGCGTAAATTGAAATGAAAGAGATTCAGACTGTCCATAAAGCAAATTTTTCAGTTTGAGGGCAGTCTAGTGGAACAGGTTGCCCAGACATATTACATGGCCTCTGTCCTTAAAGATTTTCAAGAGCTAACTGAATGAGGGGCCAAGTAAACCTTGTTTGATAGAGCTGATTGTGCTTTGATCAGGATGTTGGTCTACACGACCTCTGGAGGCTATCCTGTCCAACGTGAATTATCCCATGATGTAATGATCTTGAAATAACTTAAGGAACTCTAGATGCTAATAAATTAACATTTTTCACTTGGAGTCAATTGAACATTTGCTTTTCTTTGTCTCACCTTGGATATAGCAAATCTACTGTGGTGGGGAAAGACTTAAGTGAGATAAATGCATGCCCTAACCTTTTGAAATTTTAGTCTTCTGTGCAGCATTGTTGAAAATAAGCTGAAGAATTGATCTGTTATCCTCTTCTTCCCAATTCATTTTCATATGCTAGCCTAACAGTCTCCATCTTTGACAACTGTCTGTCTTGTTTCAGCGACTTGTAACTAATACGGAGCTAGGAGTATTTTGAAAAAGATCATAAAAAGAATTCGTCAAAAATCACCCTCCCCCTTCCATTTTATCAGTCCCTCCTTTGGACATTCCTCTCACAGGAATGTGTTGCAAGAGGACCTAAATATATTTTTGGTTCTTGAGATCATTCTACTAGACACAATCCATCTCAGAAACTGTAGTAGTTATTTTCTGATATAAAGATAATATACTATAAGTTACAGAATTTGTAGAACTGAATCCTTAAATTTCAATTCAGGAGGGTAACAGCAATCAAGATCATTGCAAGCAAGATATTTTATGTTCCATAATGGCCATTGTCATATTGCCAGATGTTGTTAGTAACCCATCCTCTTAGTTTTTTATTATTGTTTTCTTTTCAATAGTTTTGAAACTTCATATTTTAAAGGGTATTTTGAATTCCTTTGATTATGAATGATCTTCTAAATATTAATGATTTTTGTCTTCCAGTTGACCTGGTTGACAATTGTATAGAACAGATGAAACATATTCATGCACAGCTGAATTTGGATTCTCTAAAGCCTGGGAAAGCACAGAGAAAAAAGGTAACACAAAAAAACAAACAAACAAAAACAACTAGCCAAACAAACAAAACCCACCCTGACATAATATGGCACTTCTCAGCCCCTTTTTTTTTTTCATTGACATGGATACTGTTGGTAGCTGTCACAGGTGAGTCAGAGTAAATGACAACTTGTGGTGGTTCTGGATAATAGGGCTTCTTTAAGAGTCCCTGAGTATGGAGCTTTTGCAAACTTGATTATTTCATCAACTTGCTCTCACACCCAGAATTATGTTCTTGAAGGAATTTTTTGAATTAGCATCTTGTTTATTTAAAAATGAGACACACCACTCATAAATGTGTTTGTAATGATGACGTATATATTTCTTTTGTTTTGACTGTCAACAATTTTACGTGGTATGATTTATAAGTAAGCAGTTTCTTCACCATATTGGAGACTAAGCATGAATCCTACTTTACCTCTTCTTTCCTTTATACTTAATAAAACAGAAATAGTCTTCTGGATTGAACAAGCTTACTGGAATTAGATCATCTTTCAGAAGTGGTTTTGTGTATCAACCTTGTAGAAGTTAGAGGTCAGCCATCTTTAGTCTTTTAGTGTCAGAGCAGTACCATGAGGATAGATATTTTGTTCACTTGAATACTTGAATGTCTGTATAGTACCTCACTGTCCAAAGGTCTGTATTTATCTTTGTACTGTTCTTATCAGGTTGGAAACTTTCCTGTGTTAAGGATAGGGAGCTAAGACAGAGGGAATATAAGGATGTGTCGGTTTGACCAAATACAGAGATCTGCAAGATAGAGTTGGTTTATCCTTGTTTTTATCCTTGTTTTATCTTGTTTAGGGAAGAAAAATAGGTTCTTTTAGGAAGTGATTCATCTGACTTTTTTTTTAGATGTCTTCTTTAGGATGGAACAAATCGAACACAGAAAGCATTCCCTCCAATTCTACATTAGTTGTAACAGAAATGGAGCTCTACATTACAGATCTCTGCATTTGGCCTGGTCAGTTCCCCTAGAATTAATGTGAGTTATAAAGAGACAGGAGGAGGTGTCCAAGTAACTTGCTGTAAATGTCTTTAGTATAAGTGTTTTAAGATAGCTGAGATTAATCTGACCTGAAATCAGAACGAAACTCTGTGGAAGATATGTGACCTGAACATTGATACCTTAGATTTGCACTGCTCCATTGAAATATGTTTCCTTCATTGCACAAAATGAATTCTGTTTGTGTTGGTGATCTTCAAGTATTTTTCTCTCAATAGGAGGATAGCCTTAACAAGCAGTTAAGATGTGCTATGCAGCTCCTTAGAAACTGCCTCTTTCAGAATGAAGAATGCAAAGTAAGTAATTCCTTCCAGAAGTGCCCCTCTTGAAGGCATGTGTTAGTCCCCTTTTTGTATACAGAACACCATGTAAATTATGGGCCTGCATCAGACATTTGCTTATCCCTAAGGTTCCCATATATCAGTGCTTTGGCTACACTGATGCAACTTTTCCTTTCTAGAATCAAGAACTTTACCTTTACACAAAGGAAAAAAAATAGATGAGATTATTGTTGAGCATTTTTCCTGTTTTCGTCAAGAATCTGCAGAGACATTTTCTTGAAGGAAAGAAGGACGTTGTTAATAATTGAAGTTTTCTATTATTTGCTCTGTAGAACTGCATTCTTCTATTTCCATGCTTTTTGAGTTCCAGTTAGTTTAATTGGAGTAGAATAAAACTCTAGAATAGGTAGCTCTTCAACAATCACAGCTGGAGTGAATAAATCTTTACTTTTATCTGCATGTCTCTCAGTAATTAAAACATTTTACAGTGGTTCTAGACAAGTTTGGCTTACTGATGTAATTCTCCAGAGCACTAAATTTAATTGCTAGCAAATAATATTCAGTAACCATATATTACGAAGCTGAACTGAAACAAAAATATGGATATATACCTGAGAACTTGCTGCCAAAATATTTTAATACTAAGAGATGCTATAATACTATATGGTTTATAAAGTGTAGCATATATATCACTAAAAATAATTTCAAGGTATTCACTGAAGAAGTTGAAGTATGAACAACTGAACAATATAAATGCTATAAATGTCTTGTTGGAATCATGGACCTTTCATTAATGTTGTGGGGTTTTGCTTCTCTCTGTTCAGTCCTTTAAACCAAACTAATGGGACTCAACAAGATAAAAAGAATGCTTTTCTCACTTTGTTTATACTTCAAAGTATTTAATAATATAGTAGTTTTCATTCTTCCTCATGTTCTCATAGATGGCAGCACTCAAAGTTCATCTTGTTCCTGTTCTGAATTTGCTATGGCCATGGTTTTTAATAGATGACTCCTCAATGGAAATTGCTCTGCATTTGCTTTGTGTCTACACTGCAAACTATCCTGCAGGTATGAGAGTCATTCTGTGATGTAATACATCAACATATTTTGAAAGAATAATTAGGATAGCATTAAAAAAAAAAAAGAAAAAAGCATAAAAGGAAAAGAATGTCAATTTGTCAATTTCTACCATAACAGCAGAGTATAAAAGCACTGGTCTGGTCCATCAAAGTACATCAACAGTTTTGATTTTAATACATTCAAGACTTTTGCTCAGATCCCATTTCACTCTGTTGGTTTTAACAAGAATATAATTGTGTTAAAGTATTAAATAACATTTAATTCAAACCATATTTGAGGGTTACTCTGAAAGTCCTACCAAACTGAATAGTATACTGTAGAAATACAACTTTGGGAATTGTATCGTAGAGAACAGTATATCAGTACTTTATACGCTTTGTATCTAAGCCCTTATTGAGAAGATTCTGGTTTTGAATTATTCAAAATTCTAATTTAATTCCATGTTATATTTCTTCTATTTATATATTGGGCTCAGTTAACTTGTGTTTGATGAAAGTATATTTTGTGTAAAGATTTTTTTCTTCATTTGAGGAAATTCTCAGAGTAATTATCCCCGCTACTAGAAGCCTCATTCCATATCCTGGTTTATTGACTCAGATAACAATTTGCTTGTGGCTTGAAGAGAGCCATATAAATATGTTGTTTTCTCCCTATCAACACACCTTTAAGAATTAGCTTAGTTAAAATATACTAACTGAACGTATCTGAACATTTTTATATTCTTTTTAAGTTAATGTCTCCAGACCTCAAATCAGTTTGTAATGTATTTTTTCATAATGAGGTATTGTTTTTTTTTTTTAATATGGATTTAAGAAATACATGCATATAATAGCCACCCACAGGATATAGATTTAAAAGCAGGGAATATAAGGCTCTGTGATATACCAGAAATCAAGCTTAAAGTTCTGATGGTCTTTCTTGTTCCTCTGCCTCTGGGTGGTATTTGTATTCTTCTTGCTAATAAGGTTTTGGATAAATAATGTTTTCTCTTTCTGTTCATAGTTGTTGATTTTTGAGGTGACCCAAACTTACTCATCTACTTTGAGCTGATTAACTGCTTTCCCTTAGTGCAGTCAAATAAATGATGCAGATGTTTGTAATGGTTAAAGACTGTTTTGTTTTTATTTACTTTTGCCATGTAAATAATTAACCACAGTTGCAGTTGGCAAATACCACTAAATTAAAATGTATACATGCACATTCATGCATAAACATTGTATTGGCAACTTACTTGTTCCCTGCTGCTGTGCTAATTTGAGCTTGTAGTCCTGTAGCATAGTATTTTGCTTGGTACTGTGGTACAAAGTAATGGTAGCTGCGGACAACACTCATTTCTCAGAAAAGTACTTTAAGAAAATAAAAGTTTCAGAGTACACAGACACGATTTGTGAACCAGTTTCAGAAGGTCACTTTGGATTCTTATGTCACATAATTTTTTAATGCCTTGGATATAATGTACCAGGATACATTCCGAGACAGAACAATGGCTTTTTTTAACAGCAGAATAAACTCTTAGATTCTAGAACAGTAGACTGCTATTCCTGTAAAGTGCTCCATTTGAGTCACTTTTCTATTCAAAGCACATCCCATTGACTTCACTATGGTTCAAAGGAATTAAAAAACAAAACAAAAAACCACTCCTTTTAAAAGTCACAGCTTGATCTTTGAGCTGTTAAGCCACTCTTTAGATAGCTTTTTTTTTTAATGTATATGTACATTCCTCATCTGATAAATGTTTAATTTCCTTAAGGTTGTACTTCACTTTGTTGGGTCAGTGGTGGACAGTCATCACTTTCTGTACGAAGTGCAGCTGGCAGTTCATTAATGTATAACATCTTGAAATTGGCTTCCCAAGTATCAAATGATAACAGCCCATTTCAGCAGGTGCTCTTCAGTCTTCTTTCTAACCTTGCTTTGTCTCATGACTGTAAAGGCATTATTCAGAAGGTACGTAATATTTACTGATTTTTCACAATGTCATATATGCACTTTCTTTTTCTTAATAAACCCTCATACTTCAATATGGAGTGTCTTGTGATCAAAGCTAAACTGTCCCATCTCTTTCAGCCTTTCCCCATATGTGACATGCTCTAGTCCCTTAATCGTCTTTGTGACCCATTGTTGGACTCTCCAGTATGCTCATGTCTCTCATGTGCTGGGTAAGGGGCAGAATTGGTACTCCAGCCTCACAATTACTGACTAGAGTGAAAGGATCACCTCTCCACCTGCTGGAAATACGTTGCCTAATGTAGCCCAGTATACCTTTAGCCTTCTTTGTGGAAAGGGCGCATTGCTGACTCATAGGATCATAGAATCGTTAAGGTCCAAGATCATCTAGTCCAACCATCCCCCTACCACCAATATTGCCCACTAAACCATGTCCCTAAGCATCACATCCAACCTTTTCTTAAACCCCCCCTGGGGACAGTGACTCCACCACCTCCCTGGGCAACCCATTCGAATGCCTAACCGCTCTTACTGAGAATAAGTTTCGCCTAATTTCCAACCTGAACTTCCCCTGGCACAACTTTGAGTCCATTCTGTCTAGTCCTATCTCTAGTAATCTGCAAGAAGAGGCCGACCCCCAGCTCCCCACACCTTCCTTTCAGGTACTTGTAGAGAGTGATAAGGTCTCCCCTGAGCCTCTTCTCCAGACTAAACAACCCCAGTTCCCTTAGCTGTTCCTCATAGGACTTGTGTTCCAGGCCCTTCACCAGCTTCGTAGCCCTTCTCTGGACACGTCCAGAGCCTCGATGTCTTTCATGTTCAGCT
Source organism: Anser brachyrhynchus (assembly GCF_964034855.1). Taxonomy (NCBI): domain Eukaryota; kingdom Metazoa; phylum Chordata; class Aves; order Anseriformes; family Anatidae; genus Anser; species Anser brachyrhynchus. Next base: position 102,151,408 of record NC_137695.1, read on the forward strand.
TGGTGTCCACCAGGACTCCCAGGTCCTTTTCTGCAAAGCTGCTTTTCAGCTGGATGGCCCCCAGCACGTACTGGGTTTGTTCCTCCCTACATTCTTCTCCTTGTTGAACTTTGAGATACTTGTCAGCCCATTACTCCAGCTTGTTGAGGTCCCCCTGGATGTCGATATGGCCCCCTGGCATATCAGACATTCCTCCGAATGCCCCCTCATTGTCTATGAAGGGGAGGATACTATACATTTAACACTTGTTCATATAAGTAAGGAATCAAGAACACATTAGATAAATACTGCATTGATTCAGTTAAATTGTTTCTGGCTCGTTTGGGGGCAAAAACAGTAAGCAGAAAGTAAAATGCTTATGTAGTGGTGGAAATTGTACTTCAAATACATGTATTGTGTTGGTCCAACTTTTAAGTATCTACTACATAAATGATTACATATACCATATTAACTTTTTAACCAAGATGTGGATTCTTTAAAGTATAAAGTTATATATAAAACAATATATAACACATACATGTTTATATATATTAAAATGTTTATATATTTATATATAAATAAAACTATATAAATAAAAACATTAGTACTAGGTTTTGATCAAGCATACAGATTGGAAGGTCAAACATTAGTGAAGAAACCATGGAATACTATATATCCTAATATCTTTTTTCTTCCTTCTGACAGAGTAACTTCCTGCAGAACTTTTTGTCCCTTTCATTACCAAAAGGAAGTCATAAAAATCCTAGTAACATATGTATTCTTTGGCTAAAGCTGCTACTGAACATATCTTTTGGAGAAGATGGACAGCAAATGATTATGAAGATAAATGGTTTTATAGAACAGATTGTGGAAATGTGTAAAAACAAACACAAGAATAGCCAATATATAGCACTACTTATTCTACATAACATTTGTTTTAGTCCAGCAAATAAACCCAAAATATTAGCTAATGGTAAGTGCCTAAAGGGTATTTAAGCTATTAGAAAATGTTATATCTTCAAAAATACCATGTTTTCATTGTAATTTGTGTTGCTGACCAAGAACTTTATAGAAATGCCTTTCTAAATAATATTAAAATGATTTTCATAGAAGTTCTTATAGAACTGCTATTTTTGTCAGAAATACTCTTAAAAATAAGAATTTGTAACAAAAAGAAAAGCAAAACAGATTTAAAAAATATCATGAGACTGAACATTTGAATATAGTAATACAACATGAATTAAAGTATTTTTACAGTTAACAGTTATTTTTACAATTAAAGTATTTTTACAGTTTTCTCAAACAGCTAGTTTTTTAGAGGGAGATTCCATGTGTCATTGTCTGAAACAATGTATAATTATTTTTAAATATTTCTACCATGGGTTTTCATAACTTTGTTGGACAAAACCGTATTAGTTCCTGCAAATCATGGCTGTTGAGACAAACTTTTTTGTTTTGGCATGTGCTGAAACTGTTTATAATAATGGCGAAGTTATGATCATGACGTATATGTTTAATGTAACAACATGGACAGAACTTTTCTCAGTTGCTTGTAAAGAGCATGTTTCTTTCTCCCATTTAATTGCAGAGAGAATGCTTCTGTCTTCCTTATAACTACTCAGCAGGTCTTTTATAGTGTCCATCCTTGTCATTTTTTCCCCTGCAATGCTGATTTGCTGCCTTAATTAAGCGTACATTATTCACATACATTATCTGTGAATTTTGTGAAGTGAACAATCTGACTTGAAGAGACTTGAAGGTTTCAGAGTCAGGCTAGAATATTAAGGTGCCTACTCTAGGGTTAAAATATTTCTCATCAGTTAGAAATCACCTATGTAGTAATTACTACGGAAAATAGAAACATCTTAATTTCTATCCTGATATGGCTCAAGTTGTGGATACTGGGAGTTATAAAAAGGTTTTATGGCTTCCTCAGTTCCAGTGCATATCTGAGGGCTGTGCATAACGTGTGCATGTTTTATTACCAATTGCTTATTTTTTAGCATTGATTGTTTTTGTTTTTGTGTTTTTAAACACTAATTTCAATTTTGTGAGCATATTTAAATTTAATCAGTCTGATAATATAACTTTAATTCTTCTGCCATACCAATACTTGTCATAGAAATAAGTGCTCTCCAAGGATAAAAATACAGAGATGTGTATATTTGATGATATTTTCTAGACGAGGGTTGTTTTTGTTTTGTTTTTATCTCATTAGATAAGGCTATTGCAGTGCTGTCTACCTGTTTGGAAAGTGATAGTGAAGCAGTTCAGAGAATAGGAGCAGCTTCACTTTGGGCTTTGCTTCACAACTATCAGAAGGTTAGTATTTGAGAAATACTTGAAAAAATGTAATCTTACTGTTATACATGGCAACCTTGAAATAAACAAAAAATAAAGCTTACACCAGCAATTCCATTTTCTTATGTTAATAACATAGGTGCTTGGGCTGGGGGGTTGAACAACATAATAAGTAACTTGTCCTGTGTGATTTCAGACTGCTTACATAAATGCATTCTGGATGATGACAAAGTCATTTGCTAATTCTAAAATTCCAGCATTTCATATTCTTAATTACTGTCATTTTCTAGTTGAAAACAAAGGAGTTAACTTTGCTGTTAAAGTGTTAACATGGGGGGGAAAAATCAAGTCATTTTATTTTGTTTGTGTGTGCTGCAGGCAAAAGTGACTCTGAAGAATCCATCAATAAGGAGAAAAATAGATGAGGCCTATTCTGTAGTGAAGAGTAAGTTTAAATTTCGACTAATGTCAATTATGTATTTTTCCATCAAGTAACTCACTAATGCATTTTAATTTATATCTTCATGACTTTTTTTTTGTTTTCCTATAAGATTTTGAGGGGATACTTTCATCTCTAAAATCATGAGTACAGATGATTTTTAGCTAGGCATCTTTCAAGTACAGATATAGTAAAATGGTTAACAAATTTTAAATTTTAAATCTCAGGTTAGTTTGTAAGAACAGGTCTGATTTGGTTTGCAGCAAAATGCTTTCTTCGTTACATGCGATGCTTCTTTGTTAGTTCTTAAACTTTAGTGAAAAGAAAGTCTTCATCTAGCATATACTTTGCTTAACAGTTCTCAAATTGACTTGATTCAGCTACATAGATAAGGGATCAGAACAGATCATTGTGCCAGTCTTAAAATACTGTACCATGAGTTAGTTGAAAGCTTGAGTATTTTCCTCAAGTAACTGAAGATAACTATAGTTTGAATAGCTTTTATATGATAGATTGCTATCTTCAGCTCAAGAGCATTCATTTTGAAATGATTTTCAAACATTGGTCTGGCGTTGCAGCTTTAGTAGGTAATAATCACATCAGGCTCTGATCTTAGAAACACATGCAAAGTTTCATTTTGAGCCAATGTTTTCCTACTGATTTCATTTGCTCTATATTCCTAATCAAATAGGTTCATCAGTGCAGAGGCTTGTAATACCAAGTTCCCATAGTATTTTGCAAGACAGAATTGTCATAAAATTTCTGCTTACATTGAGCACTACTTGACAGTATCATAATAAGTAGATCATAGAACAGATCATGATAGTTCGTCCTATGCTATTGTAATCCATTGATTTCATCATTGTGCCATTTCAAATTCATCCTTCACTAAGTCAACCATCAATATACATGCAATATATGTATGTGCAATATCAATAATATAATGCAATGTTTCATATACCAAAATGGTTTAAAATGGTATAAAAATGGCTAAAATGGTAGATTGTTCTTCTAAGTACAAATGAATAAATTTTTCAACATGCCTTTTGGTCTTTTTCATTTCATACTTTGCCTTTCCCAAGGACAAGTTTTAGCAAAAACAGGGGATTACCTTATTGTAACACAGAAGAATCAAAAGGCATTTTTCACTTTTTTTTGTTACAACTGAATGGGGTCTTGGAAATGTCGTTAATTACAGCCTTTTAAAAGCAAACAACAACAACAACAAACAGACTTTGCAACATAAAGTACTTTTACTAAATTTTCTACTCATAACATAGTGGATATACTTATAAAATACGATGAATTCTAGCAAGGTGTTTGATATGATCTTTGAAAAAAAAATCATTTCATATTCAGAATCAGTGAGAAGTTCACATCTTGTTTTTTTTCCTTTTTTTTAGCTACTCCACAGCCAGAAGGGAATGAGCTAAATGCCTACTACTTAAAATGCTTAGAGAATGTTGTGCAGCTTCTTGATTGTTAATGATTATCAGATGAATTCTTATCTTGAAATTGGACAGATTACTCAATGGGAGCCTGAAATTTAAAGAAAAGACTTCTAATTCATGGATTTATGGAAGTAGCATGCATGCTATGGAAGAAATTTATGAAGTCTTTGAAGAAGGAGTTGATCACCTTGAACCAAAGAAGTTGCACTAGTTGTGGCTCAGACTGTTTGTATTCTAATCCCAGTTGGGAAGTTATAATGATGCTGCTATGTAAAGTATGTACACAGGAGAATGAATGTACAGAGGAAAAAGATGTGAAAAATCAGTAATCTTCTTAAATTATGCATTGAAATTGTTACTGTAAATTATTAGAATTGTGGTTTCAGTTTGGTCTGAATAAAGTTTTGTTTGTTTTTTAATTCACATCAGCATATGGTGTTGGTGGATCATAACTTGTAATGTTGCAGATAAGCACAGTGGAAATATACTTAGATTTAAGAACTTGTAGTGTTGGCAGTCATGTTGTGTTATGCCTGTTAGGTATAGAACAGCAACATGTGAGTTTTAGTTTTGAAGGAGCTTTCAGTTAAAATTGTTGCATTTTTTTAATGCTAACAATTTAAAAAAAAACAACTCCCACTTACTGATACTGCAAGTGACAGGTATGTTAACAACCAGTTTATTCAGTTTGAGATATGTGCATCAGTTTTAGTTACAACATCATAGAAAATAGAAAATATTGAAACAAAATCTTTTACTTTCCATTTCCTAAACCCTCCAAAAACTTTTCCTTTAGGAAAAAATAAATAATAACAAAAAACAATATGTTATCCAGGCCTGTGCTTTCTTTGATCTGCTACTATGTAACTGTGGTCACAAGTTTTTCAGTATTATTTACTAAATGAGTTTGAGGGAAATACACTTTAATTAATGCCTGAACACAGGACAGTTTTGTAGAACATACTTCTGAAATATTTGCAGAGTGTTTATAGATTTCCCTGAAGACATACAGTTTTATTTTAAGTCAGGGACAGACAGAAGCGAGTAAATAGCAAATCTTTGGTAATGTCTCTAAAAGTGTTGTAACAATGCCATGTTTATGTGTCACTAGCATTTTCTACCTAGCCAGGTGATAAAAGATATTTTCCACTGACAAAACAAAGGAGATTTTTGCTTGTTTCTGCAGTGTCCAAAGAACTGTGGGTGCTGCCTCCCTGGAAGTGCTGAAGACCAGGTTGGATGGGGCTTTGAGCAACCTGCTCTAGTGGGAGGAGTCCCTGCCCATGGCAGGGTGGGAGATGGTCTTTAAGGTCCTTTCCAACCCAAATCATTCTGTGTCTTTATGACATAGAATGTGTGATTTGGTATTACTCATTTGACAAAACCATGATTCATATAATAGTTGTATTAAATAATTACTAGAAATATAATTATCAGCTAACCTTCCTCTCCCTGACAAAACAAAAAGCAAAGAGAGGCCATCAAAGCCTGACTCTTTTCCACTTTATGCATTGAATAATTATTGTTACTTGAAAAATGGTTATTAAAAGCTGTCATTCTCATCTCATAGTATTGCAGGATGTCCCCTTCAAATTAGTAAGATTATTTCAAAGGCTTATATTTCAGCATACTCAACCCTGATGATGTCTCTCAAGTCAAGATGTAAGTCACAATGCAGATTGTGACTGCTTTGTGACACAATGCACTTTGCTTTTTCAGAGACAAAAGAAAAAAGAGCACTTAATGCCAAATTATGTTCAGTTTAAGTAACCTATCATTTAGCAAGGATCGTGAGAGCTCTTTCAAAGTGCAGAAATACATGGGGATCTGGTGAGATGAAATAGAACTGCATTTTTAAAGCTTATTCAACCTTAATTTTTTTTTCCAGTCTGATTTGTATTAAAATGTCTTTAGAGATTCACAATGCTGGAAGTCACTAGCCTTGTAAAGAAAGCAGTATGTTCTCAAGAAATGGAACTGCAAAGTTGAGATGTTTGAAGATTACAAACCAAGAGATGTCTGAAGTCTTGTAGTTTTGGTAGAAAACTGATTCTCACCTCTGAACTATTTGAGTCTGCACAGACAATAATTTATTTAGTTAAGGTAATGTTACTTCACACGATGGCGGATATTGCTTTCTGTTTTTTTTTTTTTTTAAATATCCATAAGCTAGCCATAGTTGAATGATTTCATTAAATACACACACAATATAATAAGAACACAAATAGGATGCCTGACTACTTTTAAACGCTTCTGTTTTACTGAGATATAGAAATTCTTGAAGAAATTATCATGTTAAAAAATCTAGACAAATTGCTAGTACATTTGTTGTTATGGTAAGCTTTAGTGTGAGTGTTATGTTTATCTGAAAATTGAGCAGAGACATAACCTCTATTTGCTCTGTATTTTGCAATGTTTTACAGTTATGGGAAGCAACTATCCATGGCATCAGTAAATATACTTGTGGTTGGTATTGCTCCTCAGGAAAATCAAAAAAAAAAAAAGCCTCTTGAGAGTTCATGCATCAAATCTCTATACTCACTTTGAGTACAAAGTCTTCAGAGAAGACTTTAAACTAAAAGGTAATTTTCATCATGCATCTAATTTCTCTAGTGAATGGCATGGCCATGCAAGCTAAGATTTTTTTTTTTTTAAATCCTTATCCAAGAGAACACAATTAGCATTTGCATTAACTCCTACTTAGTTGCTTTCTCTTTTTATAAGTCTGTAATCAAGTAGGAAGTTATTTTAAATTTGAAAGAAATATATACATAAAATCCACTCCAAATGAGGCTTTCAGATTTGTCAAAGACTGTGTCATCCATTGCATGTTAAAAGCTTTCAAAGAACTCAGTTCCACTTGAGTGGTAAGAAATTCCAGATTAAACAAATCATATTTGGCTTTGGTATGGGGAATGTTCATGCGAATGCATACATTGTCATGATTTACCAGTGAAGTTTTCAAACTTTTGAGTAATAGATTTTCAAGCCCATGTGAAAATTCTCAGAGATTTCAATTATGAGAAAAGCATTATTCCCCCTTGTTTTGGAACTATTGGTTTCCTGATAAATCAGACAGCATCACTCAGTCATAGCAACTACACAACCCCGGTAGAGTTTTTCATCACTCCATCTCAATATCAAACTTGCAAATTGCAGAACTTCTTTTACTAAGGATGTATAAAGGCTTTTGGCTTCAGGGGGTTGATTGAGCTGTCCATGCCAGACCGTAGAGGGGAAAATTCTATACTGAGACTTTGGCCTAGCTTTATGTAAGGATTTCCCTTCACAGTTAAGTGAGACAGCTTCTCAAATTTGATTGTCCTTCAAGGAAGCTTTTTACTGTCTTTTTGGGGAAAAAATTAAAAATGGTTAGCAAAGATCTGAAGAATGCTGTCTAGGGGAACTACAGTTCAGGCTTCCCCTGATTGTTAAAAAAAAAAAAAAAATCCCTTCAAATCTTTTCCACAGATGGCCTCCTAGAGTTATTTTACAGCTGCATCACTGTCATAGCAGTCATACTACCCTTGCTTTAGAAGGAAAGAGTTGTGGTAAGTATAATTTCACAATACCTTAATCCTTTTTAGCTCATGTTTTTGCTCCTGGGCCACACTATAGAAGATGTGGATGAGGGTCATTCTGTGCTCTCTGATCTCAGTGCTAGCTGCTCTTAGGCACATCTTATTTATTTTTATCCTTGGTGTTTTAGGTGCTGAAGATTAACAATAGTGACTTTACAAGTCAGTTTGGTATTCTGTGTTGTACCTTCCAGCCCTAACTCAGCTACCATGACCTTTCTAAGGAAAAAAAAAAAATGTGAAAACTGGTCCCATTTTCACTGGAAGAGGAGATTCTTACAATACCACTCTCTTCCATTCCAAGTGGGGAGTGGCAGTCCGCACTGGGTTTACATCAAACAAATGGGCTCAGGTTCATAAATGTACTAATTCTTTGTAAACTCATGAATCAATTTTGAATAATCAATTTGAGTGTTTTGTTATCATTTGAGCTTCTTCATTATTTACACACAGGTATATGAAAGCTTACATTTTTGAGATTCTGGTCCTTAGATATTTGGCATATGTGCACAGATTGTTGTAGAGCAGGAATGTAATTTTAAGAGATCAATGCTGCCTGTGATTTGTGCATATGATTCTGTAATTTTATTCAAAATGGACAAGTTGTAAGGCAGTTGGAGTTTGGAAACAGGTTCTGTTTTGTTCCATGAAATTTTTACATTTCCGCTTCAGCTGAGAGTAAGAATAATCTATTCTATAAAGAAACTTCAAGAGGCTAGTAAAAGAAATTTTATTGTTTCATATTATATTTTATGGTCAGATTTTTATCTTTTTTTCAGAGAATGCTATTGAATTTTGAGTAACTTTGGTGTTAGTATTTTTCTGCTTTTATTCTCTTTTGTTGTTTTTGACACACCTTTGATGTACCTTTATCTACCTTTTAGATATAACAATGCATTATCAAGAGCCTAAAAATATACATTCTTCTAGTCAGTGATTCTATCCAATACATGAATCTTAAATTTAATTTGGCATTTCTAATTCTTAGTATGTAAAATTATGCCATTTAAATTGTCAGCCATTATTATCAAACTAGTCTGAAATATAATGTTGAATTTTTAAACTCAACCATAGAACCATGTTTTAATATTGCTTATTGTTCTGTTGAAAAATATACAAATTTGTGTTGCTCTTTATTTTTTCTAAGCAAAATTCATTTTTCCTCCTTCTTAAGGCCAGCATTCACATGATTTCATCAAAATATCAGAGGTTAACAGTAATTCTTGCTGCCAAATGAAACTGATGATTTTCAGAAAGCTGGCAGGTATCTGTTGATCTGCGGTTTTACAAAGCATGGGTGATGCATACAAAGCCCCTTCTGGTTTTTTTAAACCTGTCAGAGATGTGCCCTACAACTTGCAGAACATGCTTTTATCTGCAAAAGACTGAAAACTTTGCTACACTTGCTCCCTTCCCTTTCAAATGCAGTGCAAGAACTTATCACAGTAAATAGCTGTGACAGATAATTATCACAAGCAAAAATCCTTTATTCACCCTAAATTGTGCCTATTCACAGAGTGCAATGAGCTAAGTATTTTACCCAAACATAACCTTGTATCATTGCATACAGTGCTTTAATCTGCAACCATTCTTTGTCTGTATTGGAACAGTTGTTCAATAAGTATTTTGTAGCAAGCAAACATTTCCAAATGTAGAATTGGATATAGCTGATTTGAAATAATCTTTAATCATAAGTGTAGTGTTTTGTTTACTGAGATGTTGTGAGATTTTAAGGCATACAGTGGGAAGACACAAAAAATAATCTTTCAGAATTGAAATAAAAAATATCTTCAGAACTCAGCAGCTATTTCACAGTAAAACTATGCTAGAAGAGAATTAGCCTGAAGCTTGCCTGGCTGAGAGCTGTCTTCAAAATCCATGAGGATGGGGTGTCTCACCAAAGTGGTGAGAGAACAGACTGCACTCACCCACATTTCTTAAAAGGACACAGTGGTCAAAGACTACTGATCCTCTTTTGATTAGAGCAGGAAAGTTCTGGCAGAATGCACTTTCTAACTTTAGTAGCAATAAGGAAAAAATGTAACCAAGTTCCAATTTGTTTGCTTTTTTCTGAAAATGAAGGAAAAACTGTTTTAGGTGTGCCTTAGATATTCTTTGTCTGGGTATACAGAAGCTAATTATTTTTCTCATTCATTTGTGAATCATTGTAGTGGAATGCTGGTTCAGTTGCACAATATTTTTGGAAATGAAGAAAGATGACCAAGCGAATCTGCTGTATACCCTTTCAAAATTAATGCTGGCCAGGTCACATCTGCTTTCAGAAGAATCACTTAATAACGGGATTTCTGACCATTTGTATCAAAGCTGAGAATCTGTTTTGTTAAGCCTGAGGTCAAGAGCCCAAGAATCATGCATATTATATGATTGCTTCCTATAAAATAATTTATAGCACTTACTGTTTAAAAGTAGAAATTTAGCATTGTCTTTGACATAAAATTTGCCAAAAGCGGCACAAAAGGACATAGAAACAAAAAATATTTTCTAAAATAGAAAAGGCTCAAAATAAACTTTGTGGAAAAAAAAAGTCTTTTCTCTGTGTGTGTGAAATGTCTCAATCAACTAGGCAAGCTTGGCTAATTTACAGCTTGCTCTTACGGCTAATGAAAAGTAGATCTGACCTTTCAAGCAATACATATCCACGTGTACTTTCTGGAAGAGCTAATTTCTGCTTCTTACTGGCAGGTAAAACTGTATGTTTCATTTTCTTTCTTGTTCTATATGAGAAGTGTTTCTAAAAACAACAAAAAGTATAGAGTAGCATGCAACAAATAACACAGCTAGGAAGTTGAATGTTTGAGATGTTTGAAGCCATCAGAATGCAGTTTGGCAATTCTCAGTGCTTCATGTAGATAATACAAGATGTGTTCATTAGAATGAGTAACTTGCATACCTTGCAGTCTTTCACAGGTGTTGTTTATATAAAAAGGCAGCTCTAGAAATGTTTCATAATTAATGAATATTTTCAGAAGCCTCACCTGATATTGAAATACATGAGATCATCATCAGCAAGGCATGTCTCTTAAAGCCAAGTATTCTCAGTTCTCACTCCCTCCATAACATTAAATAGAGATGCAAAGCTTCATGGAGAGAGAGAAGATGTCCTCGCTGTCTGGGACTTGGTGTTTTACAGGTACAGGGAACTGAACGATAACATCTGTCCTTGTTTCTGATCCATGAATGATAAATGCGTGTTATGAAAAACTTGCCAGCCAATTTAGTTGAGGTCTAAACTTCATCCAAGCCATCATTAGATGATGTTAAACTTTTAACATGAAGGTCGTATCTCCTCAGTTTAATTTCCCATGTGAGGTCTGCGTCACAGGTCGCTATCTACTTCAGAGACCAGCTAGAGTGTCTTGATGCCAATCATTGAACCAAATGATGAACCAAAACCTGAACAATACCGAAGAATTCCAAACAAGCAAACAAACAAACAAAAACTCCTCAAAAGCTCTTCTCACAAAAGAGAATACAGTGCTCAAAATTTAGATGGATTGGGAAAAATGTATTCTTGACTGAGGCAGCAACCACTATGTTAATATCAGAATAGCAGTACTCATCACATAAATCCAAATGTAGGGTAGTTTAGAAAAGCTCAAAGTGCTTCCACTTCAGAAGTGAATTTTATAAAATCAAGAAGGAGAAAATCTTCTTTCCTATCAGTCCTCATTCTGTGATTCTAGTGCTCTCGTAATTGACGATTTGCACAGGGAGCCATTTACCATTGCCATGGCAACTAGGTTATGACTCATTCTCCTTCACCCAGGTTTCTTGCCCATTGGGAGATTTTTCCAGAAAGGTGTCTTCCAGAGTTGAATAACAGTGCCCAAATAAAAACTTTAAGTTACATCCAATTAAATCCACTTTATCTGAATTTCAGAGCCTTCCCCAACCTGGAATTTCCTGAATCCTGAGACTATGCACATGCTTCAGTGCCGTGAAGATCGGATTCTCTGCGGTTTGAAAGCTTTTCATAAATGCTTTTCAAGAGCTAATGTAAAACTTCTGCAGGTAGAAGCAGTGTCATTGGAATTCACAACTTTTCTGAAACTTTTGGTGTAATTTTGAATCCGTTTGTGTAATTTAAGACATCTGCTGCTCATTAATCCAGAAATTATTTCTGGAAAACATTTTCTTAAACCCTTTGGAGTGGTTGCTTTGCACTTGCAAAATGTAATATTTCCAGCATTAAAAATTAGTTTCAAAAAAAAGGAACATCAGATTCCCCTGCCTACCGGTTACTGACCTAATATAAAAGCTACACTTGAGTAAGAACCCTTCTGTTGTGAGAAGTTACTGAGCATAACAAACTGTGTATGAAAAATCTCTATGGATGGGCCTGCTATTATGTGAGTAGGCGCGGAGCCACCAGTGGGGAGGACTCTGGGGTTTGGGGCACCATGCTGCCTGCAGCTGCCTCTGCAGTGTGGGGTTCTCCCTCTCTGCGCCCGGTGGTGGGGTATCCACAACAAGCAGCCAGAGAACAGCTTGGAAGACAGTGGTGGTGTCTAGCATAACGCTAATGGTGGCTTCTGAATGCCTTTCTATTTTTACATTTCTTAGAGGAAAATGACTTCTGCTCACTTTGGGTGTTTGTTGATAGTAATCTGCTTCTGTTTTGTTTCCATTTATTGGGTTTATCATTACACCAACAGAGGGAAAGAAATTAAACGAAGCTGCTATTTTAAGTGACAAAGGGACTGAGGCCAGAGTCAGAAAAATGTATTTGAATATTATTTTTTAAAGCTGAATTGCCTAATAAAAGTATTCTATATGCTTTAAAAAACTTTTCATGGCAAAACAATTAACATCTAACATGGATGAAAAATCATCATGCATGTAATAATAACTGACTTTAAGAAGCCAAAGAATGTAAAAATTAAAAGAAAGATTTAACTTCTCATGATGTTGAACTAGATCCAAGCAGAGGAAATATTATTCTATAGACAAATTCACTATGGGGTGTAGCAGGAATTGAGGTCAAAATGTAATCATCCAGAACGTAGCTCTTCAGGGCAGAATGTTTTATTCTCCCACTGAACTGAAACATCTATTAATGGTAATAAATCTTATCCTGTGCTGGGAGTGTATTCGCAATGATGTGTCAGAAGAAAGTTCTTTAACAGCCTACACACTTTTTCATATGACTTTTTAAAATACTCTGTGTTTTCTCCCCAGTGTGCTGCAATAATTTATTTTCAGTTAGAGGTAAAATGCCCAACTGGAAACAGTGGTAGGTGACAAGTGCTAAACCAAGGGTCTGAAATCCAACAGTCTATGCATAGAGAGAGAGAGACCGTAAAAGGTAAAATAGCCTGATGAAGTAAGTAAGTTCAAAGGACCACAACTATAAACACCTGTGAAAACACTAACTACCTGCGCCACCATACTTTGTAAGGATTTCATTTGTTTGAGCTTTATTTTCTTCTTATTTTGCAGTGCATATCAATGTCCTCCTTAAAGTGCTTTCCATTTCTTCAGTTCTAGAAACATTTGTTGAACCTTCCTCTTTGAATTGCAGTCAGTGCTCTTAACATCAGTTAGCAGATTTTTGTGCCAACCACTTAAATGTTGGATCCTTTTATACCATCATAGGTACAGTAAATTTTGCTGTTGTTATTTTTTATACCAGTGTAACAATATTATTGGTGCCCTTCTTACAAGCATATTACATAAACATGAGTTTCTTGTGTTATATTTCCCTTCTCATCTGTGAATGAAACAAACAATTGATGAATAAACAAAATTTTGTAATGGTATAACTGTGTCTGTCCAAGAGCAATGGTATTACTATAACCATAGTGGCAAAAAGGTACAAGTTTCATGCACAGCAAAGCCTTCATCTTTTCCAAGGAAAATAAAGAGAATATAAAATGATCTACTTCAGCAGTTCTATATTTCTTGTGCTTAAAATGTCCTCAATCTGCCATTCTCCCAAACTCCTATAGTTGTCCTTTATTAGCTTTAGTTAGAATCTTTTCATCTGATTTCACAGAAACTAGCACAGTCTATTTGAGAATTACTGATAATCTGCTGCTGACCAGCAGAGAGTGAAATGAGGCACAAACCCACCACAAGCTTCTGTCCCTGACAGACTACAAGCAGCTCACCCATCCATAACATCAGGCTAGCAGCAACACAGGACACTAGGGAACTCCACTCATGTTTGCAGTGTCCTTTTTCCTGGATAAAATGCAAAGAGTCAAGCTTCTGTTCTGTCTTGCAGTCAGTGCATTTTATTGCTGCTACATTCAAAAGGAGTTAATCTCTGCATAGGCTCTCTCAGAAGTCCCCTCACAGAAGTAATATCAATGTTTTGTGGGAGTCATTGGAAATGTCTTCCTTGGTACCCAAGATTGATAACTATAAGTTTTGATTTGTTTTGTGTGTGTGTGTGTTTTTTTTTTCTTTACCACCGCCCCTCACCACCCACCAACTCCATTGGATGTATCAGTAAAACAAATGACAGCCTTTTTCAGATGCAGTAGAAGGTCATATAGGGAAAAAAATGAATTCAGAGCGTCAGAAATTTCTCTTTGTAGAAGTAATTAACATTGTCAAAATCTTTCAAGAAAAGCAAAATGAGAACTGTTTAAGATGCTTTAGATACCGCCTGTCTTAGACAAAGAATGTCTAATATCAGAATGACATGAAATCTGTATCTTTGTTCTCAGAAGACTTTATTCAAAATTGGATGAATTAATTGAGCTGCCACATTCTGTATATTATATATATGTATTTTTTGAAGTAATAGATTTTCTGCTCAAATGGAAGGGGTGCACACATATATTCATTTCAGGTTTTAATAGAAAATGCCATTGATTTGGCTCTTAAAAAAACAACAAAAAAAAATCCCATTGAGACTAAAACGTAACATGCAGGAAATACCATTTACCGTCATCTACAACAGAAACAACAATAAAAAACAGCACACACTGCTCTCAGTCAAGCCAGGAATTTTGAGACAAAAGTCATCTATAATGATATACTGTATCCTTTATTTTCCATTTTGAAAAATAATCAACAAAAAATACTAATGCTATATATCCAGGTTTCTCATTGCAAAATACATATATACTCATAATGAATACAAACAGTACTGTAAGGAAGTTGATGAATCCAGTTCTGTCCTTGATTTTGATCTTGATCCATGGTACTAGCCTGAATAACCTGAAGCCTACAGCTGTATGTAGGACAGTCCAGTGTGTGCATGAAGACCACTCTTCAGTTAAAACTATAAGAATAAACTGCCTGCAAAAACAAGCTCTCTGATCATTTCTGATCAACCTAAATTGAGTCAACAGACTCTTTAAAATTATCCTAGCAAGGTTTGCCTGAGATTATGTATTTATATTCCTTCCTGTCTAATGCATCAGATTATTCTGCTAAGCCTTTGAGCACTTGCACATCATAAACACAGATCTTTACATTTTTAAAAAATCTCTTTCACAGTTACAAAAGAGAAATAAAATTTCAATTAAAATAGAAAGACAAAATAAATATCTGTAACTTTTAACTTCGGATGGTTCAAAATGGGTTAGGTTTCAAACTGGCAGAGGTTTCACACAAAATTTCATCTAAGGGGAATTGAACCAAACTGTACAAACAAAAGCATAATATTTTTAATTAATAGCAAAATCTATATGCCAATGTATTAATATATATATCATAATTATGTTATGATGTTTGATAAGCCATCTTTGAGCAGGTATGCTATTTTAAAGACATTTTATGTTACAGTTCACATACATAATTAAAAAAAAAAAGTCCAGTGCCCTTTTGTTATGAGTAAATTAATGAAATAAAAAACCTCTGCAGTCACCATAATTAAATTCAAAAAATAAATCCTCATTAAATAATTTGTGATGATTCTGTAATGGTTGCTCTGAAACCATATTGATGTAATTAAACTTTCAGGATCTTAGAAATCAACAATCACACTTGCAAACTAAATTTTGGAAAATAAAGACAACCTATTATATTCCTTATCAAACTGAAGAGATTGAGAATATGACTCACCACTGCTTTATGTCTGTATAAATATCATTGATTTCTTTGCACCTCCATTAGCATAAAACAGATGTAATATGTTGTAGTGAATCAGGCAGGAGGTTATGGTACAATTATGCTATTGCTACTAAAACAAATGACTGCAGCAGATATTCTTTAGTTCCACTAATTTACAGTTTACTGTGAGACCTTTCTTGAAAAGGCTTTACTGTTGTGTTGGGCCTTCCCTGAGCAAATGAACTGTAAAACAGCATAGTTATCAAGAAACATCTGAACATCTATTCTTGATTTTAGTCAGGATGGGATTTTTTGCTTGAAGAATTGCAAAGTATCAGTATATGAGGGTGTAGACGTAAAAACAAAATCCAAAACCAACAGTGTAATTAATTACAATAGAACAGAAATTTTAATTTGTCTTCAGATTTGTCTTTTTTTTGTTGTTTTTGTTTGTTGTTTCTTCCTTTTCATTGCATACTTAAATTTTTGTTAGGAAGTAGTTGTTGGTCTTCCATTCATTCATTTATTTATTTATTTATTTATTATTCTCTCTCCCCAAGATCATTGTCCCCTATAGAGTGGGGGAATATAGACCCTTGTTTGTTCAAAAGTATGCTAGCAAATATTTTTAGTTTTCTATTCTGAATACCTTTAGCAGTATACTTGTAGGGGAAGAGGTTGCTTGTTTGTTCTGAAGTATGCTGCTTTCAAGCGGCAGTCTGAATAGCTGGGTTGGTATCTCCTGCAGCATTTAAAAACAGTCAAAGAACAAAAAGATGAAAAGAAAAGCTACCATGGATTTGTGCCAAGTTAGCTATCTGGAAATCTGAATACAACCCTCTCTGTGACCATTAACGGATCACTAAGTTAGCAAGACCTTGTGTTAGGCACTACCACTGCCTTCCGTGAAACCACTGTACCAAGGTACAACTTAGGTGCCCTTGGTTTCTTTTCATCAGAACACAGGTAATGAACCAGAACAAGGTAACTCTAAGATCTCAAACCTGCTGGGTGTGACAGATTAAATAAAAGAGTCTAAAAATAAATTTTCCCCCAAACTCAGTGTCCTCCTGGGAGCTGGTCTCTCCTCCAGTTCTGCTGCAAAGCGTCTCCATGCCACTTGGGTGAAGGGCTTCACAAGGCCACTGCCTTGGTGGCATCGGGTCTTGTCTGCCTCCTGCTTCACGGTCTCCTCTCATCTGCTCCTGACTCCTCCAGCCTGGGCCCATGCTGCAGGCACATGGCTTCCTGCCCCACCTCAATGCCTGGCTGTACGTCCTTTCTCAGCCATAGGCCAAAAGCAACTTCCATCTCTGTTGCCCAGTGACACCCTACCCCCTCCTTTTTTATTTTTAATGAGAAAAAACAATATGCAAAAGTCTTCAAACTAGAAATAGCTAACAAAGTTATCTGTTTTTCTGTTTTTACACATCACCACTACTAACTTGAGAATATTGGGGTTTGGTGGGGAGGGGGACCCTTTGGTTGTGTTTGTGTAGGGGAAGAAGCCTTTAGATAGTATTGGGAGATTGATTTGATCTTGTTAGAAAGAGATGAGCAATACAAAAAAATAATCTGCCACTTTGCTCTTTATCAAGTTTTTTTCTCAAAAAAGGGGCACAAAAAGGGCTTAAGAAAAGAAGATACTTGAGATTTATTTATTTATTTATTTATTTATTTATTTATTTTTCTAGAAAGGTAGACTGTATCAGGTCCTGAATGCATCAACAAAAAAAAGGTTAAAGATGCTGTATAAAAAAATATGCAGTCTTTTCTCTCTTTAGCTTTCTCCCTGGATTTTGAAGGCCATTTTTAAAGCTATAAGCTTCTTTGCCTTCTATCAGTTCCAGATGTTCCTTGGAGTGGAGACATGGCTGAGCTGACAACACCACATAATTCAGGGTGACCTCAACCTTAACTGAACTGCCTCTGAAGGAAGGTTTCACATTCTGGCTATATTTGAGGATATTGTTTAGGAAACAGTTCTGTAAACCTTTGCCAGCAAAAGGGAAAAGCAGCAACATTCATTTCCTTGAACTGGCTTTTAACAATTTTAAAGTAAAGTTTTGTTGGTGGTTTTTTTTTTTTTTTTTTTTTTTTTAGCAGCACGATTGACATAAAAAGTAGAGTTGAATCAGGAAAAGAATAGTTCAGGAAAGATAACAGGTGCATAAGAGAGAATGGCTGTGTTCTGAAAGGGAAAGGTCCCTTCCCAATAATGGATTTGCTTGAGGATCTTGAAGTCCTTCTGCTTCCATTTTTCTTTCATTAAAATGAAACTTTCAGGTTTCTGTAAATAATATCACTTTCTGTAAATTAATAAGCTAAGAGACTTCAGCAGGAAGACAAGGATTAAAAAAGCCCACACACATAGTTAACTAAAAAGTGTTAGTACTTTAAACTCATAGAGCCTCAAATGTAATTTAATACTTTCCTTGGTGAGTTAGTTTCTTTCATGCCTTTCAAATACTGTCTTCCATGTTAATACCAGATAAAAATGCAAGGTCATAGCATAGACCAATTATCAAAAAAAAAAAAAAAAAGTGGATAGAAATCCAAAAGTATCTTCCTATTTTAAAACAAAAAGAGGAATTTAAAAAATATTTTTGTTTATATTTTCAACTTCCTTATTGAACCAATGACAAATATTTACAGATTCTACCACATAAAAGGAAATGTTTATATGGATGGAAATGGCTTGGTGATAACCTCTATCATTAAGCAGTTATATAATTAAAATATAAAGAAAATATTAAATGCTAAAATGAATTATGCGGTTATTTTCTTGGGATTATTTGTTGAGGTTTTCTTTCTGTTTTTTAAGTAGATCATTTTTTCTAACTGTCTTAATAATTGTTTTAAAGTCACTTTTTTGTCATATTTTTCACTTTTGTTTTATTAAAATGGACAGAAGAGTGCTTTGAGTGTTTGTTTTAAGAATTTTCCCCTCACACAAACAGACATGCAAACTTCTCTAAGTTTGGTAAATCATCACAGGCAGACAGCCTAGCCACAAACACATCAAAGGAACACTACTTACACAGTGAACTTAAGAAATGCAACAAACCTTCTTACCTCTTACTAACACACCTCTCACTTAAGAGTCAGCAGCTGTATTGCTTTACAGTGTCTAGTTAAAAAATTGTTCTTCAGTGGTATTTCTCCCACTTCCTTAACCAGACCTTTATACTATTACTATTAGTATATCTTACCATGAGCTTATTCTGTCATTCTGCATAGCTTTTCTATCTTCAGATGCCATAGATTACTTGTGATTAATCTCCCTGAAAATAAATGTGAAACTACACTTCCTGGATCTCAACATTTAGTGATATCTAGCCTTCATAGTGCAGCTGTGGTTTCACCACCAACAGTCTTCAGCTTCCTGACCTGTTTAGGTGCTCAGTGTTATGTCAGAATAAATATCTAGTTAGTGGTCTGGTTCCAAAAATGCAAATAATTTTCCAGTTCCAGAAATGTAAGAACATAATCTTTATCTAAAGACCTCCCTCTTGCAGTTTTTCGGGCTGAAACATTTCATCATAGAATTATAACTTATATTGCATAGCCTCCTGGTGACCAGTGTGTTTAAAAAATAAATTATCAAGAACTTGAGTATAATTTATAAATTATATTTTCTTTACCTTTCTACATTGCAGAAGGCCTTTATATTCAATATATATATATATATATTTTTTTTTTCCCCTGTCTGGATCACATTTAGATATACAATGTGATTGTATTTAATTCACAGCTTTTTTTTTTTTTTTTTTTTCTGTTTCTTTGGAGAAATACTGGGTGTTAACTTAACTTCTGCTCTGAGGTGAATGAGTACATACTAAAGAATCTTATCCATTATGTTACTGCATCAGGCATGCTTGTAGATTAATCCAATTTGGGGGGTCTTTATTAGTTCAATTAGATTAGATGCAGAATAGGAAAAAGCAAATTGAATTATTTGCCAACTGTACCACTCAGCCCTCCTGTTTAAAAAAATGGAAAGAAAATCTAATTTCCTTGATGGTAGTAAAGAAGAGAACCCTTATCTTTGGAGAAAGAGAGAGTTATATCATTTGTTGCTGAACTACCATTCTGGGTTGGTTAACCTGGTGCCTAGAGGGAAGAGCTAATCTTAAGAGATGATCAGACCAAGCACAAAATATGCAAAGCACTCACTCTTCCCAGCCTATTTTCTTAATTATTTTCACTGCAGATTCACTGAAACTAAACAGACCATGTGTCCTGTCCATTTTCCCATTGGTCATGTTTATAGGTAAATAAATGGTACCTGGACTGATCTCCTTTTTGTTTATCTCCTGCTTCAATTCACTGCCACAGTCAAGGCCCTTATTCTGATGATAGCAATAGTATATTCGCCTCTCTTTCTGCACTACTGCTGCAGGCCTATCTGTTACATCTTAAATACTAATGAATTATTAAAATGGGTATTAACATTGTGCTGGCTCTATATGTATGTCTTATTCTTCACACTTTTATAGCAATTTCCATTAGAGAACCTCATTACAGAAATTATTGTGACATGCTTTGAAACAGCAGCCTTCATTATATATTATCTGTGTATTGGATTTGGGGAAATTAATGCACCAGGAAATGAAATGACTCACCCAGGGTCACAGAAGATGTGTGTTCAAGTCAAGGTTAAAATCCAAGCCATAGATCTCCACTGTGTTTACTGCACATTTGTTTCTTTCTCTTCTCTTTCTAGTTTTTCTTTTAAACCACACCCTAGTTACACATTCAGCTGGAAAATTCCACTATGCTGTTTTTGCTGTCAAACAGTAATTGGCATTTAGCCAACAATTAGTGAAAAATGGCTTGATTGCCTCTGTGAATTTCTGCTTCCTTTGCTTTGGGATTCACAGGACAGAGAGAAAGTGGGATTATTGGGAAAGAAGAGCGAGGCTATGGGGAATGGCAGAGAACCAGTGGGGAAGAGCCCAAGGAACCACTCAGGTGATGGGGTGACCATGAGATGTGCTGCTGCTGCTCCTGTGAGTCTCTTCTCAAATCTCCACAGATGATCAGAGAAATCAGAGAAAAGACTTCCCAGCCTTTTGGTGCTGGGGAGAATAGGGAGAATCACAGGTTAGAAGGTAGGTAGGAGGGAAGGCTGAAGATTGACCTTCCCTTACGCAACCTGCTCTGTTTTGTCCACAGCCCAGGAGGGCAGGGTGGAGACAGTGTTTATTTCTCTTTTTATAGGTTATATCTTATGTGAAAAAATGACACAAATTGTTTGCTTGCTCCCAAATTATACCAGTGGGTAAGTGGTACACACAGTGCCTACAGTTTTCTAATTTGTGAATGCAGGCATGTTGCCCAGGTGTTTAGAGGGGACTTAAAATTCAGTCTGTAGGGGGAGACCCAGTGATGCTGTGTTTACAGGCTACTGCTCTTAACGGGTGTGACAAAGGACCCTGTTTTTAGGACCAACTAACTGACCAAGAATCTCTGACTGACTTTTGTAGTGACTGTGTCTATTGTACAACAAATAAATGTCTTTAGACAACATTTTATATCATTGATACTTAAACATCATGTGAAGTTCGATGTTAATTTCTCAACTTCTGTATTTCTTTTAATGCCATGTGCAGAGAAATGAGTATGAAATCCAGAGCAATAAAGTAGTAATTTATATATGTACAGATAAATTAAGAATAATTTTAATTTAAGAGAATTTGTCTTTATTTTGGAGATATTCTGAGTACTTTATCTTACCTTTAATTAAAGAAAACAGATGTGTAACAAGTTTCTTTTGTAATAATAATTAAAAAAAAAATTAACATGATTATATTTTTCTTTCCACTGCAGATTTTGCGAAACATCACTCATCTGTAAACTTGTATATGCATATGTAGTATGACAAAAAAAATAATACTTCAAGGTAGAGAGATACTTTGTCTTTTTGCCCCTTCATTTGCAACTACAATTTGAGAACAGCTAGCCACTGATGTTATTAAAGATTTAAATGTAAGAAACACATCCTGTGTAGCTGGTTTAAAGGCCACAGTGCCCCACAGAATCCAGGAACCAGACCTCTTCAGCTCACAGAATCCTTTCTTCTCCTATGCAAAATATGTAGTTTGGTTTCTGAAGCTTCCAATTTCCTGTTGTTGTTTTCAGCAATGCATCTATTTCCTGAGACAATCTAAATGTCCATTAATATTTTTTATCCGTTTGAAGAGATAAATTTGTAATACAAATAAAATAAGAGTCAGTCTTCAACTTTTTTTTTTTCCTATTTATATTTCAGACTCAGGATCAGATGGACTACTGACAATCTAGGAGTATGTTGTGAATCCAGTTTATGGCTTGTCCAGGAAAATGTTAAAATGTTAATTGTTCAGTTAACTTGTAGGTAAGGACTGCTCTTAGAAAAAGTGAAGTTTTTTTAAAAGAAGCTCATTGAGTTATAAAACATTATTGGTCCTCTATGCTTATGCTGTTGTGACGTTGTAAGTCCTTGAGGAAATTGTCTGAATATTGCAGTAATTGAAAAGAAAACACTACATAAATGAAAAGACTTTGAAAGCAAGGTCATAAGATTTTGTTGTTGTTAAATGTGTATCACTTGGAAGGCTAAGCCCAGGTTTCTAAAAAAAAGATTTTGCATATAA